>NC_079166.1:24465129-24807629 GCF_947568905.1 Ostrea edulis
ATAGGAGATCAAAGTTTTACATTCAAATAAGTATAGAGAATTTTCAAGAACCATTAGGCCAGAGCAGTTTACATTTACATGAAAGCTTCCTGACATACAGCTCTGTAGTGCAGATTCAAGTTTGTAAAAATAAAATTTCCAAAAGGTGTCGCTGTGTTTGGTGTAATTTTTGTTCGTTCTGCACAAACTAGCTCATTCAGCTTGACACAGCCTAGGTAATTTACAGCTGATCATTTGATAAACACTTACTTTGTAGAAATAGAAATTATGATTTTTATCTATTTATACATTTATTGCTATTTCTATGAAGACCTTTTACTAATCACTTCTCTAAATATTTTTGCAGATTTGTCAGAATGTTATGCATCGTTATCAACAGAAAAGAACTTCATAGGTAGACCAAAGCTGACATGGGATGAGATCCTAGAACAAGACCTAGAGTTTACAGGATTGGATAGGATCAATCCACTGGGTCGCCAAGTGTGGAAGTACAAACTTCAACCTCGACAGGACAGCCAGGCCTCACCCTTGCAAAAAGATTAATTTGGCCTGGATAGTCAAAATGAGTGATGATGATTGATATCAAGGTCTGACACTGGAAGCTCAGTAAGGGTAGATGCTGGCAATGGAGCTGTTTAGCAATAAAACAAACAAGTTTAACATTAAACATGTTTGTATACTTTTTTGGCTCACCTGAGCCAAAGGCTCAAGTGAGCTTTTCTGATCACCTTTGCCTGTCGTCTGTCTGTTTATAAACTTTTCACATTTTCATTTTCTTCTCCAGAGTGAACCACTGGGCCAGTTTCAATCAAACTTGGTATGCATCATCAATAGATAAAGGGTATTCAAGTTTGTTCATATAAAGGGTCATGCACCCTTCAAAAAGGAAATAATCATGGAAATGCAAAAATAGGGTGGAGTCATTTAAAAAAACCTTTTCAAGAACCACTGGACCAGGAAAGTTGAATTCACACGAAAGGTTCCTGTTTTGTGCAAATCATGGTCTCTGGGGGTAGGGTGGGGTCACAATAGAGAATCAAAGTTTTACATTCATATATAGTGCATATTCAAGTTTGTAAAAAGCTCACAGGGGTAGGGTGGGGGTCACAATAGGGGATTTAAGTTTTACATGTGAAATATATACAAGGAAAATCTTTTAAAATCTTCTCCTCAAAAACTAGATGCAGAACCGTAGCTCTTTGAAAAGAGAGCTTCAGATGAACCCCTTATAAAAAAAACTTCAATTTATGGCAGAGAAAAAAAGTGCATGTTTAAGTCCCTCTATCACTGCATTCCTGCATCGCTGTCTCATGAATTTAATATTAAATAATTCCCAACATATTTTCCCACTATACTTGTTTCCAAACATACTTTCAAATATTTTCTAAACCCACATATAACCCCAAAACAGCTTCAAGTGATTTCAATTTCTTTGTTGATGTAGCCATGTTAAGTAGCCAGTCAATTTGAACCCCAGTTCATTTCCATACTCATACTCATTTTGAAACATAATGTCTGTGTGAACTAATATCCTCACAAATATTTTTAGTGAAATATTTAGGATGAAATCATCCCAGTTGGGTTAAATACTTATTATTCAAATACTGTAGGTTTGAATATTGAACTAATCTCACAGCTTTCTTAAGTTTGGTCCCCATCCCCACCAGTCTGTTTTTACGCTTAACTATGGAAATGGGGTGTAAGGGATCAGACTAGGCTTTTATAGCATTATCAATTTTCAAAAGCTTTAGAAAAATTATACAATTTTAGGTCACTTGAGTAAACTCAGATGACATATTGCTATTGATCTGCATCTGTTGTAGTCCGTCGACATTAACAATTGAACATTTTTAACTAAATTCTATAACTGAAAGATGAAGATACCGCACAGCGATCAATCTACGATTCAAATAACGGAATTCTTTTCAAATTTAGTATGAAGCACACAAATTTACATTAAACCTTCTTGACATAGTGCATATTCAAGTTTGTTAAAATCATTTCCCCGGGAGTTATGGTGTGGTAACAATAGGGGGTCAAAGTTTTATATGCTAGCTGATATAAAGGAAAATTCTTTAAAGATATCTCTTGAACTATTTAAGCTAGGGCTTTCATATCTTGTATATACAATTTTTATGGCAAAACAAATCTGACCTATTCAGTATGTCCTGAACTACATTGTGTTTAAGGTAGATCTTTCATATATATTATATATTATGAATTTCTTATGATAAAACCTTTCATCTTGTTGAGGAGCCTCTCACCTCTGGTTGGCGCGGGTTTGAATCCTGCTCGCACCGGTAATTGAGAAAGTTTCCCAGTTTACTCTCGGAAGGTCGGTGGTCTCTTCCCAGGTACATTGTATTTGGGTTCTCTCTTCCACCAATAAAAACTGGGCACCACCAGATAACTGAAAAATTGTTGAGTGTGGCGGAAAACAGTTAAAACAATCAATCATATTATGTTATTTGACCTTGTGACCCTGAACTCTGAGTTTGACATACTTTTAAGAAAGTATAACGTATTAAGTATATCCAGGACTATTTTAGATAGGGCATTTATGTTTTGTATATTGATTACTTATGGCAAGGTCTTTCATATCATACCAAGACCTACGACTTTTTACCTTGGTCTTATCCAGAACAGCAATATCATGCTAGTCATATCTTTGTCTTATATGATTTCATTTTAGTAATGTTGTGTTCTTTAGAGCTAGGTTTGGGTCACATTATTCATGAGAATAAAGATTGATAAAATAGCATTTAAAAATCAAAACAGCAGGGCCAAGATGACTCAGGTGAGCGATGTGGCCCATGGGCCTCTTGTTGATTTTGATATTTCTACCTATATCATTTGTATGAGAAATGGAACTCCTTTTTTTCTTTTACAAATACATGTATTATCATATGGATCCATCTTTGTTGATTATTTAATCAAAGGACATATTCAATTCATTCAATGTATTAAATGTAAATTTATGGATATGTCTGTGGTTGAATTACTTATGTATGTATGTATACATTTTTCTCGCACATGCAATTACATATATGATGTATATATATTTACTAATTGTACATGTAATATCCCCTGTTATATAATAAAATATATGACTGAGAATAAAAGACCTGCTGTTTTCATTGCTACCATGAAACATTAAAAGATTAGAATAATTCAAATATCTTAATGAATTCTGTAATATATGAATTTGATATTTGTATATGATTGCCTCACTGGTGTTCAATGTGAACTTTGGTTTATTGTTTCAGTTTGCTCGATCTTTATATCAAATTAAAATTTAAGACAAATAAGGAATTATTTCCGAAATTGGTTAATATGGTACATTGTAGTAAAATAATCAAGAGTTTATTCATATGAGATAGCTAAATTTCACATGAATAACCAGTGACTGATTCTTGATTGTCAACATTTTCACCGAACAGTTCAGAAATTATCATGGTACATGTACATACTATTAGGGGATCATAAAATTCCTTAAAGAGTGACAAATTTTTAAATATCACCTTTTCAAGGAGAAAAATCCTCTTACGTATATGAATACTATGAAGAGATTAAAAGAGAGGTGGCTAGATCACTTGTATGGTGAGATTCATTTGTGGCAAGAACTGGTATGATGTCTTGAGTCAGAAAGCACTGGAATCCACTAGGAATAGTTTTAGATCTATGGAGCGCCAAAATAACAAACTCAGATATTTGAAGATATCTTTAATTATTTGAAGATATTATTAATTCATTTCATGCACGCAACATTGCAATCAAAGATCTCTTCAAATAATTAATGATATCTTCATTTGAATTGAATTATTGATATCATTATTTATTCCGCTGAATTGATGCACACAATAACTTAATTGTTGCTCTCCTCAAATGAATTATAATTTAATGATACCAACAATAGAATTAATGCATGCTACAATTCAATTGAAGAGAGCAATAATTCATTAATGCTAACATCACTTAATGTGCGCAATAAATGGATTATTGCTCTCTTCTATTGAATTAATGATATCATTAATTAAATTGATGCGTGCAATAATTATGTTAGTGAGAGTAATTATCTAATTGAGATATAATCCTTAATTAATTCGACATATCCACAACTGAATGAATGATTTCTTTAATTGAATTGTTGCTCTCTTTTTAAAAACAAAACAACGATGTGCGCATTAATTACTTATGAAATAGCCCTGTATATATAATTAAAAAGATCTATTGAATTAAAAGAGATAATCAAGTCATTCATACAGAGCTCTAAATTAATTTTTGCAAGCAATATTTCCACCACATGGATATTATTGGACTTCAATTATTTGAGCTTATGTAAAACATTAAGATTTTAAAAATCATCCTGGTGAATTTGTATTACAAAAGTCATGAGAGGACACGTCCAGTTTTTGAACAAAAACAGAAAGTAATATATTCCCTTGAATTTGGTCATCCCTGTCCTCAGTGTGTTTCAGACGTGTTTAGTGGGAGGGGGGGGGGGGGGGGGTCCAACACGTTTAGCGGATATTTAGTTGTTGGCGTGTGGCGGGGGCGAAACCAGGAATTATCCAAGGGGAGGACGTAATGAGTGCCTAAAGCACGAAATCTCTAAACAAAAATATCTAAGATGAAGGAAAATCGTGATATTTTGGGGTTTTCTATTACAATTTTGTCCTCATATTTCAAAGTGAGATGATAGTCAAAATTGACATAATTTCCATGTACATATCATAAACATGTAGATATTTTTGTAACAGTATATGAAGGAATCTGGAGCAAATCCTGATTCTGAAGTTATATAAACTGGTGTTATACACCGGATTTTCAAACAATTTATGGTTTTTGCAACGTTTGATTAAAGTTTTCTGTAAGGCCACATCTATGTAGTTACATTTACACAGAATGTTCATGAAAATGTTACCTTTTGGAGTGGAATTAAGATATCGCGTAACATTTTTTTTTTTACAAAGATATCTAATTTTTATCTATATCAAAAGTCAACAAAAAACTTAAAAGTAATACAAAAAATGTATATAATTATTAATACTTGTTTTTAGATCTTTTAGGCACTGCATTATACAGAATTTTGATTTTATTTATCATACTTTTTGGTTGAATTACTACCGAGTCTGGCTCGTACAGCATGTATTGACAAACGAGGGAGTCTATAATCATAGAAGTATATATATATATATATATATATATATATATATATATATATATATCAGGGAAATCGTTGTGGCCGAGTGGACTTACGCACTGGTTTGACAATCTTGCTTGGCGGTGGGTGCCGTACGTCGCTGGTTCGACCCCGGGCTGGGGCGAAAATTTTCAGTACCTAGTTGTGATTATTTAGTGCTTTATATATATATATATTATATATATATATATATATATATATATATATAATGATAATTATTATAAGTTATTATTACAATTAAAGTTATCATTATGGACACTACTACCCCTCCCCCGACCGGTCGCGGTAGCTCAATGGTAGAGAGTTCGCTTCGTAACCGGGAGGTCGTGAGTTCAAGCACCGTTCATTCGCAAACCCAATTTTAAGACGTTGAAATTGGTAGTGATTGCTCCTTCGCCAAACGCTCGACATTTAGAAGTGAGAATCACGGATCTTTTAGATGTGACCTTATAAACGTAGATCCCTGGTCGTACATGTAGTAGGTGTTCGCACGATATTTCAAAGAACCCTCACTGCTACGACCTTGAACCCTATGGATACATTGGATAGGTACTCCGCTTAAAGCTGGTTACGTCTCAATATGAATAAAATATTCTCGACGGGACGTAAATTATATAAGCAATCAATCATCCAATCAATACTATCCCCCCCCCCCCTTTTTTGTTGTTGATTTTCTTAAGGCGATAATTTCAACGAAATGTGTGGATTCCCTGTCTATCCCATCCCAATTTCCATTTATGTAATCGTTTCACACTTTTTTGTAAGTTTTAGAGATTGGCCTTATGTATTTAGCGTGGTGAGAATGATTGTTTGGATGTTTCAAAGTGTTTGATTGCCCGTGTGTATCAGAGTGTTTAACTGGCCGCGTGTTTCAGAGTGTTCAATTGCCTGTGTGTAAAGGAAAGTGTTCAATTGACCGTGTGTAAAGGAAAGTGTTCAATTGACCGTGTGTAAAAGAAAGTGTTCAATCCCCTGTGTGTAAAGGAAAGTGTTCAATTGCCTGTGTGTAAAGGAAAGTGTTCAATTGACCGTGTGTAAAGGAAAGTGTTCAATTGCCTGTGTGTAAAGGAAAGTGTTCAATTGACCGTGTGTAAAGAAAAGTGTTCAATTGCCTGTGTGTAAAGGAAAGTGTTCAATTGACAGTGTGTAAAGGAAAGTGTTCACTTGATAAGCAAAAATTCAAGGAGTGAATAAAACTATATTTCACAAATTTCGACCGCAGCAATGTCTTCTATGTTGTTTTTAGTACCAAATAGTAAATTTTCGTACTAAAATACCAATAACTGTAGAAGTGTTCAGTTGCAGGTGGGGAGTTAAGGTGTTCATTTGACACGCGTTACACGTATGTGTGTGTGTGTGTGTGTGTGTGTGTGTGTGTGTGTGTGTTTGTAAGCCCTGTCAATTGAACCAGTGAATAAGAAGGCACACGTGTAAATCAACACGGGGTCGGTCAAAGGAACACGAAAATGGTGGTGTTCAGTTGGATTTTTATAAAAATCAGCATAAAATCATTAAATAGTTCATCTACCATCAAAATCCTGAAGCGTTTACTTAACAGGATTTATGAGATGTGTGTAACAGGTGTGTAAAGATTTAGCACTCGTCCATCTTTTTTCCTTGCGAGCATGGCTTACACACTTTCGAAGTGCGCATGCTCTGTTTTGAATGACGTAATTTGTGATGTCATCATAATGGAGTTTTCCAGGGAAAGAAGTTGGCCCATCTGAGGTAAGTAAACACGGTTGAAAGAAAATTTTGCATATTAACAATGAGTTTTTTTTATTAGATAGACTGATTAAATGGTGTTTCATACCGATCGTGTTATGTACAAGCGACAGAGTACCCGAGTTACTGAAAATTCCGATGATGAAAGTGATACAGTATATCTAGTACGTGAACTGTTTGGGTTTTTTTCTAAAATTTAATCTTTGCAGTTAATGTACTCTGTATACTAAAAATTCATATTGATTTTGGATAGAATTTCACATTTAAAAACAAATAGATATGCGCCAAGTCCTTAGGAATCAACCCCACCCCCACCCCTCCACACGGGACTTTTTTTTGGATGATTGGACCGTATCCCCCTTTTTCATCTGTCTCCCTACTTTGAAGTTTTTTTCCCAACGCCATGACATAAATAGATAAATAAATAAAATGCAAAAATAAAAACGAAAGATATATATGTATTCGGATTGGCATGTTCCACTTTGTCCGGGTTGAAATCCCCGAGGATGCAAATGTACATTACGCCGCACTGTTTGCAGTACGTACATGGTACAGGTGTACCGCATAGGTATGTAGCTACTAAGACTATAAACCAAACAGAATATCATATGTAAAACTATTACTCTGAATGCATTTTACTTGTTTACAATGTAGCCTGTCGGGGTGTGGTGCATGTCACACGCGTTGTTTACACGTGCACTTTAGGTGGCAGTGGAGGAAATTCGAACCATGTATGGATTATTGTCTCCTGATAACTTTGGCAGTTAACTTTTGATTTCAATCTACTTTTTAAGAATAATATAACCCTCGCTAATCATTGCCAACCTGCATTTCGATCTTGGCAGAATGATCTTCAGCTACAATTCAAAATTAAGGGGTGATGTTGTGTACTGAGTTTTTCTTGATTGTTTACATCTGTGACTGTTTATGTGATGTATCAACTGATCAAGCTGTACAGTGTCATGACATATAGTGGCATAGCTTCCATTTATGTACTTGCGCATCATTTTGTCAAAAGAAGAAAATTCTAAAATGATAATTAAGATTTTTAACATGTATATGAATATACATGTATGTGTATGTTTGATTTTAGTATAATACCTGTAGAGAATATTTCAGTAGTATGAAGTGCCACACATTTAGACGCATGCATGTGGTGTTTAAAGGTCTCATCTGAAAGACCAGCAACTTTCTCTTTTGAATGCTAAATATGATGATGGAGCATTCACCTCACTACCTACATTTTCACCCTAAATAAAGTACAAGCATGGCTCGAAACCATGATTTCTTGATCCTGTTACCAGTCTTCACGAAAAACTTTGTAAACTACAGGCCCTTCGGGCCTCCCAGTATAATAATTGTGCAAGCCCGAACAATATTTTGCAGGCCCAAAATGTTTATTTTCTAATTTGATCTCTTGTTATTTGCTGATTCTACTCTATAGACACATGCACAGTTCTTTTACTGTAGGAAAATACAGGTCAAGATGATCATAGTTAAAGAACAACTGACATTAAAAGGATTATATTATTTTTCAACATATTAATCCAGTATATGCGAAAGTTTTTGGACCACACAGGACATTCGGTCCAGTGTAATCAATGAACACACCGGACCGAACCAAATTTTGTCAGACCGAAAAACCTAATGTAAAAAAGTGAAACACGTGAAAATGCAAAACCAAGTGAATCTTATTTATTATACTAGTTATACTATTCCAGGAATCCTTCCCGTATAATACTTTAGACAGTCCATGCGGTTTTAATCAATTCATTTACGTATTTGGATGTGTGCTATTTTTTTTACTTATAACAAACTCCGCATCAAGATAGTAAAGCTCAAAACTGGACATTGAGACATCTGACATTCCGGTCCGGTGTAAAAAATGATGCATCGGACCTGAGTCACTGCATATCGGTCAGGTCCGACGGTCCGATGTCTTTCGCATAGACTGATTAATCTCGCAGATACATCAGCAGCTCATGTTCAACTCTGTTTTGTATACACCACGTACAAAACATTTTTTAAATGTTAGCCAAGGCCTACCCTCGCAGTGTTCGAAATTGGTTTAAAACTTGGTATAGACCACAGGTCTATGCCAAAATAAGATGACTTAGACCTCATCGAATTGGCATAGACCACAACATTGAAAAAATAATAACACAAATTTAAAACATTTTCATTTACTTCTAATATACTTAGTAAGTGTATTTTCTTTCCATTTCTGTAATATCATCCTTTCCTCATAATGTTTATCAGACGTCGACTGACCATGCAAGGCCCTCTTGGATAACTTTATTGCTTTAAATTTAGAAAATTGGCATAGACAATTAGGTCTATCTCAATTACAGTTGGCATAGACCAGTGCCATTTGACATATACTCGGTCTATGGTTAATTTTGAACACTGCCCTCGGTCCAATGGGGCATGAATTTTCGTTTTTTTCTCCTCGTACGACAGTTTTTTTGGGGTTTTTTTATCGGATGGTTGTGATTGTGAAATACGCTTGGGTGGTTTTGAATTTCCCGGACGAGCCCCCTCCCTATACTTCAGAAAAGGCAGCATGGTTGATAATTTTTCTATGCGAAATTTGACTACTAAGTCATGACATTTAGTCTGAGTCAATCTCACGCTTTATTTGTAATATATACAGAACATATAAGAAAACATTTACAGGCCCATCGGACTCCAGGGTTTAATATTTTAAGAAGCCCGATCCCGATTTTACTGGCCTCGGGCATCAGGCCACTGGTTAATGTCGAAGACTGTGTTACCACTGAGCTACCATGACCAATTTTTATACGCCCGTCTTAAGACGGGACGTATTATGGTATGGTGTGTCTGTCCGTCCGTCTGTTAGCTTTTTCGTGTCCGACCCGTAACTTAAATACTACAAGGCCTAGAATCATCAAACTTTGTCTGTAGATACATCTTGGGTAGAAGGTGTGTCGCACATTAAAACCAGGTCACTGTGACTTTTAATTAAGAAGATATGGCCATATATGGCAAAAACTTGTCCGTCTGTTAGCTTTTTCGTGTCCGACTCGTAACTTAAATACTACAAGGCCTAGAATCATCAAACTTTGTCTGTAGATACATCTTGGGTAGAAGGTGTGTCGCACATTAAAACCAGGTCACTGTGACTTTTCATTAAGAAGATATGGCCATATATGGCAAAAACTTGTCCGGCTCATAACTTGAAAACTATTAGACCTAGAATCACCAAAATTGGTCAACTAATGCGTCTTAGGTAGAAGGTGTGTCGCATGCTACTTTAAGGTCACTGTGACATTTAATTAAGGTGATATAAAAAAAAAATGTTTTAATGGGTACTATCTATACTGTTAACAATATGTGACGGGCGTATCATTTGCCATGGCGGTGCACTTTATTTAACATGAATTCATAGCTAAAAAAAAATTATTACTAATTTTTTGGTTAATTCCATAAATATATTATTCCGCTCTCTAGACACAATTCTGGGTTACCCCCCTGCCTTTGGGGGTATAAGCACCTCATTTCTTTCAGAATGGCACAATGTCAGGAGAGCTTTTGTTATTTGTTATACTCTTAATGTTGATGGCATGCATCTATGAACAACAGGATAATTTTTTAGATTATTATTTCTGATATCATATTTGTAAATTGTTTATGAGGGGTTGTTAAAAGTTTGTGGACAAAAGGACGCACTTATTAAAAATTCAGAGTTATCGTAAGTGAAAAATATAGGAGATGTGTAACAAGATTGTATATTTGAAGATTTTAATTTTAATTAATTTTTATAAGTATTGATTTCAGATACATGTATGACATTGCATGCTTGGTGGGGTGGGGGGGGGGGGGGGGGGGGGGGGGGGGCTACAGTTAGATAATATTCTGGTCAGCACATTCGATAAACTACATGGAATTCATTAAATCACTTCTTTTTCTTTCAGTGGTCTTCAACTTTTAATCTCCAAGAAGGAAATGTAATTAAAAGATGAATAAAGTATCCCTAAGAATACCAGAAGAAAGGCTATGTGTTGAGAAAAACAGCCCTTCCTCAGTACCTCAGAACTAGATGATAGCCCTTAATTGTTACTTTATGCTGAATATGACACAGTATAGAAGATCTGATCATGAAGAAGTAACACCATTGATACACTTGCCAACTGCCAAAATTACTTTCTGATAGTATGACGAGATTAGAAGATATCATGGTGTAGTCATGACACAAACTGCAAATCAAAGAATTAATTGTCTTCCCCAGAGGATGAACAGAGCACGATGGCTTCACATGGATAACATTTCCTTTCGAGTTTTGAAATTAGTAAGTATACAAAATATTTTAGGCCACATAGGGCCAAAAAAAAAATGTTTGTTTTAGGTCGCCTCTCATTTTTAAAAAAAGGGTTGGTAGGTAGGTTTATTTTATTTTTTTTTAAATATTTTTTTTTATAAAAATAAATAAGTGCCTTCGAATCAATGAAAATTTTATAGTTAAAGTTGTAATATAATGTGTTTAACAGATAAAAAATGGGTTCAGAGCACAATGTTTAATTTACAAAATACACAGTATGTGATGGAGTTTTAATATTACAATTATAGATGTCTTGGCATTTCGGGTAATAGTTCGTATATCGATGAATTGAAATCGGAAAATTGAAAAAAATTAATAGGGTCGGTGGATATATTTAGGGTCGGACAGGCGACCTGAAACAAACACATTTTTTATTTTGGCCTAGTCATAAAATTATTTTTTAGATTTTCATCTTTGTTTGGAAATAAAAATGGGCAGGTGGTTGGAGTTTATTTTTATGCCCCCCTTTGAAAAAGAGGGGGCATATTGTTTTGCACCTGTTGGTCGGTCGGTCGGTCTGTAGACCATGTGTTGTCCGCTCAATATCTTGAGAACCATTCACTTGATGATAATGATATTTCATATGTGGGTTAGCAGGGTTTGACATTTACTTTCTTGAGCACTAGACCAGTCGGGCTACTTCAAATAATATTTACTAGACCTGACCTTACATCCACTAGCCCTGACCAACTTTCCAGAGAAAAGAAACCCTGATGGTTTCTCCATATTTAAGTACTTAATTCAAATGACAAACGTTAAGTTTAAACTAAAACGTACTTAATTGTCTCAAAAACATCTTTAGTCTCGTCATTCAATTTGGTGCTTTTATTTTCAAACTTCCCAATCTACTCCTTTTTTTTTCTCGGAACATCCTTCCTTGAGGACGAGAAGTCGAGACATTCCCGCACATGTGTCAACAACGAAAAATGGCTATTTATGATTTAATTTATTCATTTGATACAGGCAACGAAATTAAGGGGAAATACTCGCTAAATGCGAATTAAAAATTGAATTTGCGAGTAAAAAATCACAAGTGATCGCAACTTTTTGCGAGTGAAAAAACCCCAATCTTTTTCTCGGATTTCCTCGGTTTATTGGCTGTACTTTGAAGTTTACAATAATCTTGTCTTGTGCATAGAAACTCTTTACAGAATGAATATATAAGTATTGAAAAAGTAAACGTGGATCGAATAAATAACTACGGCCAAGGTCATCTCAGTCGATGGCCTACTTCATACACACTTCGGATGTCTCAGAGACGTCTGATTTAAATAGCAAGCATATTGATCTCGTCCGTGTCTATATAAAACAACACATGACAGTGTGTCACCATTTCACGCGGTGTCCTTCTGTACTCTATAGTCAAACACTTCGAGTTCGCGGGGTTTTCTTTTCAACTAGAATTTTTTTAGATGAAATTTCCAAAAGTTTTGAACATATAGTTTAAATTGGCGCAAACAGTCTTCAAGATTTCAATCCACATGATGCTGTTAATAGGTGGTAGATCTCTGGACAGCGAGTACGCCGCACAAGTGTACCATATGACCCGCACCATGTATGTTGTCTGATAATTCATTGAATTTTAAATGAAAGAATTCGCAATCTTATTTTTATTATTGCACTTTAAAGGAGATTTTAAAAGATTTTCCCAAAATTTTGATAAAGAGACATGCTCGTTTTCTTAAATTCATGTAAAACAGTAATCGATTGAAAAATGCTAGTAAAAGCTCAATTTTGCTAGTTGGAAAATAATCCACTAGCTAAAATTTGCTAGTGGTGAAAAAAGTTAATTTCGATCCCTTTGATAGACACTTTCTTATATTCAATTAAAATAAACTGGGGTTTTTTTCAAATGAAAATAAATTCAGTTTATATATATTTATCCGAAATATAACTTTAAACCCATTAACAAAGAGTAAATGTCGTAAAACATCACTTCCGACAGCGACTATGTATTCGAACTAAAAATAGAGATTTTGTCATCACGCGGTTCAAAATTGCTCGCAAACTCTTTACAGTTATTTTTTAAAGTTAAAAATAAGATATCTTATGGTTTAAAATAAAGTTTCTTGTTTATTTTTTCAACATGACCAGTCGGACTAGTAAATCGACATTTTACCCGACCGGACCTATCATTTAGTAGACTCGGTCGGTCGGACGTGCCTTAGTGTCAAACCCTGGTTAGTTATGAGTAGAAGAGGATCCTTATTGTTTTTCAGGTCCAAAGGTCAAGGGTCAATCTACTCTGGACATAGGAATATAATGTCCGCTCAATATCTTGAGAACCCTTTGCTTGAAAGACATCAAACTTGGCACACTGGTACATCCTAAGGAGTAGATGACCCCTATTGATTTTAAGGTCATATGGTCAAAGGTCAAGGGTCAAACTGGGCATGGGAATATACTGACCATTCAATGTCTAGAGAACCCTTTGCTTGACAGACATCAAACTTGGTACACCAGTACATCTTCAGAAGAAGATGACCCCTATTGATTTTGAGGTCACATGGTCAAAGGTCAAGGGTCAAACTGGACATAGGAATATACTGTCCGTTCAATATCTTGAGAACCCTTTTCTTGACAGACATCAAACTTAGTACACTGATATGTCGTCAGGAGAAGATGACCCCTATTGATTTTGAGGTCACACGGTCAAAGGTCACACTGGACATAGGAATATATTGTCCGTTCAATATCTTGAGAACCCTTTGCTTGACAGACATCAAACTTGTTACACTAGTACGTCTTCAGGAGAAGATGACCCCTATTGATTTTGAGGTCACATGGTCAAAGATCAAGGGTAAACTGGACATAGGAATATAATGTCTGCTCAGTATCTTGAGAACCCTCTTCTTGACAGACATCAAACTTGGTACACTGATACGTCTTCAGGAGAAGATGACCCCTATTGATTTTGAGGTCACATGGTCAAAGGTCAAGGGTCACACTGGATATAGGAATATATTGTCCGTTTAATATCTTGAGAACCCTTTGCCTGACAGACATCAAACTTGTTACACTGGTACATCTTCAGGAGAAGATGACCCTTAATGATTTTGAGGTCACATGAGCAAAGGTCAAGGGTCAAACTGGACATAGGAATATACTGTCCGTTCAATATCTTGAGAACCCTTTGCTTGACAGACATCAAACTTGGTACACTGGTACATCTTCAGGAGAAGATGATCCCTATTGATTTTGAGGTCACATGTTTAAAGATCAAGGGTCAACCTGGACATTGGAATATACTGTCTGCTCAATATCTTCAGAACCCTTTGCTTGACAGACATCAAACTTTAAATAGTACTCTGGTGTATATTCAGGAGAAGATGACTCCTATTGATTTTGAGGTCACATGGTCAAAGGTCAAGGGTCAAACTGGACATAGTAATATACTGTCCACTCAATATCTTGATAACCCTTTTACTTGACAGACATCAAACTTAGTACACTGGTACATCTTCAGGAGAGGATGACCCATATTGATTTTGAGGTCAAAAGTCAAAAGTTGAACTGGACATAGTAATATATTGTCTCCTATATTTTAAGAATTATTTGTTTGATTGACACGTACCAAACTTGGTACACTGGTACAGCATAAGGAGTAGATGACCCCTATTGAATTTTAGGTCACATGGTCAATTCACTCTTGACATAGGAAGATATTGTCTGCTCAATATTTTGAATTGATGATAATACTATCAATTAAATGAGGTGTGTGTATAACCCTTTTCAATTTTGCACCATGGGGGGCATATCTGTTTTACAAACATCTCTTGTTTTTTTTTTTCAGAATATATATTTCACGTTCATTATTCTCACATGTTGCTGTAGAGTGTAGATTACATCATTTTTTTTACATTGTTTTCTTTAGACAGAAAATTTCCATACAGCAATATTATAATTGTTGTTGAGTGATTTTGAAGTACATTTTCATGTAACACTGAAGTTGAACATTCTTTTTCCCTGTTGTCCGTCTGTCTGTAAACTTTCACATTTCTGACTTCTTCTCAAGAACCACTGGGCCAATTTCAACCTAACTTGACAAAAAGCATCCTTGGTGAAGGGCTTTCAAGTTTGTTCAAATAAAGGGCCACACCCCCTTTCAAAGGGAAGATCTAATTACAAAATTGCAAAAATAGGGTGGGGTCATTTAAAAATCTTCTTCTAAAGAACCACTGGGCCAGATGATGTGAAAGTTACATGAAAGTTTCCGAACAAGTGTAGATTGAAGTTTGTTCAAATCATGACCCCCTGGGGTAGAATAGGGCCACACTAGGTGATCAAAGTTTTACATGTACAAATATATAGGGAAAATCTTCACAAGAAGTAGGAAAATAACAAGGCCAGTAAAATACAAATTTACGTAAAGGCTTCCTGAAATAGTGCAGATTCAAGTTTGTCATAATCATGCCTCCCAGGGAAGGTTGGCCGAGGCCACAATAGGAGATCAAAGTTTTACATTCAAATAAGTATAGAGAATTTTCAAGAACCATTAGGCCAGAGCAGTTTACATTTACATGAAAGCTTCCTGACATACAGCTCTGTAGTGCAGATTCAAGTTTGTAAAAATAAAATTTCCAAAAGGTGTCGCTGTGTTTGGTGTAATTTTTGTTCGTTCTGCACAAACTAGCTCATTCAGCTTGACACAGCCTAGGTAATTTACAGCTGATCATTTGATAAACACTTATTTTGTAGAAATAGAAATTATGATTTTTATCTATTTATACATTTATTGCTATTTCTATGAAGACCTTTTACTAATCACTTCTCTAAATATTTTTGCAGATTTGTCAGAATGTTATGCATCATTATCAACAGAAAAGAACTTCATAGGTAGACCAAAGCTGACATGGGATGAGATCCTAGAACAAGACCTAGAGTTTACAGGATTGGATAGGATCAATCCACTGGGTCGCCAAGTGTGGAAGTACAAACTTCAACCTCGACAGGACAGCCAGGCCTCACCCTTGCAAAAAGATTAATTTGGCCTGGATAGTCAAAATGAGTGATGATGATTGATATCAAGGTCTGACACTGGAAGCTCAGTAAGGGTAGATGCTGGCAATGGAGCTGTTTAGCAATAAAACAAACAAGTTTAACATTAAACATGTTTGTATACTTTTTTGGCTCACCTGAGCCAAAGGCTCAAGTGAGCTTTTCTGATCACCTTTGCCTGTCGTCTGTCTGTTTATAAACTTTTCACATTTTCATTTTCTTCTCCAGAGTGAACCACTGGGCCAGTTTCAATCAAACTTGGTATGCATCATCAATAGATAAAGGGTATTCAAGTTTGTTCATATAAAGGGTCATGCACCCTTCAAAAAGGAAATAATCATGGAAATGCAAAAATAGGGTGGGGTCATTTAAAAAACCTTTTCAAGAACCACTGGACCAGGAAAGTTGAATTCACACGAAAGGTTCCTGTTTTGTGCAAATCATGGTCTCTGGGGGTAGGGTGGGGTCACAATAGAGAATCAAAGTTTTACATTCATATATAGTGCATATTCAAGTTTGTAAAAAGCTCACAGGGGTAGGGTGGGGGTCACAATAGGGGATTTAAGTTTTACATGTGAAATATATACAAGGAAAATCTTTTAAAATCTTCTCCTCAAAAACTAGATGCAGAACCGTAGCTCTTTGAAAAGAGAGCTTCAGATGAACCCCTTATAAAAAAAACTTCAATTTATGGCAGAGAAAAAAAGTGCATGTTTAAGTCCCTCTATCACTGCATTCCTGCATCGCTGTCTCATGAATTTAATATTAAATAATTCCCAACATATTTTCCCACTATACTTGTTTCCAAACATACTTTCAAATATTTTCTAAACCCACATATAACCCCAAAACAGCTTCAAGTGATTTCAATTTCTTTGTTGATGTAGCCATGTTAAGTAGCCAGTCGATTTGAACCCCAGTTCATTTCCATACTCATACTCATTTTGAAACATAATGTTTGTGTGAACTAATATCCTCACAAATATTTTTAGTGAAATATTTAGGATGAAATCATCCCAGTTGGGTTAAATACTTATTATTCAAATACTGTAGGTTTGAATATTAAACTAATCTCACAGCTTTCTTAAGTTTGGTCCCCATCCCCACCAGTCTGTTTTTACGCTTAACTATTGAAATGGGGTGTAAGGGATCAGACTAGGCTTTTATAGCATTATCAATTTTCAAAAGCTTTAGAAAAATTATACAATTTTAGGTCACTTGAGTAAACTCAGATGACATATTGCTATTGATCTGCATCTGTTGTAGTCCGTCGACATTAACAATTGAACATTTTTAACTAAATTCTATAACTGAAAGATGAAGATACCGCACAGCGATCAATCTACGATTCAAATAACGGAATTCTTTTCAAATTTAGTATGAAGCACACAAATTTACATTAAACCTTCTTGACATAGTGCATATTCAAGTTTGTTAAAATCATTTCCCCGGGAGTTATGGTGTGGTAACAATAGGGGGTCAAAGTTTTATATGCTAGCTGATATAAAGGAAAATTCTTTAAAGATATCTCTTGAACTATTTAAGCTAGGGCTTTCATATCTTGTATATACAATTTTTATGGCAAAACAAATCTGACCTATTCAGTATGTCCTGAACTACATTGTGTTTAAGGTAGATCTTTCATATATATTATATATTATGAATTTCTTATGATAAAACCTTTCATCTTGTTGAGGAGCCTCTCACCTCTGGTTGGCGCGGGTTTGAATCCTGCTCGCACCGGTAATTGAGAAAGTTTCCCAGTTTACTCTCGGAAGGTCGGTGGTCTCTTCCCAGGTACATTGTATCTGGGTTCTCTCTTCCACCAATAAAAACTGGGCACCACCAGATAACTGAAAAATTGTTGAGTGTGGCGGAAAACAGTTAAAACAATCAATCATATTATGTTATTTGACCTTGTGACCCTGAACTCTGAGTTTGACATACTTTTAAGAAAGTATAACGTATTAAGTATATCCAGGACTATTTTAGATAGGGCTTTTATGTTTTGTATATTGATTACTTATGGCAAGGTCTTTCATATCATACCAAGACCTACGACTTTTTACCTTGGTCTTATCCAGAACAGCAATATCATGCTAGTCATATCTTTGTCTTATATGATTTCATTTTAGTAATGTTGTGTTCTTTAGAGCTAGATTTGGGTCACATTATTCATGAGAATAAAGATTGATAAAATAGCATTTAAAAATCAAAACAGCAGGGCCAAGATGACTCAGGTGAGCGATGTGGCCCATGGGCCTCTTGTTGATTTTGATATTTCTACCTATATCATTTGTATGAGAAATGGAACTCCTTTTTTTCTTTTACAAATACATGTATTATCATATGGATCCATCTTTGTTGATTATTTAATCAAAGGACATATTCAATGTATTAAATGTAAATTTATGGATATGTCTGTGGTTGAATTACTTATGTATGTATGTATACATTTTTCTCGCACATGCAATTACATATATGATGTATATATATTTACTAATTGTACATGTAATATCCCCTGTTATATAATAAAATATATGACTGAGAATAAAAGACCTGCTGTTTTCATTGCTACCATGAAACATTAAAAGATTAGAATAATTCAAATATCTTAATGAATTATGTAATATATGAATTTGATATTTGTATATGATTGCCTCACTGGTGTTCAATGTGAACTTTGGTTTATTGTTTCAGTTTGCTCATCTTTATATCAAATTAAAATTTAAGACAAATAAGGAATTATTTCCGAAATTGGTTAATATGGTACATTGTAGTAAAATAATCAAGAGTTTATTCATATGAGATAGCTAAATTTCACATGGATAACCAGTGACTGATTCTTGATTGTCAACATTTTCACCGAACAGTTCAGAAATTACCATGGTACATGTACATACTATTAGGGGATCATAAAATTCCTTAAAGAGTGACAAATTTTTAAATATCACCTTTTCAAGGAGAAAAATCCTCTTACGTATATGAATACTATGAAGAGATTAAAAGAGAGGTGGCTAGATCACTTGTATGGTGAGATTCATTTGTGGCAAGAACTGGTATGATGTCTTGAGTCAGAAAGCACTGGAATCCACTAGGAATAGTTTTAGATCTATGGAGCGCCAAAATAACAAACTCAGATATTTGAAGATATCTTTAATTATTTGAAGATATTATTAATTCATTTCATGCACGCAACATTGCAATCAAAGATCTCTTCAAATAATTAATGATATCTTCATTTGAATTGAATTATTGATATCATTATTTATTCCGCTGAATTGATGCACACAATAATTTAATTGTTGCTCTCCTCAAATGAATTATAATTTAATGATACCAACAATAGAATTAATGCATGCTACAATTCAATTGAAGAGAGCAATAATTCATTAATGCTAACATCACTTAATGTGCGCAATAAATGGATTATTGCTCTCTTCTATTGAATTAATGATATCATTAATTAAATTGATGCGTGCAATAATTATGTTAGTGAGAGTAATTATCTAATTGAGATATAATCCTTAATTAATTCGACATATCCACAACTGAATGAATGATTTCTTTAATTGAATTGTTGCTCTCTTTTTAAAAACAAAACGATGTGCGCATTAATTACTTATGAAATAGCCCTGTATATATAATTAAAAAGATCTATTGAATTAAAAGAGATAATCAAGTCATTCATACAGAGCTCTAAATTAATTTTTGCAAGCAATATTTCCACCACATGGATATTATTGGACTTCAATTATTTGAGCTTATGTAAAACATTAAGATTTTAAAAATCATCCTGGTGAATTTGTATTACAAAAGTCATGAGAGGACACGTCCAGTTTTTGAACAAAAACAGAAAGTAATATATTCCCTTGAATTTGGTCATCCCTGTCCTCAGTGTGTTTCAGACGTGTTTAGTGGCGGGGGGGGGGGGGGGGGTGGGGGGGGGGGTCCAACACGTTTAGCGGATATTTAGTTGTTGGCATGTGGCGGGAGCGAAACCAGGAATTATCCAAGGGAAGGACGTAATGAGTGCCTAAAGCACGAAATCTCTAAACAAAAATATCTAAGATGAAGGAAAATCGTGATTTTTGGGGGTTTTCTATTACAATTTTGTCCTCATATTTCAAAGTGAGATGATAGTCAAAATTGACATAATTTCCATGTACATATCATAAACATGTAGATATTTTTGTAACAGTATATGAAGGAATCTGGAGCAAATCCTGATTCTGAAGTTATATAAACTGGTGTTATACACCGGATTTTCAAACAATTTATGGTTTTTGCAACGTTTGATTAAAGTTTTCTGTAAGGCCACATCTATGTAGTTACATTTACACAGAATGTTCATGAAAATGTTACCTTTTGGAGTGGAATTAAGATATCGCGTAACATTTTTTTTTTTTACAAAGATATCTAATTTTTATCTATATCAAAAGTCAACAAAAAACTTAAAAGTAATACAAAAAATGTATATAATTATTAATACTTGTTTTAGATCTTTTAGGCACTGCATTATACAGAATTTTGATTTTATTTATCATACTTTTTGGTTGAATTACTACCGAGTCTGGCCCGTACAGCATGTATTGACAAACGAGGGAGTCTATAATCATAGAAGTGTGTGTGTGTGTATATATATATATATATATATATATATATATATATATATATAAGGGAAGTCGTTGTGGCCGAGTGGACTTACGCACTGGTTTGACAATCTTGCTTGGCGGTGGGTGCCGTACGTCGCTGGTTCGACCCCGGGCTGGGGCGAAAATTTTCAGTACCTAGTTGTGATTATTTAGTGCTTTATATATATATATATATATATATATATATATATATATATATAATGATAATTATTATAAGTTATTATTACAATTGAAGTTATCATTATGGACACTACTACCCCTCCCCCGACCGGTCGCGGTAGCTCAATGGTAGAGAGTTCGCTTCGTAACCGGGAGGTCGTGAGTTCAAGCACCGTTCATCCGCAAACCCAATTTTAAGACGTTGAAATTGGTAGTGATTGCTCCTTCGCCAAACGCTCGACATTTAGAAGTGAGAATCACGGATCTTTTAGATGTGACCTTATAAACGTAGATCCCTGGTCGTACATATAGTAGGTGTTCGCACGATATTTCAAAGAACCCTCACTGCTACGACCTTGAACCCTATGGATACATTGGATAGGTACTCCGCTTAAAGCTGGTTACGTCTCAATATGAATAAAATATTCTCGACGGGACGTAAATTATATAAGCAATCAATCATCCAATCAATACTATCCCCCCCCTTTTTTTGTTGTTGATTTTCTTAAGGCGATAATTTCAACGAAATGTGTGGATTCCCTGTCTATCCCATCCCAATTTCCATTTATGTAATCGTTTCACACTTTTTTGTAAGTTTTAGAGATTGGCTTTATGTATTTAGCGTGGTGAGAATGATTGTTTGGATGTTTCAAAGTGTTTGATTGCCCGTGTGTATCAGAGTGTTTAACTGGCCGCGTGTTTCAGGGTGTTCAATTGCCTGTGTGTAAAGGAAAGTGTTCAATTGACCGTGTGTAAAGGAAAGTGTTCAATTGACGGTGTGTAAAAAAAAGTGTTCAATCCCCTGTGTGTAAAGGAAAGTGTTCAATTGCCTGTGTGTAAAGGAAAGTGTTCAATTGACCGTGTGTAAAGGAAAGTGTTCAATTGCCTGTGTGTAAAGGAAAGTGTTCAATTGACCGTGTGTAAAGAAAAGTGTTCAATTGCCTGTGTGTAAAGGAAAGTGTTCAATTGACAGTGTGTAAAGGAAAGTGTTCACTTGATAAGCAAAAATTCAAGGAGTGAATAAAACTATATTTCACAAATTTCGACCACAGCAATGTCTTCTATGTTGTTTTTAGTACCAAATAGTAAATTTTCGTACTAAAATACCAATAACTGTAGAAGTGTTCAGTTGCAGGTGGGGAGTTAAGGTGTTCATTTGACACGCGTTACACGTATGTGTGTGTGTGTGTGTGTGTGTGTGTGTGTGTGTGTGTGTGTGTGTGACAAAATACCCCGAACGTTATTGATAAATTCATATATTGGTACCGACGGTTGCAATTATACCTATATATTTGATATAAATACGGTCGATACAACATATTTTGACCAGGGATTTTGTTTTGTGTATTAAGATATAAGTACAAGTGATCATCAGCGACATAGCTGAACAGCTAACTGTAAACAGTATGCGCAATTTGTCAGAGAATGAATAAAACAAGATATTGTCCTTATAAAAGGAAACCAATACGTGAACAATAGGTATGTGTAATATCTTAAGTTGAATCTGTGTACGATTTCATTACAAGTCACATTGCTAGAGTTTTAATAGATCAGATGATGTATCATATTGATATGAAATATTGGTAGCTTTGACTTTTAACCTCAAAATTAAGAGTCATTCTTGTATTTGATCTGGACCGTAAAGTTCATCTGGACCGTAAACTTCAAATTCAACAGGGATCACTATGTGATTTACCTGATCAAGATATAGGGCTCACGGAGGGTGTGACCGGTTGACAGGGGATGCTTCCTCCTCCAGGGCACCTGATCCCACCTTTGGTATATCCAGAGGTCCGTGTTTGCCCAACTCTCTATTTTTCGTATTGCTTATAAGGACTATGAGATTGATCACTGTCCGTTATCTGCGCCTTTCATATATGTTCTAGAAATGGAATCCAAGGTTTTCTAGACCAGTGTTAAACCGTGTAAATAGACTCCCGATTGATGAGAATTGCAAGTATTCAATAAACGTCTATGGGGCAGTGATTGATTTCCTGGACACATTATCCCCTGGTATGCGTGCCTTTCCATTTCATGCCTCAGATCAATGGGGGATAAGATGGCTCGGATTACTGTTTGAATATTTGGCTTTCATATTTAGCTTTTCACAGCAACATCGCATTCTTTACTAAAATAATGTTGTGGATTTGTAAATGGATGTGTTAATTTCAAACGCACACCGTCCAAGAGTAATCTGGATCTTCAATAGATAAACAGGTTAATCAACTGATTTATGAATGTTTTACATATTAATGGAGATACTTTATTCAATAACATATATACGATACTTGGTTTCACTATCGGTAACTGAATACATCACATGACCAAACAGCCATGATCAGAGTCAGCGAAAAAGAGTAAGGGCAATTTTTATTGAAATTTGCAATGAAGATGGCGGAAGTTTACCTAATCCTGCTCATTGTTCTTTGGCGTTTGACTAATTGTTGCCATCTCGAGACACTTTACGCCTTATCCGGAAATGTCGTCAACGCTTCGTATATCAGCTTTTCCACGAATGTCTCGTTTTGTTTTGGCAGGAGGTGCAAACTTCAGGGGAAATGTTTGTCCTTCAACTTTGACACTAGGGACAAGAACTGTTACCTTAACTACAAAAGCCACGCGAAAATCCAAATCGCATTCGATCTTTTGATGTCAGTGTGTGGAGCTTTATTTCTGATCTGAAATCAAAGAATAGGCAGCCCAGGAAATTGAATCAACATCAGACATTCCCGTACTGATCATGTCTAGGGTAGATGTGTAAGAAAAACATAGAATCACGGAAACTGATAAATGGGTTTTACATGTAAGCAATCGGGTATGAAGTTCAAAAAAATAAAATGGACTGATTGTGAACAGAATTGAAAAAAAAAGTGTTCAAAAATGGTCACACATATATATATATATATATATATATATATATATATATATATATATTAGCGAAAATAGTCGGCTATCGTCATCTTTGATATCGAGAAAAATACGCTATATAATAATGTTTAAGTTACTCGTCTCTGAGATTGCTAATGTCAATACACATGCACCACGTATTACCTAAACATGTACATGTATATGTATTTATATTCAATATAAATACAAAAAATGTTAGAATTTCTATATTGAAATGAATTTATGCTACTCTTAAGCTTAACTCATAAAAATGCTTCAGGAAATAAAATTCCAATTTCGTTATGAGAGTGGTCATCAAAATTGTTATAAATGAAGAATGACATTTGAAGTACATGTTAAATCATATCTCGAAACTGTCCAATAAGTCATGGACTTGGTCTCTTATCGATACAAAATATGCATGCCTTTAATAAAAGATTTCAATTTATTTAGAAGGGTTAACCATTACGGAAAAGAAATAAAATGTACAGATTACATACAAACCCGTTGTCTTAAGCTGCATACTGAGCTCTATATCAGAATCATAGAATTTGTGACAGTTCATACATTGCATATTTTAACACCACCTCTGGAATATTATGCAATGACTCAATGTTATATATGATTGATACACATTTTCCTAATGAACATAATTATTCATATAAAGGAAAATTATGAAACTAAAGTAGAAAACTGATCCATGTCTTCTTTAACGACATTTTCATCGCAAACTGACCAAAGTTGTCCTTTGACATGCTCCCCTGAAAAAACAAGTCCCGGTGACCCATACTTTTTTCTCATAACAAGTAAGCTTATTGTCTTTTTAAAATCATTCCTCAATTTGGATTAAAACTCTATTGTAGTTATTTTTTTCAATTTTAATTTTTACATTGCACATTAGAATTTTCCCCATATTTCTACTACTTTATAACCAACTTTTTAAAACGCCCCCTGCTGAAATCAAAGACGATTTTCATTTGTTTTGTTTATTGATTTTAACTCATTAATGCATGCTTTACCTGATATCAAAATTTTAATAAAATCTATTGTAGAAACGAATTACGTTCGTCACCCTTAAAGCAACAAAATAACTAGTTCGTACATTTTTGTTCTGCGTATGACCATGCCATTTTGAATTGATGCTGACGACAAGTTAATGTAACAAGGATTTCAACAATCACGTTTAAGGTCAACATTTCACAACTTCTATGGTCGTTACAACGACCTAGTTTGCCAATACAGCCTGTCATTTGGCCAATGTGTCTTACGTGTTACATTCGAATTGTTAAGCCGTTTTTACACCAATTTTGACTACAGGTTACTCCGTTTACTTTATCGACATGTAGGGTTCACGGGGAGTTTGAGTGTGACCAGTCAACACGAGATGCTTACTCCCTAGGATCATTTGATCCCATTTTTGGTGTGTTTAGGGGTCCGTGTTTCCCCAACTCTTAATTTTGCTTTCTTTATAGAAAGCATGATATCGATCGCTGTTTTTCATTATTATGGTTACATATAAGTCATTAAAGCTACGATAATTGTCTCTGCACACTCTTAAATCTAGACATGTATTTCAGGCACATGTCCTGGTACTAAGACGATATCTGCAACAGACAATGTTCAACTATTGACCTCAAATAACTTTCCAGACCCATATGAAAGGTATGTTCACAATTGCATGCTATCAATAACGTTATCAATTTATTTGCTATACGTAATCATAGGTACCAAAACACTTACAGACAGTTGGGTACTTATCTAGGTAAAGATCAATAATCTTTAAAAAGTTTATTACAGGTAAATCTTCTTCAAAAGTCCTCATACAGTAGTAAAATGTTTTCTGGCGTTTTCTTTACACACTGATTTTGACTACATGAAAGGTGAAGATAACGAACAGTGATCAATCTCATAACTCCTACAAGCAATACAAAATAGAAAGTTAGGCAAACACGGATCCCTGGACACACCAGAGGTGGGATCAGGTGCCTAGGAGAAGTAAGCATCTCCTGTCGACCAGTCACACCCGCCGTGAGACCTATATCCTGATCAGGTAAACCGAGTTATCCGTAGTCAAAGTCAGTGTGTCAAGAACGGTATAACAATCGGTATGAAACAAGTCAGACAGCATTGGACCCAATGATAGGCTGTATTGGCAAACTAGATCGTTATAACGGCCATATAATTTGCGAAATACTAACTTTAATCGATACTCTTGAAACACCATTACCATCCACTTCTTCGTCAGCAGCTTGCATGTTACTCCATTTACCTGATCGAGATATTGGGCACATGTCGGGTGTGATCGTTCTATAGGGGATATTTACTCCTCTGGCATGTCCAGGGCTTTGTGTTCGTCCTACTCTTAATTCTCTATTCTTTATAGGGGTTATATACAATGAAATTTAACAGTTTCCATTCATTCTTAGATATGCCCTCACCCAAAATATGGAACATGTTATTGAAAAAAAGGGAAAAGGGGAAGATATCGGACATTGAACGTCATTTTTTTTATATCCTATAAAAATACAAAATGAAGAGGACAAACACAGAGCCCAGTACATACCAGTGGTGGGATCAGGTGTCTAAGAGGAGTAAGCATCCCCAGTGCATACCAGAGGTGGGATCAGGTGTCTAAGTGGAGTAAGCATCCCTAGTACATACCAGAGGTGGAATCAGGTGTCTAAGAGGAACAAGCATCCCCAGTATATACCAGAGGTGGGATCAAGTTTCTTAGAGGAGTTAGCATCCCCAGTACATACCAGAGGTGGGATCAGGTTTCTTACAGGAGTTAGCATCCCCAGTACATACCAGAGGTGAGATCAGGTTTCTTAGAGGAGTTAGCATTCCCAGTACATATCAGAGGTGGGATCAGGTTTCTTAGAGGAGTTAGCATCCCCAGTATATACCAGAGGTGGGATCAGGTTTCTTAGAGGAGTTAGCATCCCCAGTACATACCAGAAGTGGGATCAGGTGTCTAAGAGGAGTAAACATCCCCAGTACATACCAGTGGTGGGATCAGGTGTCTAAGAGGAGTGAGCATCTCTAGTTCATACCAGATGTGGGATCAGGTGTCTAGGAGCAGTAAGTATCCCCTGCTCACCGGTTACATCTGCCTTGTGTCCTCTGCCTTGATCAGCTTGACACCCTTCCCCCTCTCTGAAAGACGATGCTACGTGCCTGGTTCCCCCTCTTCCGTAAATCCATATTACATCCATTTAATAATAACTCCATTGATAACTCCCTTTACCTGATCAAGATATATGACTCACGGCGGGTGTGACCGGTCGACATGGGTTGCTTACTCCTCATAGGCACCTGATACCACCTCTGGTATATCCAGCGGTCCGTGTTTGCCCAACCCTCTATTTAGCATTGCTTATAGGAGTCATCACTGTTCGGTAACTTCACCTTTGATCCCTCTGTCAAACACCAATAACACTGGTTCTTAAATTCGATATCAAAACCAGTAAGTAAAACACAATGAACGAAATCCTCCGACTGTTAGTTAAACCGAAATACAACATGCATAAAAATCGCTAAATCACGTGACTTAAGGAGATTTTAAAACACAAATATGCACGAAAGGGAAGAACCCAAAAATACCCAATAGACATAAGGCACGCCAGATAGACCGCATATGACCTCACGACAGGTTAGTTTTTCGAATCAGATCATTATAACTATTAACGATCATAGCATTTGTGAAACACTGTAAACGAATATGTCGAAACATTTGTCACATCAACTAGTACTTAGTCTGGCTCGACTGACAACAGCATGCACAGAACATGTTCCTGGGTATGAAACCCCTTTAGAGACACAAACGTCATAGCAATCGGTATGAAACACAGCAAATAGCATTTGACCTAATGATACATTGCATTGACAAACTAGATCGTTATAAAGACCATAAAATGTGCGAAATTCTTACTTTAAACGAAACTGTTCAAAGCCCTGCACCATCAACTTCTGTATGACAGTGTAACACCCGCCGTGAGCCCTATATCCTGATCAGGTAAACGGAGTTATCCGCAGTCAAAATTAGTGTGCCAAGAACGGCTTAACAATCGGTATGAAACACGTCAGGCAGCATTTGACCCAGTGATAGGTTGTATTGATGAACTAGATCGGCATAACGACCATAGAATTTGCGAAATGCTGTCTTCAATCGAGACTGTTGAAACCCCTGCACCATCAACTTGTTTGTCAGTAGCTTACCTCGATTTAAAAACTGACTATACGCATAACAAGCTCTTGTATATCGAATCAGTTGAGAGATATAAACACCATATGTATATACTGTATCAACTGATACGGTCTACTGTATCAGTAGCCTGCCTCGATTTAAAAACTGATCATTTGCAGAACAAGCTCCTATGTATCGAATCAGTTGAGAGATATACAGACCGTATACAGGTGATAATAGACCATTGCCACACAATTATGATAAGTTGACGACGTTTGTGATAAAGCTAAATATTTATCATTATTATCATCATCAGTAGTAGTAGTAGTAGTAATATTAGTAGTAGTAGAAGTAGTAGGAGTGGTTGTAGTAGTAGTAGTAATAGTAGTAGTTGTAGTGGTAGCAGCAGCAGCAGCAGCAGCAGTAGTAGTAGTAGTAGCAGTAGTAGTAGTAGTAGTAGTAGTAATACATGTAGTAGTAGTAATATCATTGTACATGATTCATTCATTGATTTATGAAAGAATTGATGAATTGTTAGTTTGTCGTTATCATCTCTGTTCAGTAACATATCCAGATACGAAGCAGAAATGGACAAGTATGGTGTCTTTTGTTCAAGGTACATGGGATATATCGAAACAAAATGTGAATGAAAATGTGTATTGTTAGATGGGAAAACAAATATAAACATTGCTGAGTCACCATAGAAATATTAATTTGAACGGATGTTATACATGTATATGTGTAAAGAAAGAAAACAACAAAAACTAGACGTCAGATGCAAAAAGTTGCAAACTGTAACTGAACTGCCTTTTTCCAAACGCATTTCAAAAATGAAAAAAACAAAACAATCACCAATGTCTCAATCTGTTGCATCTTCGTTTTTGCCTAATAATGAAATACATCTACAATCTAATTGAATTAGATTCTTTGATCCGCTTACGTATATCGCTACACAAGGATCTAACGAAACCGCACACGGAGGTCAAATCTAGTGACCTTTAAATCTTACCGATCAGCGCATTGGCTATTAAATCGACGGTGTAAACTCGGGTCATTCGGAACACTTGAATGATGAAATCTTACTATTTGCCGCCGAAGCATTATAACGTACCAGACATACCGAAGACAACTCAAAGAGTGTATAGTTTGACTAATAATTGTTGTTTGTGTGGATGTTCATTTGTTTTAAGAGAGACCGACAGTGAAGGGAACTCCAAAATCAGGAAGTTATATGAATTGAAATTAAAATTTACAAAGGAAAAGGTTGATGTGATTCGACAGGTGATTAATCTACCGCAGCGCGCGGAGGGTATGGAAAAATGTCATACAGTCTTCATTATTCAGCACAGTTATAATAACAAATCTTTCTGTTCCTCTTTTAAAGATTGAATCTTGCGATCTTTCAAAATTTATAACGTGCACCGTATTTGTTGTTTTCCCGAATGCAAATATTAAGCGTTCTCTGATTGGATTAACATATCAATGAATATGCATTATTAAAAGTTCACTAGATTTGACCTCCGTATACGATTTCGTTAATCCTTATGTAGCGATATTCGTGAGCAGATCAAAGGATCTAATTTTAATTAGATTGATACATCTATTGACTGCATTAACAAAAACCTTCAAGCTTTTATAAAAATCGAAAGTTTCTGTACCTTCCTCAAAGTTTGTAAAATCTATAGCTGCAATAGTCCTTTAGGGACTGCATACTATAGATACACGTAAAGCCAAATATTTATGATGACAGCTTTTTTATTGATATTTCACAAGTATTTTTCTGATTCTGATTCTATCGTATTTTGTAGCAAAATTGACGAGTACCCGTTAACTCACACCTAATGGTTTGCTCTATTAGAACACTATCGAATTCACACCTAATGGGCTATTCTGTTAAAACACTATCAAAACTCTCACCTAATGGGTTCTATTAGAATACTAGTCATGGTCAATTTCATGCACAAATGGGACAATTTTAGCTAATTATTAAACTATCAAATATAGAATAATCACTTATAATTTTAGACTCGTATAGTCTTTGAATACAGTTGCTTTGAATTAATAATCATAACATTCTTCAAATTCAAATCGTATAGTGTTTTGATTAGTAAAAGTATGCATTGTCCTAAATTAAATGCAATTGATAGTGTCTCATACAACCACAAGAAACGCTTTAAATCAATATTTTCCTGGATTGAAAAACAAAAGTCAGCATAAATGATTGCTGCTAAACAAGAATTCCGTAGCAATAACATACAAAGGCATTTATTATGGGGATAACATTCGGAACTTTTATCAGAAAATTATCTCTATTTTGTGGAACTCTCGTGTGAAGAAGGTACGAAAAAATGATTGATGAAAGTAAATGACAACAACAAGAATTGAAAGTGATAGATGTTAAATAACCTTGGTGAGAAGAAGGAAAGGGGAGGGGGGTTACACCAAGATTACAATTTCGTGCAATTGAAATATTTTAAATGCTCATCAGAAATTGTCTAAATTTTTGTAAATTTCAGAAACATTGTTTACTCTTATACGTACTGGTGTACATAGACTTAAACTGTCAAATATTGCAAATTATGGACATGAACTTTCAATAAAGAACAGCATTCTGACTCAAATTAAGGTGAAAATAACGAACAGTGATCAATGCCATAACTCTTAAAGACTACAACATTGAGAGTTGGACAAACACGGATCCCTTGGTCCACTAGAGGTAGGGTTATGTGCATATGAGGAGTAAGCATCCCCTGTCGGCTGGTCATATTCGCTATGATCCCTATATCTCAATCAGATAAACTGAATAATCCACTGCCAATATCAATGTGTAAAGAACGGTTTAACAATTGGTAAGAAACATGTCAAACATCATGTGACCTGATGACAGGTCGTAGAGGCAAATTAAATCGTTATAACGACCATAGAACTTATTTGTGAGTAGCCTGCTTCGATTTAAAAACTGATCATATGCAGAAAGAATTCTTGCGTAGCGAATCAGCAATTAGGCATAAACATCATAGGCAGGTGATAATGGAAAATTATTGTAAGTTAACGATAGAGAGGCTGGATTCCTTCTATGTGTCGTAAAGCTGAGATGTTAGTTTACTGTTCACCTCTACGTTTATTGAAATATCTAAGTACGAAGCAGATATGGAGGATTATTATGTGTCTTTGATTTCGACTTCACTGGGATACATCGGATTGACATAATTTAAAATAAGTAACATAATAGATAAAAATGTAGTCGACTCATTAATTCTTAAGTTCAAGGCCACAGCAAGATAATTTTTCTTCACAATATACAAATTTTTCTTCACATGTAAAACCCTTGGATAGATTCTACTTCAAAGAATATAAAAAGCAGGTCAACTAATAAAGGAGCAAAATTCGGGCCAATGAGAAAAGTTCATGGACTGTTGGAAAACTTGGTCACGAAAGACTATGAAGATAGTCCTTTTTGGAAGGTATAATATTGATCACTGTTCACCTTTCATTTAGCAGCGTATATTGGAATCAAGATCAAAAGTGAATATAACAGTGATCAATTTCATAACTTCTACAATGTAAAACTTATACGGTACCATTGCTAAATATAGCCAACAACAACGTGCCATAAAAGTGGAGCCAAATTCGTCCAAGGATAAGAGCTATGCATGAGGGAGATAATCCTTAATTTTGAAATGAATTTCTAAATTTTATAACAGCAATTAAATATACATCCGTATTTTCAAGCTAGTAAAGAAGTACTTAGCTACTGGGCTGTAGAGACCCTCGGGGACTAACAGTCCACCAGCAGGGGCCTCGACCCAGGAGTCATAATGTAAAACTTATACGGTACCAATTTTGATGCACCAGATGCGCATTTCGACAATGTATAAGGAATACAAAATACAGAGTAACCCGGAACCCTGTATACAATAGAAGTGAGATCAGGTGGAAACATAGCGGCAATAATGTAGCCCGCTCCGATTTTATCTTTATATTTTTTACTTGGGGGAGAGGGTTACAGCTCCTTAGGATCTCCGTAATGGTGCAAATGCGGGAGTGAATCACCCCTGCAACATTTCTGATTATTCTAAACATTCGCTGACTTTCTTTACATAAATAAAATGATTGATATTTTATGCTTCCTAGTCAATATATAAATGTACAGCCTGCAACGTACGATTTGTGAGGCTCGTTTTCAACAACTTAGATATGTTCCAATTTCTCGATTCATATCTGTGCGCCATGTATGCTATACTGAAGTTTCAACTTCCGATTGTCAAGATATTTGTATATGCCATATAAAGTAGTCCTAACATCAATGGACGAGTACGGAAGATAAATCTATTTCATCGGTATTGAAAAGGTTTAGATTTAATAAACGTTAAAAAACGCACAGCAGAGTGTAAATTCTCTCTGCAACCATATTACTTTCCTTTCTTTGTTGGAATGGCTTGAGTAACTACATTTTCGAGCTGATTGTCAATGTTCAGGTTTTTCAGTAGAGCCACCTACGAGATCTCACGATAACAAGCATGGTGGAGCAGACGAAGAATTGTGCATGCTGTACATGTTACTTAATGAAAAACACCTTTGTTAGACCTGCCCGAGCACAAAGTTAATACTCATTTTGGTGTAAAAAAAACATTTGGGACTATTACACGGAGCTTATTATTGGTTATTCATTAAATCATTTTGCACCATTAAGGAAGTCTTATGGAACTGTGGCCCTATCCCGAAAACGTCAGAATAAAACAATATCGGGTAGAACTATATCATTGCAGCTAGTGGAAACACGTCAGACAGCAAAACTCTTTAATTTGTATTCATCATAGGAGTTATGAGATTGATCACTGTTCGCTATGTTTGTCTTTCATTTAACCAAATGATAGACTGCATTCGCAAACTGGATCAGTCAGTTTAAAATCAGCATTTTACAAATTCTGTGGTCGTTGTAACGGGCCAGTTTGTATTACGTATAGGAGTTGTGAGATTTATCACTGTTCGTTATCCTTACCTTTCATCAATATAACGAACATAGAATTTGCGAACGTTAACTTTAAACAAGACTGTTGAAGCCCCTGTAACATCAACTTGTTAGTAACCTGCTTCGATTTAGAAACTGTTCATATGTAGAACAAGCTCTTCCGCATTGAATCAGTAGTGATATAAACCCCATATGCAGGTGGTAATGGAAATATGCTATATAAATATGGGAATATGGAGAAACTGAAATTATCCAGTTCGTCAAAAAGTGCAGTTGTTATTTTGTCGTTAATATTTATTTTCAATCATATATCTAAGTACGAAGCACATGTGGATGTTTATGTGGTGTCTTTTATTCCTAGTTCACTTCACTGGGACATACTGAAACGAAGTATGAATGCAAATGATTATTGTTAATAGATAAAACGTCATCGATGTATCTAAATGTCGAGTTGAAGGCCACATCAAGAGATCTTTTCATCTCATGTAAACGCTTTTGAATGAATTATGCCTCATAAGAATATAGAAACAGGTCAGGTAACAAAGGAGCACAACTCATATCAATAGTAAGTGAAATCACTATATAAAATAATATTCACCCTTGATTAGTGCCTGTGTATCACACATGTACATGTAGTATTATGTGTTCAGTATTATTTTAACTCTACATACATGTAGCTGACATTGATAAACCTCCTTTTTCCACCATCCCAAAATATTCCACTGACTTTCATTTACAATCGAATTCCATTTGACCTGTATTAAGAATGTATAGATTATATAGATATAAAATATAATAGCAATTGAAGCATTTCTTGGGAATCAGTACCTATTTATGGTGCAACTAAGTGAAATCTGGAAAAACTTCAGTATTTCCCTCCATATTTTTATGCGCTGTGTATAAAAATTAAATCATTTATGTGTTATAAATTCGCATTTGTCATTGAATGATTATCATTAGATTGCAATGCATGGATTCTGCAATAAATCAAGAAGAATTATATACCGTCTTAATTTCTTAAAGATCTGAAATTAGAAAATGAGATTACTGCCACCGATTCCCATGTTGCCCAGGGAGTGGAATACAAATCATTTCATCATATTGATTATAGGTTATCTATAGTATTCTAGTATATACCAAATTTCATGAAATTGCGACATATTTCCATTAACAACAATTCACCTGACTCTAACGTAAACAGTTCTTAAAACGATTGTCTGTATTGTTGTTGTTCTTTTTCAGCGATGGAGTTTGTGATGTAAAAATAATTGCTGACGAAGGGAAGTCTGTTCATTATCAATTGACATTTAACAATGTGGAGAATGATTCCAGGCAGAAAAACCTAGGGGCTTGCAGAGATGGCTTTAAAATATTTGATGGTAATGTATTAAATTATTCGACAGTGTGCAACGTTAGAAATGTTTGAGAATTAGAATGAACATATTCCGGGATATATCGAGTTTTGAAAAAAAGATTCATTTGTTGTTAAAGTATTTGACGGTAAGACATATTTATTGCTTGTGTATATAATGTATATGTAGATTTTCACTTCACCCCAAGCATAAAGATTGTTCATTGATATTTTCTGGAAAAAAAAACTAAAAAATGTGAAGTCTTGCTCGATTTTTTATAACTGCTCCTTGGTCTTTTTTTTTCTTAATCAAAATTGTTCACACTTAAGAATATTCGATATTTTACACAAAGTATCACGTATACGATTACCTTTTCACCTTAATCTGCTTTGTATATATACATGTATATTCAAGTTTTCGTTTTGTTTATGCTTTACCATTGAGCTGAGACAATTTAAAGAGGTATGAATATTAAATCACATGACTGATACTATCATAGTGCCATCTGATGTATTAGAATTTCCGCACTTAGTCATTTTAATCAAAAATGAAAAGGTAAACAAGGCAAGCACACATCCCTGGAAACAGGACAAATCGGATCATATACCTGTGAGTAAGCATACTCTACTAAATTCTCAGACCTGTTGTGAATCCTATATATTGATCGGATAAATGATGTACATTATAGCACAATAACAACCATGGAAATTGTGAAAATGCTGAATTTCAACGAGACTATCGAAGCCCCCAAAAATTGATTTATTTGTCAGTAGACATCTGTGTTTTAAAATTGATCATGCACAAGACATAGCCTTGAGTATCGAAACTGTTCAGAGACATAAACATCATACATGGTGATAATATATGAGTGTTGCATGAATATGGAAAGTTGAAATTGGAGAAACTGGACATCTCATCATCATAAAACTGAGCTAATATTTTGTCGATTATGTCTATGCCCAATACATTATCCAAATATGAAACAGATATGGAGAACCAAAACCGTTCACTGGGATATATCGAATCGACAAATGAATGACAGTGAATGCTTTTTTAAAAATAAAACGTCGTAAGTATGTCCAAGTGTCGAGTTAAAGACTACAACAAAATATGTCTTCTCATGTAAATTGTTTGGAATGAATAAATGCCTCATGCAGAAGACGACATCATCATCAAAGCCAGTGTAGGTGTTGCTAATGAGGAACTCCAGCATCATTTGGACATAGATTTCAAATTGAAGTCTGAACAGATAACAAGATATAAATAGTTCCGAGTTCATATTTTATTAAGGAAACTGCTTTCCGTGATGTCAAAATTCCTATTCTTTAATTCATCGCGAGCAGTCGTTTTCCCTTTTAAAAACGTGAATTAAACAGATATGTTCCCTTTTAAAAACGTGAATTAAACAGATATGTTCTTATGCAAGAGCATAAGTTCACTGAAATTGTTATTGATATTCTTACACAATATGATATATTTACATTTGCTAATGCACTTCCTTATATGACAATACTAATGAAATTGACACTCAATTTCTTGTATCATGACATGAGTCACATGATCAGTCTTTTCCTGCGTATGAATGGAATCACCCCGTCAAACATTCATCTGACATTTTGCTTATGCATTGCATTGGGAGATTTAGAGCCCCTCCCCCTTTTTAAAGTTTTACAATTTCTCACATATCATGTGGCACAATGGGTTGAAGTTTCTCCGTAACAGCATTTGTCCTTGTAAAGGTCTTAATGGATTCTGCATTTCATCTTCACAGTGCATTTAACCCAAATAACTACATAATATGTATCAGTGACACAAAGTAAAGGACACCATCAATATTTCATCACCTCTGCTTCATATATGGAAATGTAGTCAACGACAAATTAACAACACAGTTTTATGACCAACGTTATGTCTTCAGCTTCTCCATCATTCGTTTTCCATATTTATGTAGCAAATGTGGATATCACTTACATCATATTTTGATGTTCTTTTTTCTCAACTAATTTGATACTTAAAAACATTCTGCGTATGTTTTTTGTTCAGCTGAAAACAGGCTACTGACATATAAATTGAGTTTTAACATTCATGTTTGAAATCAACATTTTCCAAATTATATTGCCGTTATAATGATTATGTTTTTCAATTACTACCTGACATTCAGTCCAGTACTGTTTGGCGTGTTTAGTACAAATTATTACGGCATTTGTAGACATTGATATTGACTACAGATTAATCCGTTTGCCTGACTAAAACATAGGGCTCACTGTAGTTGCTCCTGGTCATTCGATGTTGGTGTCTTCTTCCTGGCACCAGATCCATCTTTGGTGTTTCCAGGGGTCCATATTTATCCCACACTCAGTTATTCCTCAAACGATTTTTGAGATTAACCACTTTTCGTTCTCTTTCCTTATTTTTCATTATGGCATATAAACCAATGATGATCAACATAGCTTTCTTTAAAACTGCTAGATTTTGAGTAGAATGTTTTCCATTTTTATTGTAAAGGATCTATGAAGGAAAACAAACTCTATGACAACTGTGCTTTATTCCATCCTGAAAACGGGGGTCAAAGTTCGGAGAGAGCTCTACGTATCCTATTCGCACCAGATGGTTTTGAGCAGGAAACCGGGTTTCTAATTCTCTTCAGCCAGAAAGGTATTGTACAATTATATATGTCAGCAAATAGTTCAATAGGAAACATTCGTGACATTTTTTTTTTATAATTTATTTATTTTTTCGGTCACATACAATACATCTCATTTTAGCCACATAATTAAGAAGATATCCCAACTTCTATGGGCAAGTGGAAAACTGAACTATCTTCATATGTAGTAGATGATATTTCAGTGCAAGATGTGTTTAAAATTTGTTTCAAGACATCTAGTGATTCTTCTGTTCAGTGGCTACAGTTTAGAATTTTACATAGAATTCTTCCTGTTGGTTATTATTTGAAAAACATTAGTGTTAAAACAAATGATCCCTGTAGATTTTGTACACGTAATATTGAAACAATAAAACATTCGTGACATTAATCGTCAGGTCGCATGGTCGTTATAAGGATGACTACTTTTGCGCTTGAAACGCATGTACGCGCTTGTTCCAAATGACAACAATGGAGAGAGAAAGAAAGTAGTCTTACTGCACAGCAATTAAAGAAGGAGTTGGTTAAAAGAGAAGCTACAACAAGTGGCAGGAAGTTGGATTTAGCTGAAAGATATATTATGACCTATGCATCATACAATCTATGTAACTTACAGTTTAGTACAAATCGTCGTGCATGACTATCAATAGTATGAAACAACACACCGAAAGGTAAAAGACAACGTGTTATTCGGATTTCCATTATTTCCCGTATTGCTAGTATCATTAGAGTTACCTGAATTTTAAATGTTGTTTTTGACCGAAAAAATAGTTGGCTTAAAATCCAATGGCTTAAAATCACAGCGTACTGCAATTGGTAGTTGATTAACATTCTGGGCATATACATTGCATGAAATATGTCTGATATTACCAACCTCCTGAATTCCTTACTGTGATTTGCATTTTAAGAATTTAGATATACTCACGATAACATTTTACCATGAAAAAAACCTTGCATCATAATCTGCCTTAATACTATCATCTTGATCAAACATCATGTTTTTGGAATTAAAATACAAGACTTTTGCATAATATATCTGCCACTAGCTGAACTACCCAAGTAATCAAATATATACCTGACTGCACATAGGACTACGCCCAATCATTGTTTTCGGGGTATTTTTATGCGTGTAATTTGACCACGTTTTACTCTGATATTGGGCATGGACATATTTTCTATAGGAACACCTGTTGCATCTAAATGATTTTTGTGTTTGGGACTTTTCTGGTATGGTGTTTTTTACTATTTCTTTAGATGGCCATATGATTGCAAAGATAAAAGATTATCCATGTATCAAACACTCTTCAAACAGTTGACTCTGACAAATTGAATAACAAAATTAGTGCGATATTCTTTTTTTTTTTTTTGTTGGCCTTAATTTCATTAATGTCATGAAAAATTTATCTTTTGGTTATGATTATAATTGTATATTGTTTAACGTCCCTCTCTAGAATTTTTTCACTCTTATGGAATTGTCACCATTACAGGGAAAGGGCTGCAAAATTTAGGTCTATGATCGGCGCTTATGGCCTTTGAGCAGAGAGGAATATTTTAATCGTACCACACCTGCTCTAGCACGAGGTCTCGGTTTATGTGGTCATCTTTGATGGACCGACTTATTTCGTCGCAAGGGGTATTGAGGACCTATTGTAAACCGGATCCCAACGGGAACTGATCGTTTGGTTGTGAACTGAACAGATATAATTCAGTTAATAATAAGCTACCTGTCCAAAACAACTGAAAAACATCATAAAATGATCACAATCAAACACTGTGTAGTAATTGACAATTTTGTTTTTGGGTTGAAAATTTTTAATAGAAAAAATAATTCCTTGATGGCAAATATTTTATGACACGTTCTCTTCCACATTCTTATTCATTGCCTGACACAATTTCAGCTTGACAATGAATATCAAAATCATCAAGCTATATTTTCTAATGGTTCGTTTTGCAATTTGCAAGTGAGGATGTTCTGTGTTTGTATCTCGTGTCCCGTAATGACTCCCCTACATCAAAGACATTTGATGTTTTCTGGTGGTATAGAAATATTCATTAAACCTAGAATCATTAATGTTTTATTCTAAACTGAATTGAAAAAAGTTTCAAAAATTTCCTCGTAAATCATGCTTTTCAGTATTACTCACATGTCATGATAAAAACTATCGTGTAAATGTTATGCATTCATATATATCCATGATGGAGACATGTTCCTTTTAGTGTACATCACTGAATTAGGCAAGCATTCCTGAGTTATTGTATCAGGATAACAAGCCTGCTTCTTGTCTTGTGGGATGAACCGGTCATCAAAGAGAAACGTATAATCTGAAATGATAATCAAGAACCACAAAACAACATGAACTCTTAAAAAACGCTAACAAGGAAACAAAAAATAGAACACTTGAATTGAACGTATGCAATGTGAAGGTGATAATAACCTAATAAACTAGCTGTTCTATCGTCACCCCGAACAAAAATGGCTGTGACACACAGCATCGGACTTTCCTGCTTCCACAGACGCTTAGTTTTCTCATTCATTCTACGAATTACCACTATCCATTTTAAGCATGATTCGGAATTCTATGGAAAGTGGTGTCCTCTAGAGTTGGCGTATTCTGGTAAACAGCAATACTATAGCATTTTAATCGCGTGAAATCGAAAATGCAAAAAAGAGACTAGTCAGGTCTAATGCAAAAACAATGGGAATTCAAACGGTGCAGCGATATCAAACGTACGCGTAACCATCTTCAGAACAGTGGGGCCATCTCGTACAGTGAAATCGGCGAATGTTTCCTATTAGCGATTTGAATGTAAACTGTTATATTTCATTTGATTAGATCATAATGATCCATTAAAAAAATCTCAATCATATCATATTTATAAAGGGCATCCTAAGAATTTGGTACATTGCTATCTTTGGGGAACCTTTATCCTTGATGTGAACCAATCCATTTCGTAGTTATCTTTTATGACGTTTGTCGAAATTTATTCTATATACAAGATGTTACCAAGGGAATTTTCTCTAATTTACTTTTGACGTCTTTAAGCCCATCCCACCCCCTGGTACAATATTTCCCGAATGTCAACAGACTACTAGCACATTTAGCCAAGTCCGATCCGCATGATACCTACTCCTAGTCATTCCAAGTATATATCTAATGGCTCTGAATTTTTGTTACTTCGTTTCAATCACACCACGAAGTGACCTAAAACGAAAGTCTCCATTATTGAAATTAAATGTATACACCTACTGTATAAAACGTCTTTAATATAAATCATTCCTCATCATGAATTAAAGACTGGCTAGATTAAATTATCTTATATTTAGTCACCTGCTACTTCAGTAAAAGAGAGAATCGGAAATACAACAAAATGACTATATCCGGTCAGCTACTAGGCGAAATGAAACGATCGGATTGAAACAATGACCAGTGACCACAGGGATGGCCGATTTACCACAATATTAGCATTTATTAATGATTTACATGTATATGAATTATTAGATGTTTTTTTCTCCCTACCATGATGTTATGAAGAAAACAAACACCAATCTCTATAAAAAAAAAAAAGGGTTTTGATGATGATTAAGATTTGGAAAAATCATCGTTGCAATCAGACCCAAAACTGCTAAAGTATGATGTACAAAATTGGTACTGTTTATTATGATCGTAGACATCTAAAATCCCCATTATGAACAAATATCACCGGGCATCTGACTAACCCACTTGTATCTAATTAAGATCAGAGGTGTGAAGTTGATCCTGATTAAGCCATCACATATCATTGTCAAAGTGAAAAAAGAAGATATCTAACAGTGATCAATCTTATAACTCCTGTAAGAGGTATCTGGTCGTAAATTAAAAGATAGCATTAAACACAAAAATAGTTTCTTTATTGGCATTTCACTTACCTTAACTCTGATTTTGTCTGTCGCTGATGTACGCAGGAATGTTAAGGTAGGTCTTGTTCCATTTCTGCACGTAAACTGCATATTCATTTTAAATATGTCCTACACAGAGAGGAGAGAGGGAGCTACTAACTCTTGAAAACTATTTTGGTTGTTTACACGAGAACATTTTGTATCATAACAACATGACAAACATGCGCTTCCATATGACGTCATTGCATAACTGTTATAAATAGATCACGGATGTACCTTGATAGAAAATGGAAAAGTAGGACACTGCCCAAGGATTTAAGTATTGGTCTAACTGGCGATAATGATGATACAACTTTCATGTTATATCAGAATTAATGAAAAAATCCTTCCACTTTCAGTAAGAAATAATAATTAAATATGTAACCACGAAACCATCCAAACCATGTTTTATATTTTGCCCTGATGCTTATATCTATGGTTTGTACAAAAGATATAGACGAATGTGCACAGGAAACTGAACCTTGTGACACCAACGCTGAATGTTTCAACACTGACGGCTCCTTTCGCTGTGAATGCAAGGAGGGATTTATCGGAGACGGGTTTCAATGTGACCAAGGTATGCCTTCACTCAATTTCGATTCCATACCAGTTCATTTCATACTTACTATAGCCGAACTCTCTTTATTTATTATCTGTTTTTGGTATCTGTAGTTACAACCACTACCACACCTACCACACCTATCACACCTACCACACCTACCACACCTACCACCACAAAGGATCCCAGACGACTTCCGCTAATCCTGACCTCCCTCGGGACTGCTGCAGTCGCCAGTGGTGTCGGGTTGTTGGTTCTTCTGTTTGGCCTCAGTACCAACGGTTAAATTATGTATTTCTGTGGCAGAAGTAGATGGAAATGTTTATGATTCTGCAAGAGTAAAAACCAAAAATGTTTTTGTTTTGTGGTGAATTACTATATGCAATTGTTTACCTTCCTCATTGACATACGACAATTTCAACAGTAATAAAAAGATGTTTAGAATATATCAAAAATTGTAAATCGCTTACTAAACGCGGGTTATTAGCATATCTATAAGTGTAATTGTGTCATTCCACCAAGCATAACAGTGTACACCTGACCCACCTCTAATATATCAAGCATAACAGTGTACACCTGACCCACCTCTAATATATCAAGCATAACAGTGTACACCTGACCCACCTCTAATATATCAAGCATAACGGTGTACACCTGACCCACCTCTAATATATCAAGCATAACGGTGTACACCTGACCCACCTCTAATATATCAAGCATAACGGTGTACCCCTGACCCACCTCTAATATATCAAGCATAACGGTGTACCCCTGACCCACCTCTAATATATCAAGCATAACAGTGTACCCCTGACCCACCTCTAATATATCAAGACTTTTTTATATTGATAATTTTTTCGTTATCTTCACCTTTTCATTAATATTTTTTGTCTAAAGATACGCATCTTTGCAATTTTCTACTAATTAAGATTAAGTTCATTTAAAATCATGCACTGCTAGACAATTCTATGGTGTAGCCTATGCTTTGACAAATGACGGTTCTATCATTTTATCTTTTGACCTAAAAATAATCCTTTTGATGGAAAATGGCATATCATATCATGACTGATTTATGAAAATATAGACACACACACACACACACACACACACACACACACTCACACACACACAGAGAGAGAGAGAGAGAGAGAGAGAGAGAGAGAGAGAGAGAGAGAGAGAGAGAGAGTATTCCATTACCACTTGCATATGGTGTTTATATCTCTCAACTGATTCGATACGCTAGAGTTTGTTCTTTATATGGTCAGTTTCTAAATCGAGGCAAGCTACTGACAAACAAGTTGATGGTACAGGAGTTTCAACAGTCTCGTTTACAGTTAGCAATTTGCATATTTTATGGTCGATATAACGCTCTACTGAAACTGTTTTTATTTGATTTAACGCCTAATTTTACACAAAGTATTCAATGGCGTTGTACATGTACAATATACATGTAAAAAGCTTTAAATGAATAAACAATACGTCATATGCATACAAACACACTCTACATCTACTAAACTAAAAACATGTACATTAAAACTGTCTAAACAAATGTGTTTTCAATTTGGTTTTAAAAGTATGTAAAGATTTGGACTGTCTTATTTCAGCCGGTAAACTGTTCCACAGTCTCGGACCAATGGTTCCGAAACTTCTATCACTGACAGTTTTACGCCTGTTCAAAGGAACAATGTAGCAACTCTCAGAAGATAGAGCAACTTTTTATTTGATACCTGTTTCATTAAAAGTTCTGTTAAATACAATGACGCTTCGCCCACATGACACTTATACATGAAGGTCAATAATTTAAATGATATTCTAGAATCGATATGTAACCAATGTAGGTCAATGAGAACATCCCTAGAGCTGTCAAATTTATTACGATTTAATACCAGTTTCGCACCCATGTTTTGGATTCTTTACATTTTACATATATCAGTCTGTGCTATGCCGTTTAAAATCACATTACAATAGTCCAAATGAGAAATTACTAAAGATAAAACCAAAATCTCTGTACCTTCTTTTGTCAAATATTTGCGAATACTTTTAATCCTAAGATAATTGATCATAGCTGTTCGGCATTTCCTTTTTATATGTTCCTTCAAATTGAGAGTTTCCTCCAAATATGCACCTAAGTATCTTATCTAAAGTTCTGGTTCAATTTCATCACCATTAATGTTAATAACTTTTGTGCTACACTTATCCAGTTGCCTCCTGCTGCCAAATAAAATGAATTCGACTCTAGTTTGCCAATACAACCTATGATTGGGTCAAATGCTATTTGACGTGTTTCATACCGGTTGTTAGGCCATTCTCGGCACACTGATTTTGACTACAGATAATTCCATTTACCTGATAAAGATATAGGGCTCATGGCGGGTGTGAGCGGTTGACAAGGGATGATTACTCCTCCTAGGCACCTGATCCCACCTCTGGTGTGTCCAGGGGTCCGTGTTGCCCAACTATCTATTTTGTATTGCTTATAGGAGTTGTGAGATTGATCACTGTTCGTTATCTTCACCTTTCTTGTATCGTATTCCCACTACCTACAACAAATTTCAAATAGCTTTTTATTTCCATAACATTTAAAGGATTTCCATATTCCATATATTAAGCTATAAAGAGAATACAACGATAAGAAAATGTGAGGACGACAATAAGACATTGTATTGTTTTGATACAGAATTTTCATTCCTACAAAAGAGTCCAAAATATTACCTTGGTTTTCATTGATATTTTATGGAGGTTAAATTTTTCATTTTGCCAACAATTATTCATGTAATTTCGGCGTACTATATACATTTATCGACTCCAACAATGGACATGAATAACTAACATCTGATTAGTAATAGAATGTGTTGTATCCCAAACCGGTCAGTGACCAACAATTAACGGATTGTTCAAGTTAGAGACATTTTGCAATCTAAATAATTACGTATGGCCAGAGTTGTCTCATCCTGTATACTGCTGGAACGCCCATTCATCTGACACTGTGTGTCATGTGTACACCTATAGGGTATTGTGGGATCGCTTCCTCCCTCACTACAGACAAGATCATGTCTACAGCTGTGGTTGTTGCAGTTTCCGGTGACAGAGGAAATACTTAGAAATGTCTACTATTGTCATCGTATGTTTCGAACATACACATGTTATGTTGATGCATATACATTATCAGACAATTAAAACAATTCAATTAATTAACTGCCACAACAAGAGTTTATAGATACCCTTTTAAACACAATTTTAGATCAGAAATAAAGCTCCACACACTGACATCAAAACATCGAATGCGATTTGAATTTTCACGTGGCTTTTGTAGTTAAGGTAACAGTTCTTGTCCCTAGTGTCAAAGTTGAAGGACAAACATTTCCCCTGAAGTTTGCACCTCCTGCCAAAACAAAAGGAGACATTCGTGGAAAAGCTGATATACGAAGCGTTGACGACATTTCCGGATAAGGCGTGAAATGTCTCGAGATGGCAACAATTAGTCAAACGCCAAAGAACAATGAGCAGGATTAGGTAAACTTCCGCCATCTTCATTGCAAATTTCAATAAAAATTGCCCTTACTCTTTTTCGCTGACTCTGATCATGGCTGTTTGGTCATGTGATGTATTCAGTTACCGATAGTGAAACCAAGTATCGTATATATGTTATTGAATAAAGTATCTCCATTAATATGTAAAACATTCATAAATCAGTTGATTAACCTGTTTATCTATTGAAGATCCAGATTACTCTTGGACGGTGTGCGTTTGAAATTAACACATCCATTTACAAATCCACAACATTATTTTAGTAAAGAATGCGATGTTGCTGTGAAAAGCTAAATATGAAAGCCAAATATTCAAACAGTAATCCGAGCCATCTTATCCCCCATTGATCTGAGGCATGAAATGGAAAGGCACGCATACCAGGGGATAATGTGTCCAGGAAATCAATCACTGCCCCATAGACGTTTATTGAATACTTGCAATTCTCATCAATCGGGAGTCTATTTACACGGTTTAACACTGGTCTAGAAAACCTTGGATTCCATTTCTAGAACATATATGAAAGGCGCAGATAACGGACAGTGATCAATCTCATAGTCCTTATAAGCAATACGAAAAATAGAGAGTTGGGCAAACACGGACCTCTGGATATACCAAAGGTGGGATCAGGTGCCCTGGAGGAGGAAGCATCCCCTGTCAACCGGTCACACCCTCCGTGAGCCCTATATCTTGATCAGGTAAATCACATAGTGATCCCTGTTGAATTTGAAGTTTACGGTCCAGATGAACTTTACGGTCCAGATCAAATACAAGAATGACTCTTAATTTTGAGGTTAAAAGTCAAAGCTACCAATATTTCATATCAATATGATACATCATCTGATCTATTAAAACTCTAGCAATGTGACTTGTAATGAAATCGTACACAGATTCAACTTAAGATATTACACATACCTATTGTTCACGTATTGGTTTCCTTTTATAAGGACAAGATCTTGTTTTATTCATTCTCTGACAAATTGCGCATACTGTTTACAGTTAGCTGTTCAGCTATGTCGCTGATGATCACTTGTACTTATATCTTAATACACAAAACAAAATCCCTGGTCAAAATATGTTGTATCGACCGTATTTATATCAAATATATAGGTATAATTGCAACCGTCGGTACCAATATATGAATTTATCAATAACGTTCGGGGTATTTTGTCACACACACACACACACTCTCTCTCTCTCTCTCTCTCTCTCTCTCTCTCTCTCTCTCTCTCTCTCTCTCTCTCTCATTCTGAATTCTTTATCGAAAATCGACTACCCTTTCGTTACTTTTGCAATGTTAACAGGTATCGACCATTCCCAAATCCAAAGTATTAAACAATAAAGAACACCTAAGGGTGGACTCCCCTGGACACGTAGTACGCGACAAACGGATAGTCAAATACGGTTTTACAGGTTGTTACACCATCACAGAAGACGGGAACCTTCTGTTTATAGACGGTGATGATGAAGTCCGTAAGTTAACATCAGTCGACACCACACTCTTCACACCAGACAGGAGAGCACTCTGTATCCACTCCTCCCGTATTAATGGCGATATACTGGTGGGGAGTTATGAGAAAGTGACGAAGTACGACAGGACAGGACGGAATCCTCGGGTCATTAAGAAGGACGACAAGGGACAAAGTCTGTATGGAGTACCAGCATACATCACGGAGAACAAGATCGGATACATCTGGACTTCTGAATGGAGAACGAAAGCAGTATTAGTGGTGGTGGATAAATCAGGACGCCGTCGGTTTAACTACAAAGGTCGTCAGTATGACCACTCAGGTCATCAACCTGTCTTTTATCCAACAGGAATCTGCACTGATGTCCACGGACACGTATTGGTGTGTGGTTATAACAATAGCAGTATCCATTTCCCGGATCAGGACGGCCAGTTCCTTTCTCTACTGCTTACACAAGAACATGGAATGCGTGTGTGGACGACCAACACAATCTCTATCTGTGAAAGACGTACAGTAACATTATAAATATCTACAACTACCTGCAGGATACGGAAGTCAAATAAAAGAACAGCTTACCAAGGTAAAATACTAGCAAAGGTGATAAAGCGGCACCGATTTACAACGTACAGAACAAGGAAAATACTATATTATTGATTGAATGTGTATGAATTAATCTGTTTATTGTGATGTGACAGAGACAGTAAGTAACATAGTACATTAATGTATTCAATGTATAAAGAAAGCATAATGAAATTTTTTTAATGATTTAAATGAACCAAAATATTGTTAAATGATGATATAATGAAGACGTTCAAATTCACATGACTGACATATGATTAGAAACTGACCTTTTTGCACTTGCCGCCTTTGGTAATATGAAGAAAATTTTAATTTATTAAACATATGTCATATGGGTCAACATACTAAGCAATAAACCTATATTTAGAATTCAAAAAATAATGGGTAGATGTCCAAAACTGGCAATATGCGTTTCATTTTGAAATCAGTTGATGATATGAAAAGTAAATACATTCAAATATTTATGGAAGTAAGTTTGTAGAGTCATCATACATCATTCAAAAACAATAAATAACATGTATCAACACTACACACTAAAATCTGAAATAATCCAAAAACAGAAAAAATCCAACAGTCTTCGTTCATAAATGAAAGGTGAAAATAGCAAACAGTGATCAATCTCATTCCTCTTATAAGCAATACAAAATATAGAGTTGGACAAACACGAACCCATGGTATATACCAGAGGTGGGATCAGGTACATCGGAGGAGTAAGCATCCCTTGTCGACCGGCCACATATAGTGATCAGGTAAACGGGGGTATCCGTAGTCAAAATCAGAGTGCCAAGAATTGCCTAACAATCGGTATGAAACACGTCAGACAGCATTTGACCCCAAAAGAGGTTGCATTGGCAAACTAGATCGTTTTAACGACCATAGGATTTGCAAAACGCTGACTTTAAACGACACTATTGATATCACCTTAACATCAATATCAATAGTATATGAAGAAGAAATCTACAAGCTATTTGAGATAGATTTTGGATAGATTCTTACATCACCTACTAGGAAGTCAATCCTTATCACCGACATTATTCGTATGACAGTCATGTGAGACTTTTCGTTCTCACATTCTCACCAATGCGAAATCAATATCACCCATGTGGGAATGTCATTAGATATTTTTCTGTCTTACACTGCTACGATGCCATGTACGTTCAATGAGTTACGTTGTACAGTGAAATAAGATATTGTGTATTGTTTTCTTCTTTAATATGATACAACTTTCTTTTGGACAACCATGTAGTTTTGCATTTTACACGTCAAGTGCAACCCATTTTTAAGATATGCTCGTCCTGATTGTTTAATTAGTTTTGCAATTGAATTCAATTGAGGATTTTGATAATTTTGAATTTTCTCAAAGCTTCTGAATAAATACACTAAACTGTGGATAAAGCGTGAGAGAAATAATTCTTTCCTATTTACTCATGCAAGGTGAAGATAACGAACAGTGATCAATCTCATATTTCCGACAAGCAATACAAAATAGATAGTTGGGCAAACACGGACCCCTGGACACACCAGAGGTGGGATCAGGTGCCTAGGAGGAGTAAGCATCCCCTGTTGACCGGTCACACCCGCCGTGAGCCCCATATCCTGATCAGGTAAACGGAGTTATCCGCAGTCAAATCAGTGTGCCAAGAACGGCTTAACAATCGGTATGAAACACGTCAGACAGCATTTGACCCAATGCGAGGTTGTATTGACGAACTAGATCGTTATAACGACCATAGAATTTGCGAAATGCTGACTTCAATCGAGACTGTTGAAATCCCTGTACCATCAACATGTTTGTCAGTAGCTTACCTCGATTTAAAAACTGACTATACCCAGAACAAGCTCTTGCATATCGAATCAGTTGAGATATATAAACACCATATGCAGGTGATAATGGAATATTGCTACATAAATGTGGGAAGTTGACGATGGAGAAGCTGAAATCATCCTGTTTGTCATACAATTGAGTTGTTCGTTTGCCGTTAATGTCTACTTTCAATAAAATATCTAAGTATGAAGCTGAAGTGGACGACTCTGTGGTGTCCTTTATTTCGAGCTCACAGGGATATATCAAATCGACATATGAATGAAAGCTATCATTGTTAATAGACAAAACGTCATCGATATATCTAAAAGTCGAATTGAAGGTCACAGCGAGAGATTTTGTCTTCTCACGTCGAAGTTTTTGAATAAATTCTGCTTCATATGAATATACAAACAGGTCAGCTAACAAAGGAGCACAATTCGTGCCCATGGGAATTCCAACAGACTGTTGGAAGACCTGATCACCAAAGACCACGAAGATATTGTCAATGAGGAACTCTAGCATATTTTTTATTTCAACTTCAGAGTACTTGTGCGTGGAATCAGAGTGATGTTTAACAAAGTAAGTTTTTGAATGACTGATCACTAGATATGAATATTTCCGTTTTCCGTTTTTGTTGAACAAGCAACTGTCTATGATGTCAAAAAGTCTAGTCATGCATCAGCAAATAGGGAGTTATAATGAGTTCTCTGTTTTGCTAGTGAATTAAAGTAAACATTACATAATTGTTGAAAATGTCCATCTAATACGTTTTATGGGGGTTCAGAAAGTTTGCAGACTACTGTATCTGAAACAGTTTGCCAAAATAATGATGGGTATAATTATATAATAGAGGTATATGTTCTTGATTGAAAAAAAGTTCTTTCGGTGTTTAGTTTTTGTTTTCATTAGTTTTATGTCTTGTTGATGTTTAATACTTTTTAACAGGTTTTTTTTTCGAACATTTTAATGCATGTGCAGTTTAACATTTCAGGAGATCTTAATTCATTTTACATTTGATTTCTTCTTTTGTTGACAAAAATCAAACGTTTTACTTTTTCAAAAAAAACCTGATAATTTTCACTTCGATGAGCATCAGTTGATCTTTATTTAGAAAGGCAAGTTTACTGATTCATTTGTTATTTTTCAGTTGAATAAGAGATTGGCAATTACTCTAGGACAGTTTACCGTTAAATAGCCCGAATCCTCCAAAGCAGACAAAAGCGGAAGCACAAAATGGAGACGCTTAGAGCTGAAGTTAGAACGGTGGTCTGCAATACATGCATCACAGTCTATTCTTGAAGGTAATTACATAAATACTGCTTATAACGAGCAATTCATTTTTTGTGATTTTGTGCATACTTAATGTTTTATTCTTGTGTGTTTAGGTTGCAGCTGACACATACTGCAGCAAAATTGGTTTTAAAGATGAAATTGATCTGGAATACATTTCTTTAAATCAACCAGATTCCCTTCCAAGTGATTGCAATTCCTATGCGGTATTTGACCTAGAAACGACTGGATTAGGTTTGTGAAGAAATTGTTATGTTATGATCAAGTTACATATGTCTTTATTTGGCTAGTTTCATTCTAGAGAGGCATGTTTCGGTTGACTTAGAAGTGAAAATATAATTTTATTTCAGCCAGAACATCTGATATTGTTCAAATTGCTGCAGTGTGTGGAGAGAGAGAGAGAGAGAGAGAGAGAGAGAGAGAGAGAGAGAGAGAGAGAGAGAGAGAGAGAGAGAGAGATACAGAGAGAGAGAGAGAGAGAGAGAGAGAGAGAGAGAGAGAGAGAGATAGTTCAACATACACTCGACACCAGTCCCCCATTAGTCTTGATACATCCACAGTAACCGGAATTACTTTTGTTGGTGGAGGGATGAAACACAATGACAGGGTTGTTGAGCATCAGAAGCCATCTAAAGGACTCGAGCAGTTTATAGAATTTGTTGTGTCTGTTGGCGGTAAACCTATTTTGGTTGGGTAAAACATTCAAAACTTTGATTTGACAATTTTGATTAATTAGCTTGTCAGATACAAATTATTTGATAGTTTTGCCAGTGCTGTTATTGATTTTATTGATACCCTGAAAGTGTCCAAGAGATATTTTGGTAAAAATGATGTAAATTTCAAACAAAATACTCTTGTAACTACTTGGGAACATGATGCTATTGCTGCTGTGAAGGTACTGAAAAAACTTTTTGAAATTAAGTTGTTGACATTATGCAATTTTTCAGAAAAATATGATATGTTCTGATTGAATTATTACTCCTTCAAGAAGTCTTTGGAATCTTTTATTAAGGCAAATGTCATATCTACTATGATTTCAAAATGTTTTTCTAAATTAGAGATTATACACAAGAGGGATTCTCATAATGGGTTGAGAAATGTTTGCAGTTAACCATTATCTGGTTCAAAGCAGCCTAGAATATCTAAGTCAACAAATGTAATCAACAAATTTGTTAAATATTTGAATAACTGTTAATGATGACTATTATCATTGTATGTATTTCACTGTGTATTTTTGATATGCCATAAATGTAAATGTTTACAATTACTTATAGAGATAATACTCAATTTGTTTATGTATATAATATAGATACATGTATTTAATATATGAGCACAAATAGGACTATATTTAAACAATATTTGGTAGTTCATTTGACTATATGACAATTTTTGCTGATTCAGCAACATTTTGGTATTAACTGATTCTGGCTGTGTTATAAGTCTCTAAATGAATATATAACCTTTTCTTTTTTTTTGACATATAATCAGGCAATTGATTTTCTCATGCAAGGTGAAGATAACGAACAGTGATCAATCTCATAACTCCTACAAGCAATACAAAATAGATAGTTGGGCAAACATGGACCCCTGGACACACCAGAGGTGGGATCAGGTGCCTAGGAGGAGTAAGCATCCCTTGTTGACCGGCCACACCCGCCGTGAGCCCCATATCCTGATCAGGTAAACGGATTTATCCGCAGTCAAAATCAGTGTGCCAAGAACGGCTTAACAATCGGTATGAAACACGTCAGACAGCATTTGACCCAATGCGAGGTTGTATTGACGAACTAGATCGTTATAACGACCATAGAATTTGCGAAATGCTGACTTCAATCGAGACTGTTGAAATCCCTGTACCATCAACTTGTTTGTCAGTAGCTTACCTCGATTTAAAAACTGACTATACCCAGAACAGGCCCGGCGAGGATTTGGGACAATATTACACTATCATTAGGGGCGACGATTTTGGATGTACTATAGTGCACCCCAAATTGTCGCCCGTCCTAAATCGTCGCCCGCTAATATTTTATTGATTTTTTAGGATAGATTACACAGAAGTTATTTTATTGTACCCCCTCTTAAATGGGAGTAAATAGGTTTCAATTCGTCTGTTTGTTTGTCTGTCCGCACCCATATCTCTGGTGCTTGTCGACGTATTGGGCTACAATTTTGTATTTAGATTAGAAGTGACCTACTGACATACATCCCATAAAATGAGAATTCTGGAATGAGAGCTTAAAACACCACGAGCTGTGCACAATTTTCAGCAACTCTGCAATATATCTGTTGTTTTGCGAACCGATATGTGGGTTACATGTGTTCCTGGCATGTGCTTCCCGTAACATGAAATATCTTGATCGCGAACTATTTTCGACTGTCACTCTGGTGTTTGACTGGACATACGCTTGTCAAATGATTGTTATTTTTATTTGGTAAAACAAACCTTCATCAATATGTACAAAGATTATTTTGTTACTATATTGTGAATTTGAAATCGTTCTAAATCTGCATACATGATACACGCTTTCAAATGGAGCCATTTCTATAAATGATCACGATGTACGTAAACAGTGGAAAAGTTCAGGGGCATCTACATGTATTATAACCAGCATTACATTTCGTTTTATTTATATTTCAAATTTATTGATGTGTTTGAAAAGTGCAGAGAACACCTGTTGACCTTTATATTAATGGTAGAGTATCTAAAGGATTGCGGGGATATGATGTAGTTCGCTGATGACTGTTGATATGTTATTACATTATAGCATGTTTACTTTGATTATACGCTTGCTCCCAGCACTGTTCACTTAGAGAATTTTTATATCGTATCGCTTTATCATTATACGATCATCTTTTAACGTACATCACCTGAATTTTTGTTCATTAGTAGAGCAACCTGATATTTGTTTTTCAAAATAACGTGTTACTTGATCATACGGGAAATTACGATGTAGAAAATGCATGTTAGAATGCTTGCAGTCAACAGACGGGTAATATTATTTCGGTGTTTAGCAGTAACACTAGCAATTACACTTCTGAATTCGAGGTGAAGTCCCACATCAAAGTTACAGTACATATCACTATATACAATTGCGTACTTAATAAGCAAAAGTCAAGGAGTGAATAGGGCAATATTATTGTAAATTACAGCCCCAGTTATGTCCCCAGTGTCACCAAATGCTAAAGTTTCTTATAAAACTATCAGAACATTAAGAAGTATTCAGATGCATGTGAGAGGTTAATGTTAATTTGGCACGCGTACACGTGAGTTTTTATGTGCTAGGGGAAGATAACGAACAGTGATCAATCTCATAACTCTTATAAGCAATACAAATTAGAGAATTGGATCCGTGATACACCAGAGGTGGAAACAGATGCATAGGAAGACCGTATGTGAGTGTTTGTGTGTGCTTGTTTCAAAATACAAAATGACCGGTCACGCCCACCGATTACGCCCACCGGCCATACCAGCTGTAAACCCTATGACTTGATCAAGTAATCGGAGTAATCTTTAGTCAAATCAGTGTGTCAATAACGGTCTAGTAGTCGGTATGAAACACGTCAGACAGCATTTGACTCAATGGTATGTTTTATTGGTAGCATAGATCCTTGTAACGACCATAGAATTTGCGAAATGCTGACTTTAAACGAGACTGTTAAAGCCCCTGTAACATCAAAATATTTTTCATAAATAAACACCAGATGCATGTGATCATTGAATATTGCTACTTAAGTATTGGAAGTTGACAATGGAGACGCTGAAATTAATACATTTCCCTGGGTCAGAATAAACCCTTTGGCCAGAAGTTATCAATCACAAAGAATGCAAATATTTCACAATTTATTCACATTTATTTACAGAAAAATACACCATTGAATGAATTAACAAACACACAGTACACCTCACCAAAGTTCACATACACGGTGTCCAATGCTGGTTTATCGTCGAGCTGAATTTATACACGAAAATATAAACTGTCACAAATTGGTTATTAAGTCCAATTCAAAACCCACATATCAAAGTCAAAATGATTTTCCGTGCAATGCTTAACGAATGCTTAACGAGTACTTCTAACAACACAATTTACAGTGAAAAAAGTAAAAATATCAAAGAGCGATTAATATCATACCTAATATAAAGAATACAAAATTGATAAACACAGACATTCTACTATACTAACATTAACTTTCCACAGCCTTCTATTCTAGAACGTACAGTGTTAGGACAAAACGTGTGTTACTTCCTCTCTATACTGAATTCAGACAAACTTCGTTTTATAGTTAGAATGTCTGGACTCTTATCTAGGTCAAATATGTCAATCAAATCAAAGGTGAAAATAACAAACATTGATCAATCTTATAACTCTTATAAAGGTGAAGATAATGAACAGTGATCAATCTTATATCTCATTTAAAGGTGTAAATAACGAACAGTGATCAATCTTATAACTCCTATAAAGGTGAAGATAATGAACAGTGATCAATCGTATAGCTCATATAAAGGTGTAAATAACGAACAGTGATCAATCTTATAATTCCTATCAGGAATACAAAATAAAGAGTTGGACAAACAGGGACACCTGGACATACATATACCAGAGGTGGGGTCAGGTGCCTAGGAGGAGTAAGCATTCTCTGTCGACTGGTCACACCCCGTCGTAAGTCCTGCCTTGATCAGATAAGCGGAGTAATCCGTAGTCAAAATCAGTGTGCCAAGAACGACTTAAAATCGGTATGAAATACGTCAGACAGCATTTGACAAAATGACAGGTTGTACTGACGACTTAGAGCATTAAAAAAACACAAGTTGGTGATGGAGAAGCTGAAATCATATCTTTTGTCACAATTTGAGTTGTTGGTTTGCCGTTGATATTCATTTTCAATAAAGCATCTAAGTTGGAAGCAAATGTTGAGGACTTTGCTTTGTCTTTCATTTCGAGTTCACGAGGATATGTTGAATAAACATATAAAGGAAAATTATTCTTGTTAATAGATAAAACGTCGTCGATTTATCTAAGTGTCGAGCTGAAGGCCACAGCAAGAACTTTTTCTTCTCACTTGGAAGCTTTTTGATAATTCTGCTTCATAAGAATATAAAAAACAGACCAGTTGACAAAGCAGCACAATCCGTGCCAATGGGACTTCCAGCAGGTTGTTGGAAGAGCTGATCACTAAAAAGTACGAAAATATTTTCAATGAGGAACTCCAGCGTATTTTTTTTTTTATTTCAACTTGCAGAATACTTGTCGGTGAAATCAAAGTGGTGTGTAACAAACTAATTTTTGGATAACTGATGTTTCCTTTTTCCATTTTTGTTGATCTTTAATTCATGGTGAGGAATGGTCGTGTAAAGTTTTGATGTTGATTATAGAAAAATGTTGTGATACCGGTATATTACACAATATACATGTACGCATAGTGTGTTACAATCCAGGAGCAATTGCAGATAAGTATCTACAAAATTGGTATTCCAATGTGAAACTGGTACTCTTTTCAAGTAGCATCCAATCTTAAACGATAGTCACCATTTGCTTTTGCACTCCGCACATCATTGCCTATTTTGAAGGGAATGAGCCAATATCTACAATCAATTTGCCAATATCTACATTTGTGTGCACGTTTGGATTTACGTTTTGGAACAAAACAGTGCTGATTTCACAATTCCCCGGATATCAACCAGCTTCCACACATATATGATGGGATTCAACGTTGAATTTATGCAACACAAACAAAACAATATACCCTTAAATCTAATGGACAATGTATCATGCCATGGCTGTGTTACAAGAAATGGTCCTGTAAAAATCAGGAGGAGGGTGATCAAGAGACCCACCAGGTACAATGTACTCATAACCTTTTTACGTCTAAGTGTATCGATCTTAGACTGTTCACCGCGCGACTTCATTGGTTTGACTTTGACCTGAGCTGGCAGAGATGACGAAGTACATGTGTTTTTAGAGGCATGTGGCTCTGTCATGTGAATGTCGATTGTTTTAATTACTTGTAAAGCATTGGATTGCTTATTGGGGGACTGTATGCCTTCAACATATATACAATATTTCTTGCGTACAGAAGCACTGTGGAAAATAGGAGAGCCAGTGTTAAAGACCTCATATATATTGAGAATGCCTTATAGTGACCATTATAGGCATATGGTATTATGTCACCAGTAGGTGAATCCGGGGGCGGTGAAATGAAGAGGCAGTTGCTTATCAATATGACGATCCAACCACTAACATACACAATGTACTTTCGGTTTTCATGAAAAACGAAATTGTTCCATTTTTCTTTACAGATTACCAAACACCTTTGTAAGCTAATCAAAAAGGTATGATAGAGCGACAGAGAGACTCCTAATGTCATTAACATACTGTTCAATACCGCAAAAACTTTGCTTGTCCTAACAGCTGGAAGCAATTGGCGTAGGATAGCAAATACGAATGCCAGCCCTACCACAAAATCACTCACACACAGCATAAGAACTAAGAAGTGGTACAGGTTAAGCCTAATCTTATTTTCCCTCACAATAAGAACTAATATACAACTGTTGAACACAAGAGCCAGAACTCCAACAAACATAGATAAGGTAATGAGAGGTATTGAATAATTGTTTTGTTGTTCAACATGAGGGTAACAGTTTAAGGACGTATTCAGTTGACAGCCTTGGATTTTTATTTCAGTAACATTTGCCATTTTGTTGTAAAATCAGGGCTTTTTAACTCAATACTCCACTGACCACCACGATCCGTTGAAATTCTAAACCCTTTGTCTCAATCTAAAAGGAAAATGTTATGAAGTTTGATGTACGTAAATAAAATTTTATGTACATCATAATATGCGAATACTGGAAACTCTTTTATCACAAACATGAATGAAAGGTTACGATATCGAGCATTGATCAATATCATAACTCCTATAAGCAATACAAAATAGAGAGTTTGGCAAATATGGACCCTTGGATATACTAGAGGTGGGATCACCGGCCTAGGAGGAGTAAGCATCCCCTGGCGGCAGGTCACAACCGCCGTGTTCCCTTTATCTTGATCAAGTAAACGGAGTTATCCGCAGTCAAAACATAGTTAGACATCCCTAAATACACCAGCGCGAATTAAATCCTTGAAATGCGAAAACTTTTCTTGATACAGGGTTATTTGAGCTTGACACCCTTACCAAAACTTAATGTTTGCTGCAACTTTGCGACAAGTTTATGGCAAATAAATTTGTTGGCCATAACTATTCACGAAAACATTGCAGAAGTTTGCCAGTAGAGGTAAAACATTGTAGCAAAGTACTGGTAAACATTTGGGACTTTTGAAAATGATTTACCACTAGTGGCAAATACATGTAGTTGCGGCAATTTTCTGGCAAACAAAACAGATTAAATCCGCTTATCAAAACATAAAATGCGTCATGTCCTGTTAAATGACGTCTCATCGCATTTATTGACATGTGGATTGCGATCTGTGCATTCCTTGTATTTTACTGTGTCGGATTGAATTAGTGACAATGTTCATGCTCGGGTAAGTTATAACGCAGTTTGATAAAACTTTAATGAAATAAAAAACCGCAAATAATTCTGCATTTTCTGTTGCATTGCGTATTTTGTGTAATGTCTGGCTGAGCGACTCCGATGTCTGATCTTGCGCTATGAAGTAAACAATAGGCCTACATAATATATATATAGGGACAACTGCACTTTATCCCATATATTTAGCCTACGCATGTCTTCTGAACACCTATTAAAATTTGTTGCATACTCCATCTTGCGTTTTTGATAAATTACAAACTCCACTTATGTAAATAACCAAGATGGCGGCTTTCGCTTCGCCGTTACGTTGCGAAGTGAATCTTTGCGCGGCGCAAGCGATTTTTATGTATCAGTACTTGTTTACCTTTTTATGAATTAAAAGTTTGTACAGTGTAGTTTTATCATTTTGCTTTCAACGAAGGAAGCTAATAAACTTTAACCAATGTTAACACAATGTAACCCATCTTGATGCAAAATATCACAGGCAGATCTAGGAATGTGTTGAAGGGGGAGGGGTGTTCTACCATTGATTTTGGTTTTCAAAGGGGGTCTACCCTCAACATGCGTTATTGATTCCCTTTTAAGCAAACTTTTCTGACAAGGAGGGAGGGGGGTCCGACCTGACCCCTGAACCCTCCCTCTAGATTCACCACTGAATATTCGCGAATTTTAAAAGTTAGGTTATATCGCATTAAACAGATCAAAATTGGCTTCATTTTGTTCAATAAACTGAATTCTACAACCCGAATGCATGTTAAATGAAAAATTCAAAATGAATACATTAATAATAAATTGGACAGTGCTTTATAATAAACAATACACATTTACGCCACATGATATAAATGAACATTTAATAGTTTGAATGTATATTTTTAGTTGTGAACAAGGTATACAGAGAAGGAAGTTAAACAATATGCAATCAATCAATAGTTTCAAAGGTATACAGAGTGTTATTTATACTTGTTAATCGATTAGTTTCAACATTCATCATACATGTATTTAGTTTTATGGGGAATGTGAGGGTGGGGAGTCTTGGTGAAAACTGTAAATTTTGTTGTTTTTTGTCAGACATTGCACTTTTAATCTTCCCCCTTTAAAGTCGTTAGTTAGTTGGATAGATTATATTAGTTTTATATTTATTTTTTCATTGGATAGAGGGGGTATGTACATATGATCTTTATATACACGCTATCCACACTTCAGGTGCCAGTGGTTTCTACAAAATTTGGAAGTCACAAATCAATATAGATCTTACAGTTACAAATACTACACTTACAGACATACCAATCTTGTTGCTCAATTCATTAACATTCATTAGTGTACTAGAAACATTTCATTTGGAGTATTATATACAATTAATGATTGATTCAGATAAATCACTTAAAGAAATTTTAAAAAAGCTAAGGACGTTTTTCTGACATGCTTTTCATAAAACTGAACACAAATCCACATTGCAACAGATTTGTTTTAATATAGTAATATTTGATCGTAAATGAGTTACCTTTTGAAACTTTTGAATAGTCCCTAAAATGAATATCGAAAGGTTTGATCAGGTAATATAACACGACTGAGTAATGTAGCAATTGGGTGTTCCTGCTCTACGAAACTAAATAGCTATGTTTAAATGTAATCTATTCGATAAACATTTTTGATTACCTTTACACATGACACTCCAAATGAAATTCAATTCTATAGTTTCTTGGTCTGCTTGGATATAAATTTTGCACAAAAGTGCTGTATTCTGAAGAAACAAATCAAAGTGATGAAGACAACTTTTGTATTATATTGATAAAACTCATTACACTGTATTTGTATATCTAGATTTTGAATGCTATGAAATAGTTTTCTTATTTGGTCATTTGCATTTCCAAATGGAAATCAAGAATATGCCCATAAGGGTCCTAAATCGTTAACACATGTAAAAGTAAATATAAAATTCTAGTTTGATATTTTGACCCTAACAAAACCAACAACAACAAAAATACCGCGAATCTGTTCATTTTTTTTATGAAAGGTGACGATAAGAAACAGTGATCAATATAATAACTCCTACAAGCAATACAAAATAAATAGTTGGGCAAACACGGACCCCTGGACACACCAGAAGTGGGATCAGGTGCCTAGGAGGAGTAAGCATCCCCTGTCGACTGTTCACACAAGCCGTGAACCCTATATCCTGATCAGGTAAAAGGAGTTTGAAATGTTTTGACTCGAATTTAAATGAACGGATACGTTGACTGGAAATCAAAAGAATGGCTTCTACAAATGCAATGTAATGAACAAGTAACAAACTTTAAGAATATCTTACACTATAGGAATGGAATAAAGAAAAGTTATGGCCTAGGTTCAGTTCAGAGGCTTTCCAATAGTTGAAATGAAAACTGACCGCTCTTGGATTTGACATTTCAATGAAATATGATTTTGATTTTACATTGATTAAACAATTCGTTTAAACAAGATGTACTTGGGCATGGTGTGTTGTTATCAATGACAGTGAAACAAACAATCAGATTGTCGCCACTCCGAAATATTTTTGGTATGATTCAACCAAATACTTCATTCTAAGTTTATTTGCCAGAATTGTTTGCCACAAAATTGCTACAACTGTTTGCTGCAAACATTTTCCAGAACTGTTTGCAGCAAATTTACCAGAACGGTTTGCTGTAAATTTGCAAGAACCAGATTTATATCAATATGCATACCAGAAATGTTTGCCAGAATAGTTTACCGCAAACATACCAGAACTGTTTGCCGCAAAGCTCATTTGCATGGCAATTATGAATTCCCAGCAAACTTGCAGCAAACATTTGTCAGAGGTTTGCTGCAAACTTGTGGCAAATTTACCACAACTTTCTGCCAGAACCTTTGTATTTTGGTAAGGGCAGCCATCATATTAGAAAAAAATCTACAAGCGTTTAAATCGCACTTGATACATAACTAATGAAATCTTTAAATTGTCAAATGACCTTATGATCTAACATAATTAGTAAGAATTTGTGGCACGCCGTCAATCACTGTAGAAGTCGGTACATGAAACTTTAAACAAATCTATACAAAAAAGTCCTTACTAAAGCGCTGAAATGATATATTTTGATTTTAAACAAGAGCCGTAACGTGTTTATATATAATTTAAACATTTTAAACTTCGAAACTATATTTCTTGTAAATGAAAACTTCTGAGAAATTAATGCTTTTGACATTTTAATGAGAATAACATTATATGGATACCTTACCCAATTAAACGTAGCCAACTCCGCATGCATACATTAGTTCGTGACGAGGTGTTTCCTGAGTACTGGTAAGTATAGTGGTGGACATCCAATATATACTGTTGCAAAGTTATACAGACAATTGTATAATGAACCAGAATTGCTGATAATTCAGTAATAAAATCATTATTCTTTCGCTATATGCTCAAGCTTACGACAATTTAAACAGCTAAAGAGAGGCTCGTGTAAATTTGCAAAACTTGGTTTTTGATCCTGTTGAAACGTGTAATGATATGAAATAAAAGATGTTCAAAACAACAGAATAAATACCCATGCTTTTCAATCGGGGGTATAAAGATATCGATCGAAGCTTGGGATTGCATAATTGGAGAAATGACCACATGAGACCATTGTTGTTCATATACCCATTAGACAGACAATCATGTAGTAAACAATTAAATGTAGAATATATATTTTGGGGATAATTTTTTTAATTAGTTATATTTAAATGAATAAATATATTTAAACAAGTATCAATAAATATACAATAAATACAATCTGTCATTGAGTCAAATGCTATCTATCGTATTTCAGATCAATTGCTACGTTATTCTCTGTTTACCTGATCAAGATATAGGGGCCCCGGTAGATGATACCCGTCGACAGGGGATGTTTACTCCTCCTACGCACCTGATCCCAAATCTCGTATGTCCAGGGACTCGTGTTTGTCCTACTTTTAATTTTCTATTACTTTTAAGAGTTATCCTCACCTTTTCATGCATTGGTTTCTATGCTTAAGTTAAGTTTTGTCACAGTGCCTTAACAGAAAAATAAGGTTCCTTGTGTAACGAAAGCTTGTGGTTAGTAGAGGAAAAACAGTTGGCAATGTACACATCTCTACGCATACGCGAAATGCATGGATATTTGTCATAACTTAAGTGTCCTTGACATTCGAGGAAGGATACTGACAAACAAGTTGATGTTACAGGGGTTTCAACAGTCTAGTTTGAAACCAGCATTTCGCAAATTATGTGGTCATTAATAAGTTCACCAATAAAACCTGTCATTGGGTCAACTGTAGTCTGATATGTTCCATATCAATTATTAGACCTCCTTCGCACACTGATTTCGACTACGGATTACTCCCTTTATATGACCGAGGTATAGGGCTCACGACCGGTGTGACCGGTTGACAAGGGCTGCTTACTTATCTTAGGCACCTGCCCCCACATCTGATACATCCAAGACTTCGTGTTTCCCCAACTCTTTATTTTGTATTGCTTATATGAATTATGAGATTGATCACTATTAATTATCTTCATCTTTCATTCACTAAACATATCCTTCAATTCAGCACTTCATATATCAACTACCGCCCACTAATACTTTAGAAATGGGGAGGGACAGCCAATTAAACTTTGCAGGTAGCAAATATGATTTTTGTATGTTAAGATTGAAAATAACGTGAAACATGGGTAGACCAGACCCCTCGCCCACACAAGTATATGTATATACTATTTATCTAAATTTCATTTCGTTAAATCCCCCCAAAAAGCTCGCATTCATGTGTTCCCCTATTAGCTTTTTTGTCTGCTAGATTCGTCCCTGAAAACTAAAAACATGATTTCGTTCAGAGCAGAAATGGGTTTCTGTTAAAGTACATCTAAATTAAATGCAAGCAAGTCTTTCTTTTAACCTCATCAGATACTTTAGAATGGAAATCAAAACTACATGTATGCAATTTCACTTTTATTGACATCTGAATCCGAAATTTAGATAATATAATGTCTTCCAGGCTTCGTGACCTTACAAATATTAACAACACTAATCATTAAAAAGAATTTTATGTCCTAGGTGTTCAAATCCCAATATGTTGATTTAATTTGTATCATATAAAAAATCCTCAACTCGAATTTTATTTATTTACGACTATTGATATCTTACGAAGTAAATAAATTAAAAATTTTGATATACAGTTGTATGTTAATTTTCAATATACATATATGTCCATGGGGCCAGATGTAAGAAATGAAAATATGACTCAATTCTGAACATAATCATTATGGCATGAAAGGTGAAGATAACGAAAAGTGATCACTCTCATAACTCCTATAAGCAATAAAAATAAATAGTTGGACAAATACTGACCTCTGGACACAGCAGAGGCAACGATAACGAACAGTGATCAATCTCATGAATCTTACAAGGATGTTACAGAAAAATTAAACCACACGTCTGTTATAGCATGCGATTTTTCTGAATATTTATATATTTATAAATGAAGTTTATACGCTTGTAATAATCTTTTGTCTTCATCCGTTTTGATTTGTAATTTGGTTTATCATTCCTTACACTGTGGAAGTGAAAGAAAACGTGGTATACGGTGCAATTCTACACCATTCAAATGAGTACACATGTGTAATAAGCAGAGACGTATCGTCGTTTTTTGCAAAGTAGAGTAGGGGGCTACTCAAAATTCCTTGCCGAGTAAAAAAAATGAATAAAGAAATGCAAAATAATATAAAAAGGTAACAACAAATCAAGTGTTTTACTCGATTTTCACAATCCTAATGCGTGAGCGGGGTTGAGTGTCTCATCAAACACCCGTGTAAACGTGAGATCATTAACTCGGACGCGATTGCTAACGCGGATATAGTTATGCAGAACTACAATTTGATAGCGAGTACGTTTTAATGTTTTAATTCACAAGATATTAGTATAGTAGTGACAATCTATGATCCTTACACTGTAACCAAAATAAGTTCTTCCCCCAAACGTTGGTGTATATGTAATCCATTTAATCGACATGCTTTCTATTTCCGAAAGTTCTTGCTGTTAAATTGATTATTTTTACAATGGCTCAAATAATTGCAGCAAACATATTTTGATTCTACGAATTTTACATGCATCACCAAAATATGCATGTCTAGAAATGGTTTTTATATCGGAAATTGACAGAATAGAAACGATTGGCAACGCAACGAATTGCTTACAAAGCGATCATATAATGCAAAAAATGCGATCGGAAAACTAAATATAAGCGACGGGTATATAGTCAATATCATTTTGATTGTTTGACTAGACAGATATTTCAAGTCACAAAATAAAATATATGGTGTGGAGGAGGATTGTATTACTGTTTAATTTTTTCCAACACTTACTATCACCCGTAATTCAAAAACTACAACATGACATTGGGATAACTTGCACATCTTCGTCCTATTCAATGCCAATTTTATCATAATATGGAATTATAGGATTGTGTGACGGAGAGTTGTAACACTATTGTTTGGAATTACGAGAAGGGCAAACAAGACAGTCCAGGGGTCTGAAAAGGTGAAGATGTATTTTCTCCATAATAAGAATTTTTTAAATATATTTGCCTCATAAGAATACAAAGACTAGTCAGCAAGAAGCACAACTCGTGCCCATGAACTTTAAAACAGACTGTTTGAAGACCTGAACACCAAAGACGAGAGATATTATATCAATGAGAAACTCCTACATCTTTTCATATCAATTATTAATCAGGCAAAATTTAAAACAACGCGCATATCCTAAAATTGGTCTAAAACATTCCTATATTAACAAAATATGCACGTAAAGCATTAACATAGTAAATTACGTGGTATTCAAAGTAATGGAACATTTCAAATTTTACTTAAAGGTCAAGTTGAACTTAACTAAAGAGTTTGTGTAATCTATGTTAGTGTAATTTTGATAACGAATAGTGCACTATAAATTTTGATTTCAGAAAGCGTCCTTCATATGTCGTTTCGATCTATCCCGGTGAACTAAAAACAAGACACCACAGAATATTCCACATCTGCTTCGTACTAAGATATTTTATTGAGCAAGGAACTTTACGGCAAACTAATTCAACTTCATGACAAATGGGATTATTTCAGTTCCTCATGTCTAAAAAGCAATATTCCATTATCACCTGCATATTGTGTTTATGTCATCTATTTCCATACACAAGAACTTGCTCTCTCCGTATGGCCAGGTTTAAATTGAGGTAGACTTCAGAAACAAAATTATGTTAGAGGGGTTTCAATAGTCTTGTTTAAAGTCAGCATTTTTAAATTTCTATAGCCGTTATAACAACCTAGTTTGCCCATAAAACCTATCATTGGGTCAAATGATTTTTGACGTGTTTCATGCCGATTGTTAGACCGTTCCTTACACACAGCTTTTGACTACGGATTACTCTGTTTACCTGATCAAAATATAGGGCTCACGGTGGGTGTGACCGGTCGACAGGGGATGCTTACTCCTCCTAGGCATCTGATCCCACCTCTGGTGTGTCCAGGGGTCTGTGTTTGCCCAACTCTCCCTTTTGTATTGTTTATAGGAGTTCTGAGATTGATCACTGATCGTTATTTTCACAGTTCATGTATCTGTTTAGATTTCTTTTCGAAAGCTATATCATTCAATGCTTACTCCTCCTAGGCACCGGATCCCACCTCTAGTATATCCAGGGGTCCGTGTTTGCCCAACTCTCTGTTTTGCATTGCTTAGAGGAATTATGAGATTGATCACTTTTCGTTATCTTCACCTTTCATCTAAATGTCGAATTGAAGGTCACAGCAAGAGATTGCTTCTTCTCAGATAGGAGTTTCTGAATAAATTCTGCTTCATGGGAATATATGGAAACCGAAGCCTTAATTATAATAATAATAATAGAACAATATCAATCAAATTAATTCAGGACAAAGTAGATATTATTATTACATTTTTTGGAAATCCACCATGTAAAAAATGAAAAGAAAAAAAACCCAAACGGGATGATTTCAGATTCCCCAATGGCAACTTATCTATGTAGCAATATTCCATTATCACCAGCATATGGAGTTTATACCTTTCAACTGATTTGATACACGCAACTTGATCTGATTGTTAGGCAGTTTTTGGCACACTGATTTTGACTACGGGTGACTCCGTTTACGTGATCAAGATATAGGGTGTGACTAGTCGACTAGTCGACAGGGGATGCTTACTCCTTCTAGGCACCTGCACCCAGGTCTGCTATATCCAGGGATCCGTGTTTGACCAACTCTCTATTTTGTATTCCTTATAGGATCATTCTTAGTTATCTTCATCTTTCATGTATAGAATTTCGTTCGGCTTTGAATGTGGCGTGTCAATGGCCCCTGGTTAGGAATCAGGTTTCCAAAAATTCGTGGGGTATCTCTAGGGTAATGTTAGGAATTAGTGCTGTGATTTCTGGTGTTAGGAGATGTGTAAATAGCGAATTAAACAAAATAGAGGAAAATGTGTTGCCATCCTATCGCTTCGTGAATGTAGCCCACCAGTAGGATTCATGCCTGATTCTCACTTTTTCACTTTCTTGATAGAATTGCTTACTTCTGACACCCATGAGATTGATCATTGTTCGTTATCTAGCTAAACATAACAAAAGTCCTCCAATCCACTCAATATACGCTCGAGATCCACCCACCGTATGCACCATCACGCAACAGACGAAAACGTTTTTCATCTAGACCTTCGCTACCAGGTGTTTTAAATTATTTAGAGGTCATTGAATTTAATTAATATCTTATTTCGCATACCTCATACCTGTGTATTCAGTTTGCTTTACCAATCGCAATTGGGGTGGGGTCCTAACTCGATACTAATATACTGGTAAAGATCAAAAAGATGTAACAATAGATATTTCGTGTTGTTTGGTGATTTTAAAAGTGTTGATTAATCTTGAATTCTCCAACATAATGTAAATTAGGAGTCTCCATTACAGTACAAGGGATGGAGAGTATGCCATTGCGTCGATTGTTTACATGTCAACTCATTATGTAAGTCATCATGTACCTTTATATTTCGAAAAAAAAACAACTATTCCGATCCATTGCATTATTCAGCTACCAGAGCTCAATATATAGAAATTTAAGCATACCAATCCTAAATCAACCGGATGAATATAGAAAATATTAGCAAAATATAGGCCTTCCAATGTTTGTAAATGGAATTCAGATAAAACACAAATTTGTAACTATGACTTTGAAATGGGGATAGATGGGAGCTATAGTTCCTAGTGTAGCGGCTCTACGTGTCTCGGTCCAAGTGATAACTTCCGCATCATTGTAAACACTCGTGAAACAATAAAGTTATACCGTCATAAGTTAAACTTTCAGTTAAAAATATCACACAGAATAGATACAAATGAAATCCTGTAATTTAAAACCGACATGAAACTCACCAACATGTTCCAATTTTAGGATGGCAAGGGTGCTCAGAATCCTTCTATTTTGAGGAATTCCTTCAAGGTGAACCAATTCGTCTTAAAGAAACGCAAATGCAGAGTCGTACCTTGGTTTTGAAAACAAATGAGACACAACTCTATCTGTAAGGAGTCGATGGAAATCGTTTGACCCCTATTGTGTCCAGGTCGGTGCCCTGGTAGGGAGTGGCAGAGGCGAAGCCTCCAGGCGAAAAACCGATTTTTAGGAATATTGGATGTGAAAATTAATCGTTTTCTCCTCACAATTTTGTCAATTCCACCCGTGTCATAATTGAACATTTCATTTCACTTGTTAAGAGGCACAATTAATAGCGTTTAATATATTTGAATTATGCACGAACAACAGACATGTAGTTAGTTGATTTAACTTCATTTTTAACTCTCCAATTCGGCTGTGCTTGGAATCTATCGAGATTAGAGTCTAATCCCTGTGAATAAACAGCAAAACAAGACCGAAAAGTCTATCATCAATCAGCGTAGACCCGGTCCTATGCTTAAGACGTCTCATTGTAGAAAATGATCTTCGCAAGGCAAAAACACTAACTGGCATAGTATGTAGACCTAATTGATACAATGAAGGGTGAAGATAACGAACAGTGATTAATGTCATAAAACCTATAAACAATACCAAAAGGAGTTGCGCAAACACGGACCCCTGGACACACCAAAGGTGGAATCAGGTGCCCAGGAGGAGCGTGCATCCTCTGTCAACCGGTCACAAACGCAGTGAGTACTATACCTTTATTAGATATCCGTAGTCAAAATCAGTGTGCCAAGAACGTCCTAACAATCGGTATAAAATCATTCCTATTCTATTTGTAAAGGACTAAGACCATGTTTAGCTATATCGGCCCTGTGGTGTGTTAAAAAATAAAGCAGAATGAATTGAAATAAAATTGCTATCATTTGATAATATAATCTTTATACCATCGCGACGTGCCAAGATTTCCCCGCCAAAACGTCAGCTTGTGGAATTCTATACAAGACAAAACCGGTATCGGTCTGGTTTTCTGCAGAAATCTCCACTTTTTTCAAATTTAGTCATATAATTCATATAAAACACGACCTTCGATCCAGAAACTGACTGTAGTCTATCAAAATCTATCAATACAAATAAATTTTGCACGAACGATTTTTTGGATCGAAAGGTGTGCTGTTGATGAATATCAACTTTGAATTAAATCGAGAGCAATCCGGAATTATTTATTTTTGTGAGAGTTGTGGGTATTTTATTAAATATGTTGCTTTGAAAAATTAAAACAATATACTTATGTGGAGTCTGCATCATTTCCATGCAGAATACACCCCTATATGGTGTTTTTATCACAAGTTTGTGCAGGAATTCTAAAAGCTATAGAATTTTGATGCGTAAACAAACGAATATGCTGTCCGACAAATCAGACCTTCAATGCTATAGAAAGTTTTTATTTAGACGACACCAACAGAATTACTAAGATCAAAATGAAAAGAATTTATAGAACATGCATTGATACTATTACCGATATATCGAAAGTATAACTTTAACTAGACAAACACCACCAAATGTTTTCCCATAGACTTCCATACAAATTCCAATCACTGTCAATTATTTATTAAGCCAATTTTCAAAAAATCAGTCACCATTCAGCAAAGTTCATCATCTCCCCTTCAAAATTCCACCAAAAAATATATGGCTGGCCGTTGCGTTTTTCCTTCAAATTTTGGCCTGTTTACAACTAGTGTAGATCCGCACTGAATGAAATTGTCCATCCAAATATCACCTCTCCACTCAGATCTTCCCTTATAACTTCTGTATCTTTCTACATATTCTGTTATGTCACCTGTCATTTTTATCACTTATATTTCACTATTAAATTCCATCACAAAGATTTTCTGTTAATGACCAATCAGATCTCCTGTCAACTTTTCTTCTCCGCACAACTTTGGGTGTCCACAATGGCGGCGCCCTGTAGCTAGGCAATTCTGGTGTTTTTCCTATAACCAAATGGAAAACAAAGTGAAAAAGTGGCCAATTTGACATTTTTAGATAACATGCACATAGTACATGTAAAATATGTAACATGAAAAAATTACATGAAAAAACATGTAAATTATGACTATCTATATAATGTAACCCCTCACACATGATGAACTCAACTGTGATATGAAGCTGTGTTGAATGTCAACTTTATAATGACTTTTTACAGTGCTTATTGAAGTAAAAAAATGTAAATAACAGTCTTATTGTCTTATTTTTTATCTTTTCAAGAGGATCTGAGGATTCACATGTAATTTACATATTCAGGGTACATTCTACCCGGTTTTTGAAAAAATGGCCAAAAAATCTTAATTTATCAAGGAAAAATGCTTTCAAAATGCATTTACTTTTCCAATTCAGAATGAATTCACTAAGCTGCTGACAGCCAATTAATAGAAGGTTATCAAAACATATGAGGGGTAATCTGATCTAGTAGTGTTGTTTCTCTGTGACAGTAAAACTGTCACTACCCTCTTTAACTCAGATACATTTTGCAGTGAGGGTTGCTTGCTAATTCCTATCATGATAATAAATTATTACATGATATCACTTAAACTTGACATGATGCTGATAGAGCACTGGAAAAAGCACATCACAAGTGAATTTCACTTCAGACAGAATATTCCTAGCAGAATTATACATGTATGTCAGTTTTCAAAGATGGGGAAATTCAAAAAAGGGAATAATTATGGTTTTAAGCCAAAATATGTGCCTCACAACAAGGGGAAATTACATGAAAAAAAGAAAACTCACCTGCACCATTCACGAGAGTTGACAGGGAAACCCTACAACTGGTGACGCATCCACCCTCTCTGTGCGAGGAGCAGGAAATGATGCTCAGGCCTGGGTGCCACCGACTGCTTCAGCCAAGACCCCTGAAAAAGGAAGGAAACCATGAGACTTTAAATCAGGCTGAATCCTCAGGGTAACGATTACAATTCTTCTAACTTTCTTAAATTATGAAACAAAACCTCTTTGAGTCGAAAATATTTTTTTCTAATTCTCAGAATAGGCCCACATATGGCCAAATTGGCTGAAATAAGGGGTATCCCTAAGATCCTGTAAATTTAATTAGCTTAATTAATTTTATAATTAATAAACTCTCTAAAGTATAGCAACATTACAATAATTGTTCATTCATATGAAGAGAAAGTTACAAAAAACAGTTGTTAGGGACTGTGATGAGCCTCTTGACTCAACTTTGAGAACAAGTATAGTCAAAGGGAAGTAACTCTAATTTCTGAAAATGAACTTGCCTGGTTAGGAAGTAATCAGGTACATAACTGATTTCGGCAGGTGTGAAAATGACTCCTACAGACTGCTGCATCTGGAAAAGACATGTGGCATGTTCAACGCAGAGTTCAAAGAACATGGGCGGGCCAATCCAGGCTGTGATGGTGACCTAACCTGGGACTTGGACTCTGAAGAGAGGCGTGGCCTGGGCACTAGGTTACGGCTTAAATGTAACACCTGCACCTACGTGTCCAAAATGTATAGCCTCTATGTCGAAGTAGAATCCGGTTCCAGGGGAAGGAAAGCAGCAGCAATAAACTATGGCCTACAAATAGGTCTCAGTCAAATCCCCATTGGCAGTTCTTCTCTTCGTAAAATCCTCATGTCAACCAACACCCCACCTCCAGCCGAGTCTTCTCTACAAAAAACAAGCAACACCATTATGCAAAAAGTAATCACCTTAAACAAGTCTGATATGAAAAAAAAATGTAAGAAATTAGTTGATATTAATAAATTGAGGGGGCCAAAAGTCCAAAAACCATAGGAATTCAGTGCGACGGGATGTATAATAACGCCCTATATTCTGGGGTAGGGGAAACCCCCTTCCAGCCAGCTATTCAAAACCACCATCTAAATATGCTAAATGAAATGAAATTTACATGTAAAATACATATAATTACATAAAATGCACCAGGGCATGTGTGACTTGCTGCACACCCCCTGCAACTGGCAGTGAATCCTCTCCTGGTTGATAGAGTGGGACTCCACTACCAAATGCTGGGGGTTCACACACAGCTTGGTATGGCAAAGGTGGCTACTTTCTACATTGTCACGTGGAAACTGACTCCGAGTCAGTTTCCACTCTGCCATAAGGGCAACTCTGTGGGCCTTTTCCACCTTTCTTCCCTCCTCTGGCCAGTAGACAGTTTGTAGCCCATAGCCAGAGGGGGAAATCCTACCCCTCCAAATGATGCAGGTGCCCCCTTGGGGGCCCCGTACACTTTTACGATTTACTTTTTCTTTCAAATTATCAAAAATGCATCCATTTTATTGTAAAACTGACAAATGGCGCTAAAAATGCACTACTTTCTTACACTTACCTCATAAACTGGTTCTCGCTACCTCAGTATAGGACAAACACCACCAAATGTTTTCCCATAGACTTCCATACAAATTCCAATCACTGTCAATTATTTATTAAGCCAATTTTCAAAAAATCAGTCACCATTCAGCAAAGTTCATCATCTCCCCTTCAAAATTCCACCAAAAAATATATGGCTGGCCGTTGCGTTTTTCCTTCAAATTTTGGCCTGTTTACAACTAGTGTAGATCCGCACTGAATGAAATTGTCCATCCAAATATCACCTCTCCACTCAGATCTTCCCTTATAACTTCTGTATCTTTCTACATATTCTGTTATGTCACCTGTCATTTTTATCACTTATATTTCACTATTAAATTCCATCACAAAGATTTTCTGTTAATGACCAATCAGATCTCCTGTCAACTTTTCTTCTCCGCACAACTTTGGGTGTCCACAATGGCGGCGCCCTGTAGCTAGCCAATTCTGGTGTTTTTCCAACTAGGGCAAGTAAATGTATAAAGGATTTTTGACCAAGTGACGTCATACACGCCGTGGCTGAGTGGTAGAGAGCCCGTCCTTCAAGCAGGAGATCCGGTTTCAATTCCTACCCGTGTCAATATTTTTTTTAAATCATACTGTTAACTACATTTTTCTTGGCATTATTGAAAAATTAATTTCTTTCAAGACACTGAAGATGAAATTATACCTGAATACAAATAAAAATCAATAGGCCTATGCAATCACAGAACACCAAGAAAATATGCAAGGATTACAGATTACATTTTTTAAAATTCATTGAAAAAACCCAACCAAAATACTTTATTTTCGGACTTGATTTTATTTCAAAGTATGAACCAGCAAAAGATAATGGAAAGGAAAGTTTTTTCAATGCATCTAATGTACAGAAGAAAAGTCAGAAAAAATGTGAATCCATTAGCTGTTCGTCATTTCCTGCAGAGTAAGAACTTTCTTGTTGAAACCACCACATGATATATTGTGTAGCAAGTGTAGACATGTGTGTCAGTAAATTCACATCCAACAAAATTGTCACCACCAATCTCGGCCACTTCCTGAGACAAAGTCTCTACAGACAATTTCAATACCTCTCGACAGAACCAGGCCTGTGGTAATGGTAATTAAATGACAGCCAGTTTCAATGTAATGCGGGTGTAATGGACCATTTTTGCATTACAAGTAATGGTAATGTAATGCATACTGTACTGCACATTATTTTTCATTACATTTACACTACTTCAAATATTTGATGATATTTTGAAGATTTAGAATAATTCATTTTATTAGTGAGATTGACTGAAGCATTTGAAACATTGATGACAATCAAATGCAATGAATAACTTAATAGATATGTTTCCTAACATTGCTGAATATTTTGTGTACTTATGTTAATGTATAATTAAAAATCATAATACAGACATAATTTTTCTGCCATTTCTTTAATATCTGACAGTATGTTATGTAAATGTGTAATGTAAATTCACTCTCAAGTAATGTAATACATTATATTTCAAAATAGGAGTAATGGTAAAGTGAAATTAAGGGTAAACTTCAGAGTCGACATGTTTCTTCCAAGCAATATAGTCTTGTTTGGATCCAGTTTTTCAAGTTCTGATATAACTGCCTAATTCTGTACAATGTAGGTGTCAATCTGGTCCCCCTATTGTGGGAATCTGGTTCCACATAACTGCTGTATAATCTGGTACCTTGCTATTCACAGGCACAACAAGGAAGCTATGTATGAATCTGATGGCAGTGATGATAGCATTATATGGATTCTTGTCAATCTGATTCATGTCACCCTTGCCATCAATTTTTGCTGTACATATTATATCATCCTGAAATTCAAATTACTCCAGTATTATATCATTATCAAAACTATATCATAAATGAAAGGTGAAGATAACAAACAGTGATCAATTTCATAACTCCTACAAGCAATACAAAATAGATAGTTGGGCAAACACGAACCCCTGTATTATGATATTCATATAAAAGTTGTACTTTCATGCCCTCGTGTATTTTCATTGATATAAAATTCAGAAAAATTACATTTATGTATTCGGTGGGAGATTGACATGTCTTCAACTAAACAATAGAGGACAGTTTAGCTACATGTACATTTCTGCATAAATAATTATATACACAAACATTTCATTTGAATTTGATCCCCCATCTAATAATTTTTGTTGTAGCTAATGTTGATATATTATCTTACTTCACAATTATCAGCAAATTCACAAAATATTTTTATGTTTCATACTCTTTCTTGTGGGAGATGTATGGAAAAATTTAATATTCAATAATATAAAGGAGATAAAAAATATCTGCTTAAATCATGGTAGTACCCATGAAATTCAACATTCTCTGAGTGATTCTATATCTAATCCCAATGCAGGCATGTAAGTTGTAATTGTTGAAATTAAGTTTGACATGTTTTACAATTTATCTTGAAATATGGCACATTTAAATTATAAAACCAAACTGTTCTTATGATTTTCCTGGCTTAATGGTGCTTTTAAGTATTTAAAAATTATTGAATGTAAAAATCATTCTGACTTTTCTAATCCATGTTTCCGCGTACGGCCAAAATATATATATATATGTTAATTGGTTTCCACTTTCCCAACCTACCCTAATTAAAAATTTCTGTTGACCCTAACACATTTTTTTCTATTCTCACAGATTTTGCAAATGTCATCACTACAACAAAAATATATTTATTGACTTATGAAGTTATTTATTATGCACTAATACCAGACAGATTCCAAAACACAGAAACAGTTTTTGTTTACAGTAAATTGAAGAAATTTATCGATTCATCATATAACTTTTATTTGATTACTAAATAATCACTAAATTAAGTTTAAACATAGTAGAATACTAGAATACCAAATCATTCGAAAATTATTCAACCTATAACCCCCCACAGGCCTACATGTTACCCCAGAGACATATACCATTATGGAAATATACATCTATATACAATTATATGTCTCTTTAACCTATACAAATACTTTTTAGACCATACAATGATACATGGAAAGTTCAAAGTGTAAAGTGAGTCAAACATCATGTAAGAAAATTCAAATAGACCCGAGAAGGTCATACACTTGGAATTGAAAATGGCATGATCCTGAAACAGCTGATTTTTCTGATCAGCTGATATACATACAATTTTAAATCTTAACAATATATAATTATAATAGATAAACAATAAATATATGTTGACAACAGTTAACAGATTTGTTGTGGGATTTCCAACAGCCCAATGCGTGAATATTATGAGTTTATGTCAACACACCACATGCGCACCATACTATTCGTTCCATGCGACTTGTTTATCATTTTTAAGAGCAATTGGTACACCTATTTGGTTATACAGTTTAACGAGTAGAGGTGAAGTATATTCATATTTCTGAAACTTACGTTGAAATGCGATGAGTACATCCTCTGCAACTTCCACGAACAGCGCAAACAGGCTAACGGCGCGGTGTGTGAAAATGGCCGAATGAAGGAGATTGAAAAATATGGTGTGCCATTCGGGCTATAAGTAAAATAACCTTATTGCGTATTGGGAGAGAAAATTTCTTTTTCAAGATCTTATTATATATTAAACCACTCATTGCATAATTATGTTTTACAATACGTTACCACTTCTAATAATATATAGCGACGTTGTATGACGCAATCTTAAAAAGTAGAGCAAATTATAGGATTTATACTAGTAATGTAAACCTAAAAATAGTGTTCTTTCACGAACTCTACGTATAAAAACCAGTACATTATAGGACAAGAACATGTTAGAGGATATTTCTAACAAAAAATTATTCACTTTGGACGTTAGGCCGAATTTTGATAAACATGGTCTTAGTCCTTTATTAGAATGTTTGTTACTATTTCAAGACTTATTTTCCCTTTTCCTTTTCTTCAAAAAATATGATTATTTTGTTTATTTATCTTTGATCCCGAACTTTATTTTTGACTTTGATTCCGAACTTTATTAAAACTTTAACTTCCATGCATAACTACTAAACGTGTACGTCACTAATTGAAAATAATTTCTGTGATCTTATAATGGTAGATAATTATCTTTTCAATGCATGGTATTTCATAGCAACATGGCTGAGTGTTTGAGTCACATACAACATTACAACATTTGTTTTAATGAGAGGGGATGTCTTTTTTTTTATCTTTTATTTAATTCAATATCAACAAATATATAAATCATTCATCAACATTATTTCAATGTTCTACATATTCAAATATATGTTATATATCAATGAATTTGTAGTGCAATATATAATACAATTTTATGCAATAGAGAGGGGGTGTCGTTGCAAAATAACTAGAGAGAAAGTTATCTCATTGCCACAATGGAATGGAATCTACGCCTGTAAGTGACACTAAATATCTAGTTCGGCATTGTACCCATAGTCTAACCAAGGAATGTGGTGTCTGAACTGACGTCCGAGAATGTATCGTTATTTTTACTACGGATAACTCCGTTTACCTGATCTTGATATAGAGCTCACGGCGGGTTGACCGGTCAATAGGGGATGCTTACTCATCTTAGGCTAGGCATCTGATCCTACTTTTGGTATATCAAGGGGCATGTATTTCCCCAACTCTCTATTTTGTATTTCTTATCCAGAGGTGAAAATAGGAGTTATGAGATTGATCACTGCTCGTTTCATGTTATGAACTTTTGTTTGAATGTGTCTGATATTGTGTCCATTTCATAGCATATCAGTCTCCATTTTTATCAATAGTGTGCGCAAAGATGATATTCATATATTGTCACCTTGAAATTGCGCCCAATCTGAATGCATGACACGTTTAAAATGGATTCATTTGCAGTAACATGTATTTACTCATAAACAATGCGAAAATTCAGTAGCATCTCCTATGACTAGCATTTGACAATTTTATATATATATTCTAGACATATTTTTGCGCTTCAAGCTGGTAGCAACTTATGACTTATATATCAATGATACGGAATTCATAGGAATGTGGTCAACTCCGGTAATTCGATATAATGTTGTTTTAATTTGGGTATGCATTAGACTCCAACAGTTTTTATTTAAAGGACTTGTATTTCTTGTGCGACTGTCAATAAATATTCAGCTGGGAACCCACATATACGTGAACTTTGTTTAATAAGTAAGACAACGTTATGGTTTTTTAAAATAAAAACTGCCTTGATATCCAGCTTACGTAGGGTGAAATTGTCATGTGGGGAATGTATGGTAGCTCGTTCGCAGTCAACACATGGGTTAGTATTGTTTCGGTGTTTAACTGCAATGATTATAATTATACTCATGAATTTGACGTGTAATTTCACACAAAAATTGTAGTACATTTTACCATGGCAGCCCTTAACCTTCTTGTGCAGTTTTCAATGAAAGATGAAGATAAAGAACAATGATCAATCACATAACTCCCACAAGCAATACAAAATAGATAGTTGGGCAAACACGGACACCTGGACACACCAGAGGTGGGATCAGGTGCCTAGTAGGAGTAAGCATCCCCTGTCGACCGGTCATACCAACCATGAGCCCTATCTCTTGATAAAGAAAACAGAATAATCCGTAGTCAAAATCAGTATGCTACGAACGCCCTAACAATCGGTATGAAACACATCAGACAACATTTGACACAATGATGCATTGTATGTAGTATTGGCAAATTAATAGTATCGGCCGTAGAATTTGCGAAATACTGACTTTAAACGAGACTGTTGAAACCCATGTAACATAAACTTGTATGTCTGTAGCCTGTCTCGATTTAAAAACTGATCATACACAGAACAAGCTCTTGCATATCGAAGTTGAGAGATATAAACACCATATACAGGTGATAATGGGTTACTGGTAAATAAGTATGGGTAGTTGACAATATGTCAGAAAAGTAATAGGTACTCTGATGGTCAATTACTACACAAAAGGATATTCAAAAAAGAAAATATATGTGAATAATGTATATTCTTAGCTTTTGTTCTTGAAAATATCAAATTTTGAGAAAAGGCCTATTGGTTATCCGTGGGTCTAGCTCTTTGTTTGAAGTAAAATATAAAGATAATTAAACTCGCGTCAGTAAGATGCCGCCCATTATATATTTCCCACTGTAGGCTCTAGTGTAATTTTGATTGTTATAAAATTTACGATATGAAACAGAAGAACCTTGTCTCGTTGTCAACAGAGCTTACCAATTCTTTTGGAATACAATCATGTCGACAAACCAGGATTCTGTAAAAGCAAGCTCAGCTGGAAATTATTAAAAATTGATGGAGAAATCACAGATTAATCAAGTGCTGAGAGAGTATGCCAAATATCAACTAGCAAATTACTCATCATGTCTGGCGTAACAAAGATAATTTGCAACACTATATATTATTACGAAAAAATGTCCAAATTGGCCTCCATACATCCTTAGCGATATATTTAGATTTTGAGCAACTAGCCGCCATGTCTGCTATTTCTAAATTGGATGGAAAAGTTGCATTGATTACAGGTTTGTCGTAGCAAAATGTTACAATTATATGATTTTATGATATTTGGTCTCTACAGCCCAGTAGTTAAGTACATCGTTACTAGCTTGAAAATACGGATGCATATTTAATTGCTGTTATAAAATTTAGAAATTCATTTCAAAATTAAGGATTATCTCCCTCACGCATAGCTCTTATCCTTAGACGAATTTGACTCCACTTGTTTGGCACTCTGTTTTTCCCTAAAATAGCTCTAAAACTTCATTGTTATTTCGGATTTCAAACATTTCGGTTGAGCATCACTGAAGAGACATTATTTGTCGAAATGCGCATCTGCTGCATCAAAATTGGTACCGTACAAGTTTTACATTATAACCCCTGGAGCGAGACCTCTCCTGGTGGACTGTTAGTCCCCGAGGGTCTCTACAGCCCAGTAGCTGAGTACTTAGTTACTAGCTTGAAAATACGGATGTATATTTAATTGTGATAAAATTTAGAAATTCATTTCAAAATTAAAGATTATCTCCCTCATGCATAGCTCTTATCCTTAGACGAATTTGGCTCCACTTTTTTGGCACTCTTTTTTTGCATAAAATAGCTCTAGCAAGTTTATTGTTATTTTGGATTTCAAACATTTCGGTTGAGCATCACTGAAGCGACATTATTTGTCGAAATGCGCATCTGGTGCATCAAAATTGGTACCGTATAAGTTTTACATTCACATTATTTCCTTGTGGACAAGTCAAATTTCCTACAATGTATATATTATCATTGCATCCGTATTGAAATGCAGTACCTAGAGTCCTGATTCAGTTGCCTACGAAAAAGGGTACTTAAAAATATATTGTTTGTATTATGGTAATTGTTTTCTAGAATCATGACCCTCACGGACAAAATTTAGTGGTCGGGTTGCAAAAACATATAAAACAGCATTATTTCATAACCTATTAACAATCACAAACAATCGGAAATACCTGAGCCAAATTGATCACTGATCACATTACTCTAAATATTAAAAGTGCACAACAATGCTCCTTGATGGATGGCTTGACAACTCTTGACACTTCTGATATAGGTCTGCACAGGGTTTCCTGATTACTCTGCGAGGACAAAACTCATTCAATATTCTTTAGAATGTCCGCAAATTGACTGCCTTGGGATTCAATTCTTCTCCAGCGCTAGCATACATTTTGAAGATACCTACCTTTATATTGTATGAGGGTAAAAGAAGAACTTTTGAGTCTGTGGTTTAGTAAACGTTTTTGCAGAGGAAACCATTGTCTATAGTAAAGCAACCCAGAAATTTGTTCACTCTTTGCGTATGTCAAAATATGGGATGTGGGGTTTAGCAAATCATCAATGAACATGTGGAATTAAACCTTACACATCTAAGGATTTCGCTATTGCCAAGATCTTCTCAATAAGACGTAAAATACATTATCCATACATACTCATCTTTCCTTGAAATAAAATTCTTTAAATGACTTTCTTTGCCTTTAACCTTGTATTTCTCTATATATGTGAAAGCTGAAGATAACGAACAGTGATCAATCTCATAACTCCTATGAAGAGTGTAAGCGCCTGATCCACGATAAGCAAATGAGATTCATTCATGATATCATATTCTTCAAATTCTTCAATAGTCGGTTAAAGAGTTTATAGTCGGTTAAAGAGTTTATTACCCCATGTTACTTGTTCATTGTAAATAGGTCCGATTTTAAGTACGAATTGCTTACCTACTTACCTCAATGAACAATTCTTTGCATAAAATCCGATATTCTATTAATGTAGAAAACATCATGCTACTTTTCTTAGGGTCGTTTTAATAAAACTATTGTAGATCGGCTAGTACACGTTTGCTTGTACGTTTGTATACAATTCTACCTTAGCTGAGGAACTTTCTTTGCGATGTTTCTCCGCTTTGTATACTTTCTTAAAACATGGAGTATAACGGCTACACTCCATCACTGTGTTGTGTGTAATTTCCAGGTGCCAGTTCCGGTATTGGGGCAGGAACAGCCATTTTGTTTTGTAGGCTTGGTGCGAAGGTATCCATCACAGGCAGAAATGTTGACAATTTAGCTGAAACGGCTGCCCAGTGTGAAAAAGAAAATGGAAAAAGGGTTAGATATTACTGTAAATTTATTGTCGTTGCCATACACTTGAAAGCAGTTTAGGAAATGAAGTGTTACCACATCGCTCTCTTTGTTCTTTTAGCCGTTGACTCTTAGCGGTGATTTGACAAAGGAAGATTTTGTTAAGCGACTTGTTGACGAAACAGTAAAACATTATGGAAAATTGGACATTCTGGTATGTACGAGTGTAACATATTTGGTTGAACACACTACATGTACACTAAATTTATGCTGTAGCATGCTTATGATCAGCATGGATAATAATTGAATAACATGTATACATACTTTGAGAATAAGCCAAAATGAACTTTTTATAAAGCTTGAAAATGCATTCTATTTCATTCCATGAATATCTTTATTTTCAAGTTCTTCTTCAAAATAATAGGTCAATAATGCAGGGATATTGAAATCTGGAAGCATTGAAACAACATCACTGGAGCAATATGATGAATGCATGAATACCAACGTCAGGTAATATATAAATGTGAATACACAATTTGTACAAAACATCATATATGCCTGTACTTTCGGATTACAGAACTAGCCATATACACACAACAGCAGATCGAGGAATATGTAACAAATACTAATGTTATAGTTTATAACTGATCGTTATTTACTGAATGGTTGGGAAATAGCATCTCTGTTCTACTTTGATCACCAGAAATAACGTGTTTGTGAGACTGTTAGTTCGATAATTTGTTAAGTTTGATTTATCTCCCTTTTTATGGATAAGCGTGATTAAAGCAATGTCATGCGTTGATGATTAAAAGTTTGTGTTAAACTATTGTAAAAGTATGGTTTTAGTTATCACCAGAAAGTTTGATAGAACTCGCCTGGTAAACCATCCAAGCCTGGCGATTTATTATGTTGTAACATTTTGACAGCTTCATCACATTCCTTCATTGACGGAACCTCATCTAATTCTAATTTTTGTTTTTCGTTAACTATATTTAATATAGTGGTACTATCTAAGTAGGATTTAATGTTATTATCGTCAATATTCGATGATTTGTATAATTTTGTGTAGAAATCACACATTTTACCTAAATAAGCATTACAGTTGGTGGTAATATTATCTTCATATTTGATACGTTTGATAATATTATTTTCTTGGTGAGAAGATTTAAGTTTGATGAAAAAAAGGAGTTCGTTTCTCCTTCATCTATGCATTTCGCGCGGGATTTAATCTGTGCACCTTTGCCTTTTTATTTATCAATTCTTTTAATTCTGACGCTAATTTCCGCTTTTTATTCATATCAATTGATGTCACGTTTGATTCACTTTTACCTTACGTCAAAAGACAATTAGGTCCACATCATATTAGTACAAAATTTTACTCTGTTCCATTGAGAGTTTTACATACAATATTTGAAGAAGTCACAGCTAGTCTACACCTGAATATAGACTGAACTCTATGATTATGGATGTTTCCAATCACAGGCTCTTTAAATAACGACGGATCATGAATGATATTCCTTCACAATCACGCCGCAATTTTTTTTATGCTCAAATTTACAAAGGAATAGATGCCGTCAACAAAAGCAACATTCTTTGTCATAAAAGGGTTCAGTCGTGTATTCCAACTTATTTCAAGTTCAAGTCTCTACCTATTATTTCCTACCAATATACTTCTGCTTTTACATCCAAACTGTCTATTTATAAACACATTTTGCAGTGCCTAGATATAGTTTATCTTATACTTAATCTACGTGTTCTTGTTCTTAATCTTCTTTCAACTATAGTCCAGCTGGACATGTCATTACTGGTGATATTGACATAGTTGAAAATCAGTACTTCAAATCACTTATTCTAAAAGGTCCTAAATACAGAGAACATCGGTCTTTCAATTGGCGACATAATTTCATCTCTATTATGAATTCTGTCGAAGATTATGCCAAACGATGGGCTAAATATGAAGAAGAAAAACTTCATACATTGTCAGAATGGATTAAAAGTATGTGAGGAATTTTTAAATCCCCCATTAGACATATCAAAACAAAAGTACATACCATTTATCATTCTGTGTTTAGTAAACCAGAAGTGATAAAAGAATTAGATAGGTTACATGGGGAATATGTGTTGATTCCAGCTGACAAAGCTTGTAATAACATTGTCTTAGTTTGTAAGGCTCATTATTACAACTGCATTTTAAACGAACTTGACATTAATTCCACTTTTGGTAATCGTACTTATACTCCAACTGCTTCATAAGATGGGATCATGTTTTAAATCTATACAGGCTATCGACAAAACAAGCTGATGCTACTGCGATTTCAACAGTCTCGTTTAAAGTCACCATTTCGCAAATTGTATGGTACAGACTACAGTCCCTGAAGCGTGCTACTACACCTCCAAAGCGTTTCGTTTCGTTCCGTGCAGACCATTCACCGTTTCGTGCAGACAGTTCAGCGTTTCGTGCAGACCGTTCACCGTTCCGTGCAAACCGTTCAACGTTCCGTGCAGACCGTTTACCGTTTCGTGCAGACCGTTCATCGTTCCGTGCAAATCGTTTCGTGCAAGAATTGTTCCGTGTATGATCAAATCACGCCCATAGAAACGTGCAGATGGTTCAAATCACGCCCTTAGAAACGTACAGACCGTGCAAGTCATTTCGGCATGGGATATAGGACAGTTAAACATTGTTGGGAATTTGACCAATTATTTCAAAATGTCTCCAAGATGGGCTTTCAACAGTGAAAATCTGCAAATAATCGAAAGAAAACAGTTTATTATAAAACTACCAGGTAGAGCAAAATTCGATACTATTTTATCACACTTGATAGTTTCTAACAAGTGCAGAGATATGTAAATATCTGCCCTCATTTTTTTTTTATTTTTTTTTTTTTATTTGCATGTAGGAATAATTTATTTGTCTTGTTACATTTGTATGATCAAGTTTCTCTTATTAAATAAAAAGTATTTTCATGAAAATCGTTTATCGGAACTGTCTGCATAATGCAAAGACCGACCTGTGTATAACTTGTATATTCTACGCAAAATCCAAGGTCCTTTTTTTTTACCACAATACTAGAAGTCAGTTAATCCGGGTATTTGAAATTAACATTCTTACAGAAGGTGTGAAAATCGGCGGGAGCAATTGAAGTATGACAAAAGAGGTGTTTTGTCTCTCAAAAATGAATGCAGTTTAAATTGAGGCAAATGCAACAATCTAATTAAAATTGGATGTTAGATCCGCTCGTATATCTGTTGACCATTGCTGTAGTTTGTAATTATTTATTTTATATATTCATTTATATGATTTATTTCTCAATCTATTTCAATCATATTTTGATTGTTTCTTTTTGTTTTGTATCTTCCCTTCTTATCCAAGGTGACAGGTTCTTAACAACTGGCTAATTCTAAGTCTAGATGCACCCCCTCCCGCCCGAGAATATGTTCCAGTCTTACGAGAATTCTTTAATCATTTTATCTGTTGTCACACACATATGTAAAAATGTATAGGTTTATTCAAGATATGTTTTTGAGAAGAGGCCTGGAATATACAAATTGCACACGTGTTTTAACGGCACTCAGATTGAATGTACAAAAATAGCGATACAGACGCGACTTTTTCAATGAATTTAACAGAGCAATGAATAAATAAAGTTGAATAATAAATATCCCATGACGATACAATTTATGCATCTTTTCCCTTTATTTCCGAAGTTAAAAAATATTCATTTCGTTTTATTCCAACGTCTTCGTAAGTCATTATACTATTCCTTGTTTAAACTAACCCCAGGATGAAACAAATAATGCCGGAAAAAAATCAAAGCGTGCAGGTCATGCTTAGCGTTTCGTGCAGACCGTTCACAACCCTCTCCCCGCCCAAAAATATTTCAATCTTTCCTGACGAGAAATTTCTTGAAATCGCTTCATCTGTTTTCATACACGTACACATGTGTATAAAATGTATAGGTTTATTCAACATCTGTTTTTGGGAAGAGGACTGGAATATACAAATTGCAAAGGTAATTTAACGACACTCAAAATGAATGTACAAAAATAGCGAAACAGAGGCAACCATTTCATATTCAGTTTCTATGAATTTAATAGAGCAATGAATCAATAAAATTTGATTAATCAATATTCCGTGACAATATGATTTTTGCATATTTTTCTTTTATTTCCGAAATAAAAAAAATTCCTTTCTTTTCATTCCAACGTGTTCATTGATATAATAAGCAAAAACGAAATTTACCGCGTCGTACATGAGCAATCATTTGAAAATGAATCATTATCATTTCTTTCTCAACCTTTTTTTAATATCTAGAATATTGTAATAATATTGAAACTATTTGAACCAAATAATATCGAAAAAATCAAAGCGTGCAGGCCACGTTAACTGTATCGTGCAGACCGTTCACAAAGCGTGCAAGCCACGCCTACAAAGTGGTCAGCGTTTCGTGCAAAGCGTTCACCGTCCCGTGCAGACCGTTCAGCGTTTCGTGCAAACCGTTCATCGTTCCGTGCAGATCGTTTAGCGTTTCGTGCAAATCGTTCACCGTTCCGTGCAAGAATCGTTTCGTACCGTTCCGTGCAAGTGGTGTAGTAGTACGCTTCAGGGTCTGTAGTTATAATGATCTAGTTTGTAAATACTTTTTATCTGTGGGTAATTGACGTGTTTCATACCGATTGTTAGGTCGTTCTTGGCACACTGATTTAAACTACATATTACTCCGTTTACCTGATCAAGACATAGGTTTCATGGTGGGTGTGACCGGTCGATGCTTACTCCTCTTAATTACCCTATTCCTCCCCAGGTATATCCAAGGGTTCGTGTTTGCCCAACTCTCTATTTTGTATTCCTTAAAGGAGTTGTGGGGTTGGTTGTTGTTCGTTATCTTAACCTTTCATCAACTAATCAAACAAAGGATAAACTGCCTAAAAGACATCAGACATCCTCGCATAGATCATGTCTTAACGAAAATGATCTGTTTTCAGAGCTATTTATCATCTGACTATGCTTGCAGTTCCACATCTCGTCAATGCAAAGGGAAACATTGTTAATGTATCAAGTATCGCAAGTATCAGATCAGTGAGTATTCTAAATTTCTCACTTGCAATTAATGAATGCATCCCTGATGGGAAATTCTGAAGATTCATAGAGTTACTTTTCTTATTTCGAAAACCTGATTTAAACCTTATCAAAAGTTAATGATATTCATGTAAGAGTGACACTATATATATATTTTTTTAGTTTCCTGAATTGTTACCATACTGTGTGTCCAAGAGTGCCCTAGATCACTTTACTAGGTGTACTGCAATAGGTAGGTGTTCTGTTTTTTGTCAGAATTCTCCATTGTGATCAGTTTCTGTCAGAATATATATACAGAGCAGTGACACTAAATGGATCATTTGAATTAAATTGAATATAGATGAACAGTAAATACATTTTTTCCTACCATATGTGCAGAAAGTAGTTACTTTGTGATTTCATATCTTTTTATCAAGTAAATGGTCTATTAAGCCCCTATCTTTGCTCTTCACAGATATGTTAACTCCTTTGAAGGAACAGCTAACCCTAACCCTAGGGAAGTGACGTATATCAAATGTGGATTTTAAAAGTAGTTTATATAAATTGAAGTTACAAATCTTTTTTCCACATAAGCAGAATCAGAACATAGGGCTTTTTGTGGCCTTTAACTCGACATTTACAATGCAGCTATATCGACGATTATTTATCTATAAACAATACACAATTTCATTCATATGTCGATTTGATATATCCCAGTAAACTCAAAATCAAAGACATCACGTAGTCTTCCACATTTGTTTCATCTTTATGACAAACGTGACAACTTCAGCTTCCCCCTCTCCCTTCCCATATCGATGTACATGTTGTATTATACCATTATCACTTGCGTGAAAGGTGAAGATAACAAACAGTGATCAATCTCAAAATTCCTACATATATCTATAAGCAATACACAATAGACAGTTGGGCAAACACGGACCACTGGATATACCAGATATGTGGTCACGTGTCTAGGAGAAGTAAGCATCCCTTGTCGACCGGTCACACTCGCCGTGAGCTCTGTGGTGCTTATGATCAGTTTTTAAGACGAGGCAGACTATGGTCTACGGATAAATATGTTGATGTTACATGGGTTTCAACAATCTCGTTTTAGCAGTTCTTTGTCTACTAAATTTGACTGCGAATTGCCCCATTTACCTTTTCCAGATATATGGTTCAAGGTGGGTGTGACCGGTCAACAGGAGGTGCTTACTCCTCTATGCACCCGATCCCACCTCTGATCTTTAAATTTCGTATCTTTCATTGAAGTTTGAGCTTAATCGCTGTTCAATATCATCACCTTTTCACTTTTCAGCACTGTACACCACCATTCTTTACAATAAAGTAAACACTGGGCTGTTTGACATCATAGGCAGCTGCTTTCTCAATAAAAATGAAACACAGAAATATTCTTATCGTTAAAGGCGAAGATAACGAACAGTGATCAATTTCATAACTCTCACAAGGAATACCCAAAAATGAATTCAGCAAACGCTGACCCCTGGACATACTAGAGGTGGGATCAGGTGCCTAGGAAGAGTAAGTATTCCTGTCGACCGGTCACACCCGTCGTGATCCCTATGTCTTAATCGGGTAAACGGAGTAATCCGTAGTCAAAATCAGTGTGTCAAGAACGAACTAACAATCGTTAGGAAACACGTCAAACAGCATTTGTCTCGATGATAGGTTGAAATGGCACACTAGATCGTTATAACGACCATAGATGTTGCGAAATGGTGACTTTAAACGAGACTGCTGAAACCCCTGTAACATCAAATGTTATCAATCATCGAAAAATTACTTTGTTAAACACCACTCTATCGAAATTCTGCTGGGCAAGAATTGTGCTCCATTATTACCTGATACGTTTTTATATCCTTATGAGGCAATATTTGCTCAAAAGATTATACATGAGAAGAATAAATCTCTTGCTGAGGCCTTTAACTCGACATTTAGAAATATTGAAGACGTTTTATCTATTAACAATACTCATTTTTAAGTCTCTTAAACGAAGTTTGGAGACTTATTGTTTTTTGCTCGGTTCTTTTCTTTCTTTCGCTTCTTTCTCGCGCCTAAAACTGTCCGACACCGTTCTCCGTAACCAGTTGATGAAAGTAATAGATATTCAAAGATATGGTAGGACAGTGTATCTAGATCTGCAGAAATGTTTTTGTGTTCAGATTGAGGGTGTTTAGGTACAGACTGGGGGATCTCTCTGGAGGGGAAAACTAATTCCAAAATTTAACAGATACAACTTGACATATATGATAGATAGAGTATTGGGGTTTTCGGAAATGAATTGAGAGTGACAGGACCTACAAATTAGTATCAAAGTCAAGTGACTCCAGTGACCTTAACCTATGACCATAAAAACTTGTATAGCTCTAGAACCAGGACGGATAGAGACATTGCATCATAAAAAATGATAAGAGGATGTTGGGACCTACAAACTAGGATCAAAGTCATATTACACCAAATTTCAAAATCAAAGTCTTCCTGATTTAGATTCTTTAAATGAAGTTGAAATTTGCATGGATTTTGTCATGGGAGGAAAATAGTAGTACTCAGAAAAAACGACTTTTATACAGCTAGTACTTCGTTTTGGAGACTTTATAATGGTAGATAATAATCTTATTTTGTCATTCATATGTTGTTTTGATACCAGGGTATATCCCAGTGAACTCGAAATAAAAGAAACCACAGAGTTTATTTTTGTATCTTCTTCATACTTAAATATTTTATTGAACATAAATGTCAATGGCAAACTGACAACGCCCATATCTATGTAGCAATGCTAACTTATCACTTGCATGATGTGTCTATGTTTTTCAACTGATTCAATACACCAGAGTATGTCCTACTTGTGATTAATCATCGAGGCAGGCTATCAACAGATAAGTTTAATGTACAGGGGTTTGTCATCGAGGCAGGCTATCAACAAATAAGTTTAATGTACAGGGGTTTTGAAGTCAGTTTCTCACGAATTCCATGGTCGTTATAATGCTTTTATTCATTTCATACGCATGACCAGGCCTCTATTTTCACACTGATTTGACTACGGACTACCCCGTTTACTTGATCAAGATAAAGGGCTCATGGCGGGTGTAAACGGTCCACTAGGGATGATTAGTCATCCCATGCACCTGATCACAACTCTGGGATGCCCACGGGTCCGTGTTTGTCCTATTTTTAATGTTGCTATTCGTTATGAAATAATGAGATTGACCACTGTTCTTTATACCCACTTTTTCACAGTACATCGTATTTACTATTAGTTTTGCAACAGAAATGTATGATGTCATGAAGCATTGTAAAATGTATCATGCTATTTCAGAGTTGGCCCCTAAACAGGTCCGGGTAAACAGTGTAAAGTAAGTGTATTTTTAGCAAACTACAAATACGTCCGATCAGCTAACATCTTTTAGCATTTTTCATTACTTGTAATGAATAATTATGATTGATAAAAGACAATTTAGTTCATACCATTAGTGTAATGATTTTTTGAAACGCATACGCTCATTGATATCAAGGGTATAGCACTCTACGGATAAATCCTTTACCTTGATTAGAAGATCTTTATTTAGATGTTCATGTATTTGTAGCCCCGGTGCTATAATTACTGATTTATTCAAGACGTTGGGAAGAAATGAAGAGGCCTATCAGGAGGTAAGCACAGACGTAAGGTAGAACAATTAAGATGGTAGAGTTAAATTATTTTGAAATGTTTTTGGTAGCCTGCTATATCTGTTTATTTACTCTATGCATGTATGTACACCCTCACCGCGTAGCTTTAAAAGTTCATATCATCAGCAGTAGTAGCTCTAAATAGTGGTTAGTTTAAAACTAGTGCCCAACTAGTGTTCTGAGTTTTAAATTTTCAAGTATAATTACAATTACTTCATTAATGATGTGTCAGAGGTTTAGGACGTACATTATACAATTTTATAAATTGGAAAGAACTTCAAAAACAGAATACTTTGACTATGAGCCTATAATCCACTGTTCTCTTGAGAGTCTAGAATGGGAAATACTTTTGCTCTAGTTTATTGTCTACACTAAAAATATAATTTTATCCGCGTTGTACAATATGATTGGTAATTAACAGCTGCACTTAACGTTGGATACACTCGTTTAAACACAATGGAATACAATGAAAACAATTTCAGTTTTAAGATGACAAAGTAGTGATGACATAATTTTGTCTAATTGTAGTTTCTAGAGCTCTCCAAAACAAAACATCCGCTAGGACGGTCAGGTGAGGTGGAGGAAGTGGCCAATTCGATTGCTTTCCTGGCATCAGACAGTGCTTCCTTCATCACGGGTGTACAATTACCAGTGGATGGCGGTAGAAACGTTCTTTGTCCGTGATAAGAAGATATATAATGGGGGAGATCAAAAGTTCAATGTCTGAAAAAAAAATCACGTCGTTTTCACCCCCCTCCCCCTCCCCATACAAAACTAAATATGATGAATGTTGAAACTAATCGATTAACAAGTAAAAACATACGATTATAGATAACACTCTGTATATCTCTTCTACTGTTTATTCACCAATGAAAGTGTACATCAGAACTGTTAAATGTTCGTTAAAATGTAATATTATCATGTGCTTTTTAACAGTCGTTTGTGTTGGTTTTTTTTTTTCTTTTTCCACTAAAGTGTAATCGTTGTCGGATGACAGAAACTTACGAGAGATTTTATTCCCCCCTCCCCTAGCTATTTGAATTTAGATTTTTATCCGACATCGATCTTTTGATCTCGCCCCTGACACGTCCTTGATATCTTGCTAAGAACATAAAACAAAACTATACACAGCCACTTCTAGATTTTAACCGGATATAATTATTATTGAGAGTGAAACTCTCTATATACTAATATATATATATATATATATATATATATATATATATATATATACTAGTATATAGAAAGTTATATATCGTAACTTTGTGATACTGACACTTTGCCGAGGCTCAGTATTACTGTGTACATGTATATATTCCTGAATACATTAATCTATGCAGTAACTTGGTTTGATCTACGTTAGAAAGAAATTGAGGACTTTTGGTATTTGTAAATTCTAGAGATCATTCCAAGCTCAACATATATATATTACACCATTCATTTGGTTTTGTTGTTAATCGCGTGCATTTCAATCGCTAAAGTTATTTTTTTACATTTACCTGAGAATAAACATGATAAAGAATAAAGAGTAATTGATAAAGCGGAAATAGTTGTGTTAATGTTTATACACGGGCAATGCTGATTTAGAATGCGGACAACTGACGTTCATGGTAGTCAAAATTAGTGTGAAGTCTCACTCTTGTTTGTGTGACGTCTCACTCTTGTTTGTGTGACGTCTCACTCTTGTTTGTGTGACGTCTCACTCTTGTTTGTGTGACGTCTCACTCTTGTTTGTATGAAGTCTCACTCTTGTTTGTGTGACGTCTCACTCTTGTTTGTGTGACGTCTCACTCTTGTTTGTGTGACGTCTCACTCTTGTCTGTGTGAAGTCTCACTCTTATCCAAACTCCCCGTCGAGGCCTCATTACGTCACCTACGAATAGACCTCTCCTATGTGACGCAGCACAATATACATATTTGTATATTGTGAATCCGCGATTATCACGCAGGCAAATAACACTAAAGAAGTAGTTCGCAGTTAAAAGTTTGAAAATATTGATATTGAGAGCATTAATATAAAAGTATGGATTTTATTTTAAACATAAAATGATCAAAAGATCATTAAAAAGTAGGGAGACTCTGTTCAAATTATTGTGTAAAGTAATGAACTTGATGTTTACGTTCTTGTTTTGAAAGTTGTTTACGTTTGACGTTATGTTTTTTCGTCATTCTACAGTGACGTCACAGTATACGCGGCCTAAGAAATCGCTATCCCATAATGCCTAAGTGGAAGAGTTTGGTTTGTGAGCAAACGAACTCTGGTGGAAGTTTGACTCTTATCTACATGTATGTGATGTCTCACTCTTGTTTGAAGAGACAATTCATTGAGTGGCTGACTGTATTTGCACACTATCAGTGCTAACCAATCTGATTAAAATCTTACCCTATATATTATGATCCGCTCACGCATATCTAGGGATCCTTAGTACAGCGATTTACGTGAGCGGGTCATAGAATCTGATTTTAATCAGATCACAGTGCTAACATAAATACTGCACTGTTTTTAAAGGATTATCATGTGTCAAAGACCAGTATATACATTGTACTGTACTATAACACTGTGGTTGTTCTTTTCAGAGTCTAATTTATGTATTCATGAATTGGTGTACGTTTCAAATGCAAAAAAGAGACAATTTTGAGTTTAATGTACTCATTGAATATAAAGGATATACAAAAACATTGCCTGATATATTTGAATAGTCTGTACATAGCAGACAGTTTGTTAAATTTCAAGGAATTTGACAACAGACTAAATGAGTTACAACCTACATGTAATAGTTCGTTTCTTGGATCATTCGTGTACGTCATTCTTGTACGTATGACGTCACTGTCCGCAGTTAATCATGACTTTCACTCCCTGTCCACTTCTGGCCATCTCAAACGCGTCCAAGGTCTGCTCCAGTCTGAACCGGTGTGTGATCAGCGGCTTAACGTCAATTTTGCCACAGGAGATCATTTCTATCATCGTGGGCCAACTATAACAATGAAAACAACGACAAAAATTTTACTTCGAGCCAACTGCAACAATGACTTAATTTTACTTGCAAACCAACTTCAACAGCGAAAAACCATATGACAATCTGCACTTAGGTAGGACCAATTGTTACAAAGATTTTCTTTTTTTTTCTTTTTTTAGATCAAAAATGAAAAAGTCTGCATTAACGCGGGAAACAAAAACACTAAATTGATCGTTTTACATGAATCTAACTACCACGAATTATGTCATAGTGGGTTAACTACTAACTGGAAAAAAATTCCCATGGGTCAACTACTCAATCCGCACCACAACAACGAAACAATGCAAATCGATCACGAACTTTAAAATTACAATAACCTTCGAAGCATTCACACAAATAAACCAAGATGTCCAAGAACCATCACACATCAATGATATACTCGTACCTCGTAATAACGAAAATCAAAATGCCTCTAGCAGCACAACACCTGACCATCTTAACTAAAACATAGATTAAAAGTAAGTGAAAAATGTAAGGGACGTTCTTCGCATTATGCATGCTATCCCATATAGAAATGGCTCTCCGTCAGCGTCATACATACGGGTATCTTGTATATTCGGTCTTTGTCAGCATTAAACATACGGGTCTCTATCAACATTATACACACACACACACACACACACACACACACACACACACACACACACACACATATATATATATATATATATATATATATATATATATATATATACAGGACACAGCTTTGTCGGTTCGTAGGCCTCTCAAGATCATTCTGAATTACGCGTATGTTCATCCTTCAAATTTTTATAGAATCAGCGGCTGTCCGAAAACTGTTTCCTTTGATGTAGATTAATTAAGTGATAATCGAACAGTCGTGATGAATCACTGTGTTAAGTTTTTTTACCATTAAATTTGACAAAGGTTAGTTAGGGGTGGATTAGAAGTAACACAGTGTTATAACAGAGTTTACGCATGAATCGCTTTTGAACAACGCTTAACAATTTTGTTAGCTTTAACGCAATATTAACACTACGTTGAAGTTGGTCAACTTTGGAAAAACCGATCCCAGGATTCAGTTGCATAAAGGTTTGTTAATGACGTCACTAGCAGAATTCGATTTGATTGGAATATATTATCTAACTCTGACTTACGTGTTGACATAGCGGAACGATCCTTTGATCTCTATTTCCTTGGCAACAGTGGCCACAACCGGAAACGAAACGGAGGTAGGTCCGTGTCCGATTATGATTACCTGACCCCCGGGTTTGGTAGCCTGAAACAAACAAAAGTATAAATATTTATGTGCTGCGTTGGAGTACATGCATGTTAACGAAACCATGATTTCCTGTGGAAAACCTTCTTCACCGTCAGTTTTAAAATACGCAAAATATTCTAAGGAAAAAAAGGATCCACTTCATATGGCCTTCTTCTAGATAATGTAAATCAATCATAGTCATAATTTCATCTTGATTTGCAGAAAAGAGCGCGAAATTTCAATTTTGTTATGATATAGCATTGAATTTCAATAAGAATACATGTAATTACACATTGAATGGGAATAGGCATTTTAACAATAACAAAAGTGCACAAACTCTTTCAAATTTTTATCATAAGTACTAAATGCCCTTAAGGAAATATCAGGTCATGCGCATCAATACATGTACAACTCACGTGAACAGCGAGGTTGACGGCGAACTGTGCCCCGCTGCACTCAATGGTCCTGTCTGGCATCGCCCCCATAAGATCCGCCAGTTTCGCAGCTACATCCTCCTCTTTGTCCTCGCGCGTCACCAGAAAAGTGTGGGTGGCGCCACATTTCTTTGCAAACTCAAGACGCGAGGCGTCTATATCTGGTTTTAGTATGAAACATTCAATTGTTGTAGTACATTGTGCTGACAGTATCGTCTATCAATAACTGTATACAGTCTATCATATATAAGTATACTGTATCAAAATGTCGACAGACGAAAAAATCGAAATATGAAAATTCATAGTGAACATGATACAAAGCATGTACATCCCCGTACGGAGAAAAACGTCTAGATGCCATATTGATAATAAAAGGATAATGGAATCTGGTTACACAAAACATATGCATGGACAAGAGGCGAAGTCGTCCTTATGGACAAAACATATTTGAGTCGATGGACTATTTCTGACATTTTCATATCTTAGTGGCTACCACATCGAGCGAGCTTCATTTCATAACCAAAGGAAGCGTTTATTGCCTCCAACGAAGTGTTTTAAACCCGACCCCGAATCGACATTCAACATCCTTGTCCAAAAGACTAAATTTGTTCCGGCTACTTGTGAAATGACACATATAGTTTTACCTGTCATACAAACAGCAGAGGCGCCCAGAGCCTTAGCGCTCAACATGGCACAAAGGCCAATTGGACCTGCACCCGTCACAAGGACCTTTTGACCCAAAGTGACACCTGCTCTTCGACATCCGTGTAAACCAACCGAAAGAGGTTCTACGCATGCTCCCTCTTCAAAGCTCACGTTATCTGGAAGTCTGTCAAAATAAACAGTTTTATATCAAGACATTATTTCATAAACATTATAACTTTAACCGTGTGTGGTATTGGTCGCGGTAGTTCAGGAATAGATCGTTTTCATCGTGGCCGTGAGGTTGTGAGTTCGAGCCCCGCTCAGTTAGAAAGGGAAAGCTCTACCACCGAGTTATCGAGACCAATGGAAAACTGTTGTAAAAATGTAAGTGCAGTGTACATGCATTGTACTGGTGTGTAAGAGCAGTGTACATGACCTGTACCTGTACTGGTACAGTGTACGTGTATTGTACTGGTGTACGTATATTGTACTGGTGTATATGTATTGTACTGGTGTATATGTATTGTACTGGTGTATATGTATTGTACTGTTGTACGTATATTGTACTGGTGTACGTGTATTGTACTGGAGTACGTGTATAGTACTGGTGTAACTGTATTGTACATACATTGTACTGGTGTGTAAGTGCAGTGTACATGACCTGTACTGGTGCAGTGTACGTGTATTGTACTGGTGTATGTGTATTGTACTGGTGTACGTGTATTGTATTGGTGTACGTGTATTGTACTGGTGTACGTGTATTGTATTGGTGTACGTGTATTGTACTGGAGTACGTGTATAGTACTGGTGTAAGTGTATTGTACATACATTGTACTGGTGTGTAAGTACAGTGTACATGACCTGTAGTGGTGCAGTGTATGTGTATTGTACTTGTGTACGTGTATTGTACTGGTGTACGTGTATTGCACTGGTGTACGTGTATTGTACTGGTGTACGTGTATTGTATTGGTGTACTTGTATTGTACTGGTGTACGTGTATTGTACTGGTGTACGTGTATTGTACGTGTATTGTACTTGTGTACGTGTATTGTACTGGTGTACGTGTATTGTACTGGTGTACGTGTATTGTACTGGTGTACGTGTATTGTACTTGTGTACGTGTATTGTACTTGTGTACGTGTATTGTACTGGTGTATGTGTATTGTACTGGTGTACATGTATTGTACTGGTGTATGTGTATTGTACTGGTATGCGTGTATTGTACTGGTGTACGTGTATTGTACTGGTATACGTGTATTGTACTGGTATATGTGTATTGTATGTGTATTGTACTGGTGTACGTGTATTGTACTGGTGTACGTGTATTGTACTGGTGTACGTGTATTGTACTGGTGCCTTTACTTGCATTCCAATCAATAAATTAGTGTATACTGAGGGATTGTACTTGTTACACATGCGTATACTTACTTAAAAGTGAAATCTGCGGCATGCACGAAATATCTGGCTAGGGCCCCATCGTCAGGAGGCGTGACCAAAAAGTAGACTTTGGGACACATGTTGTAACGGCCCGTCTTGCAGAACTCGCACATGTGATATGTGGATCTACCGCCACACGGTCCCCTGAAAGTGAGACGGCAATGTTTATCAACAACCTTAAACAACAAGAACCTCAGGAGCCACATCGCTCACACGAATCACCTTGACCCTGCTGTTGTTCAGCTATTGTGATTTTTAAAAGATTTTTGGTCATCTTTATTCCAGTGAAAAATTCTTACCCCATATTGTGACCTCAACTTAGACCAATAGAAACAAAACATAACCATGATGCAATGTCACAAGATAACAAACACCATGACATGGAATAGTACAATATATTAACGCCCAACCTTAAACAGTTCAGAAGATATTGCCTAGGTTAACCTTTCTTAAAAGTAAGGTAAAATCCTAGATCAGGTGTCAAGGTCACAACGTCTAAATCTGTGGTAACAAAAAGAGAGGTCTTGTCAAAGGGAATGCATGAAAAGCGAAGATATCGAAGAGTGATCACTCCTACAAGGAATACAAAATGAAAAGTTCGGTAGACACGGACCTCTGGACATACCAGAGGTGGGACCAGGTGCTTAAGAGGAGTAAGCATCCCTTGTCGACCGGTCTACCCGCCGTAAGCGCTAACTCTTGATCAAGTAAACTAAAAATTCGTAGTCAAAATTGGTGTGCCGAGAACGGCATACATGAAATATCAAAGATATATCGCCCAGCATTCACACTTTATGAGCAAAATTAAAGTTTCGGTTAAATTTTTCAAATTTGAGTCAAACTTTAAGGCCAAGGTCACCTCGTCAGACATCATTGCATCAAATGAAATTTCTTGCCATAAGGAATATGAAAGCCCTACTTTAAATAGTTTAGGAGATATTGCCTTAGTTAGGGTTTGAATAAATGAATCAACAAAACTTAAAACATTTTAATTCTGATGTGATTCAGTGTCGTCCTGCTAATCTTGAAAAGATTTTTTTTTTATTTCTGGTATATACCCATATCTAACTTTAATACTCTATAATTATCTTCTGGGCCCCCTGAATTTAACAAACTTAGATTTACACTATCAGAAGACGCTTGCATTAATCACAGGCACCTGAAGTATGGATATTACCCCCCCCCTTTTTCATAATTTTTTTTTTGGTGGCAATAATTTCTCTGAAATGTATGAATTCCCAGTCTATCTCATCCCTCTTTCGATTCATGTAATCGTTTCACGCTTTTTGTAAGCTTTAAAGATTGGCCTTCTACCGGTATAATAAAATACACAAGGTAAGAAACAAAACAGGGGGTCCCCGTTTCCGGGCACATTTTCCAAGTAATTACAGCGTTACCTAAGGAATTTTGACGAGCGGCAGGTCGGGGAGATGTCATACTACAAGTTTCTTCAACTCAAAACCCATCTCATCTCTTTTATTTGACACAATCTTGCGTGCATTGATCGGACAGGGCTTCATCTCTTCCACTGGCAGCCAAAAAGGAGGTCACAGAGTACGAATTTATAACGTGTCGTGTGATTGGTCCGCGAATAATCCCGAGACCCTTCGGATGATCCCGAGACTAAGCAATGTCTTTGCGAACCAATCACACGGCGCGTACAACAAATTCGTACTCTGTGACCTCCTTTTTGGCTGCGTTACTATATATATTTTAAGATGCGTCACTATACCTATATTAAGGTGCTTGACTGTACCTATTTTGAGGTGCTTGACTATACCTATTTTGAGGTGCGTGACTATACCTATTTTGAGGTGCGTGACTATACCTATTTTGAGGTGCGTGACGCCCTCTCCCACTTTACTGATGACTCCACTGATTTCATGACCTAGCAGTAACGGTTTAGTGACCACAAAGTGACCAATGGCACCCTCTTTCCAGTACTTGACATCAGAACCACAGATACCCACTCTCTGGACAGCAATCTGCACCTCTGTAATAGATAGAAAGACAAACAGATAGAGAGACAAACAGATAGAAAGATAAAGTGTGTAAAATCAATCTGAAACATACATAAAAATAGTACAAATTCAATCATTTACGAATCTTTAATTTATGCATTGTCTATCTATAGTTGCATGCATGTGTGTACATGAGAGAGAGAGAGAGAGAGAGAGTTCATTGCATTCTTTGCGCTTTATGAAATATTTCAAATGTTGTTTGTATCTGTTTGTATCTAATATTCTTGAATGATCCTCTTATGTTTACGATAAATAACTGTATCCCATTTCCATTCTTAATGCCCGTGTAGCGTGTGACAGCGTGGCAACAATTCCATCGTCATCTAGCGCGCTATTCACGCGCTGCTAGATTTGATTCCACAGGTCGTGAGTTCAACACCGGGTTGGGGCAGAAGGGGGTATCCATATATGGTAAATTTATCTGTTATTTTATGCAGTTATGCCTTTATGGTTGATATAGGTGAAGGCACGTGACTTAAGTCCTGTGAAACTAATATATATATATATATACGGTATCAGTGGAGTTAGCGGGAACGCCACATCCAGTCACATGACAGGCAAGGGGAACGTCACATCCAGTCACGTGACAGGCAAGGGGAAAGCCACATCCAGTCACGTGACAGGCAAGAGGACCGGCACATCTAGTCACATGAACTGTGATTCACAATACATGTAATGTGCATTCTCTACACCAGCCAAAGGGGTGGGAGTGGGGGGTCCGGGGTTAGAAGCCCTCCCCATTTCGCCTGGAAAACAAATCATGCATGGTAAAATGGTAACCCCCCCTCCTCAAAATTTCTTGGATCCGCCCCTGTCGGGTCGCATAATGTTTATGAACATGTAATCGATTTGTTCCAGATACAATGTAGCAATCTAGGGTGGTCTATTTCATTCAATCAAAAGTGACGCTTCAATATCGATATATCCCTGTGAGCTCGAAATAAAAGACACCACAGGGTCGCCTGCCGCTTCTTCTTCATCTTAGATATTTTATTGAAAGTAGATATTAAAGGCAAACTACATGTAACAACTCAACTTTATGACTAACGGGATGATATCAGCTACTCCATCGTTAACTTCCCACATTTATGTAGCAATATTCCATTATCCCCTGTATACCGAGTATGGTGTTTATATCTCTCAACTGATTCGATACACAAGAGCTTGTTCTGCGTACGGTCGGTTTTTAAATGGAGGCAAGATACTGACAAAAGAGTTGACGGTTGTTATGGCAATCTGGTTTGCCAATAAAATCTATCATTGGGTGAAATGCTGTCTGACTGTTTTATACTGATTGTTATACTGTTCGTCGCACACTGATTTTGACAACGGATTACTCCATTTGCCTGGTCGGGATGTGGGGCTCGCCGCGGGTGTGACCGGTCGACAGGGGATGCTTACTCTTCCTGGGCACCTGATCCCACCTCTGGTGTGTCCGGGGTCCGTGTTTGCCCAACTATCTGTTTTGTATTGCTTGTGGGATTTATGAAATTTGTCGCTGTTTGTTATCTTCACCTTTCATCTATACCTTCTGGTTCCGGATATAAGACAATTAAAAGTGACGCTTCAATTATTCAATATCTACCTTATGATACCGGGTATAAGACAATAAAAAGTGACACTTCAATGATTTAATATCTACAAGCTTATGATACCGGGTATAAGACAATTAAAAGTGACGCTTCAATGATTTAATATCTACCTTATGATACCGGGTATAAGACAATTAAAAGTGACGCTTCAATGATTTAATATTTATACCTCCTGGTCCCGGGTCTTTGATTGGACAATCCACCTATAGAAGTAGAGAGAGACAAATAGACTTACACATGAGAATTACGGATGCATTGAACAGAATGAAAGATTTCTACGAGGTACGTGTAGCCATAGATCGCCTTTCTCAAAAGTTAACGTGTTATCGTGTATCAAGTACGACTTCATATCATTTTATGTGGTTCTTGATCGCGACGCATGGAGAGTGCCGTAAACGCCGCTACCCCCCCCCCACCACCACCACCACCATCACCACCACCATCTTATTCAAAATACAAAACATTATTCCTGTTGAATAGGTTTTTAGTTTTCTTTATGCTTAGAAGATTCTTTTCAATTAAATAGAATTTAAGTATACATTATATGTTTAGATTCTCAAGATTTCTTTAGCTGAATAAAATTTAAATATGTGTTAAGAAGATTTCTCTCAGTTGAATAAAGTTTTATTTACTTTATGTTTAGAAGATTTCTCCATTGAGTGATAGTGATTGATTTAATTTTTTTCCCTTTGTTTAAGAAAATGAAACATATCTGCTTAAAATGTCAAACTAATGGGTCGGAACGGGGAAACTTTTTTTACTCAATGCCGTATTCTTTTATCATTATCAGGTCAACTCTATTATCAATATCACCCCCGGACTGTAAATCCCCTGTTGATCAAAAACCTGCATGCTTTGTTTTTCTTTCTTTCTTTCTTGTAAAAATTCAGATCAGTGTGATCAGGTTTTGAAGTGTTGCAGAATTAAAGTAAGAAAAAATTAATTATAGTAGGCTAGGGATATTCATCATAAAATAACCGTTCCCCGCAGTTAAATTTAGGACAGTTCATAAGATCGAAAACTAGGACGGAGTGGTCAGTTTGTACAAAAACGTGGCTTCCACACATACAGAAATCAGACATTTTTATCTATGTTATAGAAATCTATAGTGGTGTGCAGAATACACTAAGTATCAATGATCTGTTAATTTGTATATATAAATATTAACCACCAATCGCAAATCTCCCTTCTTATACAACACGGCTGACAGGTTGCTAATGCTCATACTGCCTGTAATATCGTAGAAGGGAAATAGTTCAATATATATACGTGTCAGTGTGCATTATAGAGATTTTTTCTCTCCCTTTTAATCATAAAGTTTGACCACAAAAATTACTGCGAAATTCAGTTGGTCTTGTCGAATGTTTGATTTCCGATACTGAAAAATAATTTACAGCCAGAATTCTTACCTTATGTGCGAATCTGTACTAGATAAACAGAACAGCCCGACCTACATAATGCAAGATAAAGTTTCAGGAACCGCCAGGCAGATCGTGTACAAAACAGACAGGCGGATCCCGAAGGTCTTTCCAGGAAAAAAGCACAAGCTCTCTCTCTCTCTCTCTCTCTCTCTCTCTCTCTCTCTCTCTCTCTCTCTGACGGAACCTCAGTCTTTCTCAATAAGTAAGAGGACGTCATCACTGTGTCTAGAAGAGAATATAATACACACTTTACTGACCAGTAGTACCAAAAAGTACTAATATGTTGGGTATAGCTATATGGACACTAATAGTTTTTATATGATACTCTCTATCGAATTTCGAGAAAGAATATCAGTGAGGACATATGTGTCCCCATACCACTTAATTGCTCCCACTAATCTGATATTTAAGTTTTTCACATTTTGTGGGTCACATTTATGGAGACGTCGCTGTAAGAACAGAATGTTGTCTTCCGAGTCGTAGTGCACTTCTACCCTCACATTTTCCGTCAAAATAAAAGATAAAAAGATACACACAGTCGCTGATTCAAATTACGTATACCAAATTCAAACCTACTAAAACATTCAGGACACAAAATTCCCAGAAGGTGTTTCACTTCAAAACAAAATGAAAGTGAATCTTAGAAAGCCGACACATGATCCAAACTCGAAAAAATCGGCGAGATTTCAGAAAATGTTTACGATTTGCCTCCTTTTTTGTTAATGCATGTAACATATATAAATGTTGTTGATTATCAAATCATTTTAAAACTTAATTATTACGTTCGATTCCATTTGATGATAGGAGTGAAATAAACTTAAATCAGCATCAATTTATCAAACCAATTAATAGGGAATAACGATATATAGGTGGCATAGGGAGATCAGGAATTTGTGAAAGTTGGGGGGGGGGAGGAGGTGGTCCTAGCACTTTATCTTTTAGATACTTTTCACAATCTCCACCCCTACCCCATTTACACCTTTAACTGCTTGTGTATATAACATCAATCATAGGAGAGATCTTGAGATAGTCTTATGCATAAAAATGTTTAGTTTATTTATTACGTATACATCTTTTCAAAGTTCTAGTCATTCTAATCGCCATACTTAGATCTGATTTCGTATTGAAATAAAAAACAACAACTGATTTTAATGTTACTCCCAAGAGGCCGGTGGTCTGAGGTAAATTTATGATGAAAAATTCTGCATTCTGGGCATCTCCTGGCATTTCATTTTCACTTTCAAATTGTCTACTTCTTAAACAAAACGTTTATGCTACATATATGCTTTTTAAGAATTCTTAAGTGAAAATATCGTAAATATTATAGATTAATGTGTCGTCATATTTATCCAAGAATCAAAAGATATACTGGTGTTCATAAATCTGAATGATGCAATGTGACATGTAAGTATTCACCTTTCATATCATTTTGACTCAAAGGATCGTTAAAATTGAAAAACTCTTAAACTGTTTGGTCCGCAAAAAATATGGGGGGGGGTGTTCGACCCCTTGGAACCACCAGCCCCCGTCTGGATCCACCCTTGGGTGGGACCGTCACATATTTTAAACGGTGATTAGAATGACTAGAACTTTCCCGCCGTAGAAGTTGCTTATCTCTGAACATACATATATATGTCTCTGAAAATAGCCTTCGCTTTACAAGTTTTACCAGCCTCTCTCTCTCTCTCTCTCTCTCTCTCTCTCTCTCTCTCTCTCTCTCTCTCTCTCTCTTATTTCTTTCTCGCTCCCATTTCTATCCTCTATCAGCAGAATTTATTCAGAAACTCCTATCTGAGAAGAAGCAATCTCTTGCTGTGACCTTCAATTCGACATTTAGATGAAAGGTGAAGATAACGAAAAGTGATCAATCTCATAATTCCTCTAAGCAATGCAAAACAGAGAGTTGGGCAAACACGGACCCCTGGATATACTAGAGGTGGGATCCGGTGCCTAGGAGGAGTAGGCATTGAATGATGTAGCTTTCGAAAAGAAATCTAAACAGATACATGAACTGTAAAAATAACGATCAGTGATCAATCTCATAACTCCTATAAACAATACAAAAGGGAGAGTTGGGCAAACACACACCACTGGACACACCAGAGGTGGGATCAGATGCCTAGGAAGAGTAAGCATCCCCTGTCGACCGGTCACACCCACCGTGAGCCCTATATTTTAATCAGGTAAACAGAGTAATCCGTAGTCAAAAGCTGTGTGTAAGGAACGGTCTAACAATCGGCATGAAACACGTCAAAAATCATTTGACCCAATGATAGGTTTTATGGGCAAACTAGGTTGTTATAACGGCTATAGAAATTTAAAAATGCTGACTTTAAACAAGACTATTGAAACCCCTCTAACATAATTTTGTTTCTTAAGTCTACCTCAATTTAAACCTGGCCATACGGAGAGAGCAAGTTCTTGTGTATGGAAATAGATGACATAAACACAATATGCAGGTGATAATGGAATATTGCTTTTTAGACATGAGGAGCTGAAATAATCCCATTTGTCATGAAGTTGAATTAGTTTGCCGTAAAGTTCCTTGCTCAATAAAATATCTTAGTACGAAGCAGATGTGGAATATGTCTGTAAGTGTAGTATTTGTAACTGTAAGATCTATATTGATTTGTGACTTCCAAATTTTTTAGAAACCACTGGCACCTGAAGTGTGGATAGCGTGTATATAAAGATCATATGTACATACCCCCTCTATGCAATGAAAAATAAATATAAAACTAATATAATCTATCCAACTAACTAACGACTTTAAAGGGGGAAGATTAAAAGTGCAATGTCTGACCAAAAAAAAACAAAATTTACAGTTTTCACCAAGACTCCCCACCCTCACGTTCCCCATAAAACTAAATACATGTATGATGAATGTTGAAACTAATCGATTAACAAGTATAAATAACACTCTGTATACCTTTGAAACTATTGATTGATTGCATATTGTTTAACTTCCTTCTCTGTATACCTTGTTCACAACTAAAAATATACATTCAAACTATTAAATGTTCATTTATATCATGTGGCGTAAATGTGTATTGTTTATTATAAAGCACTGTCCAATTTATTATTAATGTATTCATTTTGAATTTTTCATTTAACATGCATTCGGGTTGTAGAATTCAGTTTATTGAACAAAATGAAGCCAATTTTGATCTGTTTAATGCGATATAACCTAACTTTTAAAATTCGCGAATATTCAGTGGTGAATCTAGAGGGAGGGTTCAGGGGTCAGGTCGGACCCCCCTCCCTCCTTGTCAGAAAAGTTTGCTTAAAAGGGAATCAATAACGCATGTTGAGGGTAGACCCCCTTTGAAAACCAAAATCAATGGTAGAACACCCCTCCCCCTTCAACACATTCCTAGATCTGCCTGTGATATTTTGCATCAAGATGGGTTACATTGTGTTAACATTGGTTAAAGTTTATTAGCTTCCTTCGTTGAAAGCAAAATGATAAAACTACACTGTACAAACTTTTAATTCATAAAAAGGTAAACAAGTACTGATACATAAAAATCGCTTGCGCCGCGCAAAGATTCACTTCGCAACGTAACGGCGAAGCGAAAGCCGCCATCTTGGTTATTTACATAAGTGGAGTTTGTAATTTATCAAAAACGCAAGATGGAGTATGCAACAAATTTTAATAGGTGTTCAGAAGACATGCGTAGGCTAAATATATGGGATAAAGTGCAGTTGTCCCTATATATATTATGTAGGCCTATTGTTTACTTCATAGCGCAAGATCAGACTTCGGAGTCGCTCAGACAGACATTACACAAAATACGCAATGCAACAGAAAATGCAGAATTATTTGCGGTTTTTTATTTCATTAAAGTTTTATCAAACTGCGTTATAACTTACCCGAGCATGAACATTGTCACTAATTCAATCCGACACAGTAAAATACAAGCAATGCACAGATCGCAATCCACATGTCAATAAATGCGATGAGACGTCATTTAACAGGACATGACGCATTTTATGTTTTGATAAGCGGATTTAATCTGTTTTGTTTGCCAGAAAATTGCCGCAACTACATGTATTTGCCACTAGTGGTAAATCATTTTCAAAAGTCCCAAATGTTTACCAGTACTTTGCTACAATGTTTTACCTCTACTGGCAAACTTCTGCAATGTTTTCGTGAATAGTTATGGCCAACAAATTTATTTGCCATAAACTTGTCGCAAAGTTGCAGCAAACATTAAGTTTTGGTAAGGGTGTCAAGCTCAAATAACCCTGTATCAAGAAAAGTTTTCGCATTTCAAGGATTTAATTCGCGCTGGTGTATTTAGGGATGTCTAACTATGTTTTGACTGCGGATAACTCCGTTTACTTGATCAAGATAAAGGGAACACGGCGGTTGTGACCTGCCGCCAGGGGATGCTTACTCCTCCTAGGCCGGTGATCCCACCTCTAGTATATCCAAGGGTCCATATTTGCCAAACTCTCTATTTTGTATTGCTTATAGGAGTTATGATATTGATCAATGCTCGATATCGTCACCTTTCATTCATGTTTGTGATAAAAGAGTTTCCAGTATTCGCATATTATGATGTACATAAAATTTTATTTACGTACATCAAACTTCATAACATTTTCCTTTTAGATTGAGACAAAGGGTTTAGAATTTCAACGGATCGTGGTGGTCAGTGGAGTATTGAGTTAAAAAGCCCTGATTTTACAACAAAATGGCAAATGTTACTGAAATAAAAATCCAAGGCTGTCAACTGAATACGTCCTTAAACTGTTACCCTCATGTTGAACAACAAAACAATTATTCAATACCTCTCATTACCTTATCTATGTTTGTTGGAGTTCTGGCTCTTGTGTTCAACAATTGTATATTAGTTCTTATTGTGAGGGAAAATAAGATTAGGCTTAACCTGTACCACTTCTTAGTTCTTATGCTGTGTGTGAGTGATTTTGTGGTAGGGCTGGCATTCGTATTTGCTATCCTACGCCAATTGCTTCCAGCTGTTAGGACAAGCAAAGTTTTTGCGGTATTGAACAGTATGTTAATGACATTAGGAGTCTCTCTGTCGCTCTATCATACCTTTTTGATTAGCTTACAAAGGTGTTTGGTAATTTGTAAAGAAAAATGGAACAATTTCGTTTTTCATGAAAACCGAAAGTACATTGTGTATGTTAGTGGTTGGATCGTCATATTGATAAGCAACTGCCTCTTCATTTCACCGCCCCCGGATTCACCTACTGGTGACATAATATCATATGCCTATAATGGTCACTATAAGGCATTCTCAATATATATGAGGTCTTTAATACTGGCTCTCCTATTTTCCACAGTGCTTCTGTACGCAAGAACTATTGTATATATGTTGAAGGCATACAGTCCCCCAATAAGCAATCCAATGCTTTACAAGTAATTAAAACAATCGACATTCACATGACAGAGCCACATGCCTCTAAAAACACATGTACTTCGTCATCTCTGACAGCTCAGGTCAAAGTCAAACCAATGAAGTCGCGCGGTGAACAGTCTAAGATCGATACACTTAGACGTAAAAAGGTTATGAGTACATTGTACCTGGTGGGTCTCTTGATCACCCTCCTCCTGATTTTTACAGGACCATTTCTTGTAACACAGCCATGGCATGATACATTGTCCATTAGATTTAAGGGTATATTGTTTTGTTTGTGTTGCATAAATTCAACGTTGAATCCCATCATATATGTGTGGAAGCTGGTTGATATCCGGGGAATTGTGAAATCAGCACTGTTTTGTTCCAAAACGTAAATCCAAACGTGCACACAAATGTAGATATTGGCAAATTGATTGTAGATATTGGCTCATTCCCTTCAAAATAGGCAATGATGTGCGGAGTGCAAAAGCAAATGGTGACTATCGTTTAAGATTGGATGCTACTTGAAAAGAGTACCAGTTTCACATTGGAATACCAATTTTGTAGATACTTATCTGCAATTGCTCCTGGATTGTAACACACTATGCGTACATGTATATTGTGTAATATACCGGTATCACAACATTTTTCTATAATCAACATCAAAACTTTACACGACCATTCCTCACCATGAATTAAAGATCAACAAAAATGGAAAAAGGAAACATCAGTTATCCAAAAATTAGTTTGTTACACACCACTTTGATTTCACCTACAAGTATTCTGCAAGTTGAAAGGGAAAAAAATACGCTGGAGTTCCTCATTGAAAATATTTTCGTACTTTTTAGTGATCAGCTCTTCCAACAACCTGCTGGAAGTCCCATTGGCACGGATTGTGCTGCTTTGTCAACTGGTCTGTTTTTTATATTCTTATGAAGCAGAGTTATCGAAAAGCTTCCAAGTGAGAAGAAAAAGTTCTTGCTGTGGCCTTCAGCTCGACACTTAGATATATCGACGACGTTTTATCTATTAACAAGAATAATTTTCCTTTATATGTTTATTCAACATATCCTCGTGAACTCGAAATGAAAGACAAAGCAAAGTCCTCAACATTTGCTTCCAACTTAGATGCTTTATTGAAAATGAATATCAACGGCAAACCAACAACTCAAATTGTGACAAAAGATATGATTTCAGCTTCTCCATCACCAACTTGTGTTTTTTTTAATGCTCTAAGTCGTCAGTACAACCTGTCATTTTGTCAAATGCTGTCTGACGTATTTCATACCGATTTTAAGTCGTTCTTGGCACACTGATTTTGACTACGGATTACTCCGCTTATCTGATCAAGGCAGGACTTACGACGGAGTGTGACCAGTCGACAGAGAATGCTTACTCCTCCTAGGCACCTGACCCCACCTCTGGTATATGTATGTCCAGGTGTCCCTGTTTGTCCAACTCTTTATTTTGTATTCCTTATAGGAGTTATAAGATTGATCACTGTTCGTTATTTACACCTTTATATGAGCTATACGATTGATCACTGTTCATTATCTTCACCTTTATAGGAGTTATAAGATTGATCACTGTTCGTTATTTACACCTTTAAATGAGATATAAGATTGATCACTGTTCATTATCTTCACCTTTATAAGAGTTATAAGATTGATCACTGTTTGTTATTTTCACCTTTGATTTGATTGACATATTTGACCTCGATAAGAGTCCAGACATTCTAACTATAAAACGAAGTTTGTCTGAATTCAGTATAGAGAGGAAGTAACACACGTTTTGTCCTAACACTGTACGTTCTAGAATAGAAGGCTGTGGAAAGTTAATGTTAGTATAGTAGAATGTCTGTGTTTATCAATTTTGTATTCTTTATATTAGGTATGATATTAATCGCTCTTTGATATTTTTACTTTTTTCACTGTAAATTGTGTTGTTAGAAGTACTCGTTAAGCATTCGTTAAGCATTGCACGGAAAATCATTTTGACTTTGATATGTGGGTTTTGAATTGGACTTAATAACCAATTTGTGACAGTTTATATTTTCGTGTATAAATTCAGCTCGACGATAAACCAGCATTGGACACCGTGTATGTGAACTTTGGTGAGGTGTACTGTGTGTTTGTTAATTCATTCAATGGTGTATTTTTCTGTAAATAAATGTGAATAAATTGTGAAATATTTGCATTCTTTGTGATTGATAACTTCTGGCCAAAGGGTTTATTCTGACCCAGGGAAATGTATTAATTTCAGCGTCTCCATTGTCAACTTCCAATACTTAATTAGCAATATTCAATGATCACATGCATCTGGTGTTTATTTATGAAAAATAGTTTGATGTTACAGGGGCTTTAACAGTCTCGTTTAAAGTCAGCATTTCGCAAATTCTATGGTCGTTACAAGGATCTATGCTACCAATAAAACATACCATTGAGTCAAATGCTGTCTGACGTGTTTCATACCGACTACTAGACCGTTATTGACACACTGATTTGACTAAAGATTACCCCGATTACTTGATCAAGACATAGGGTTTACAGCTGGTATGGCCGGTGGGCGTAATCGATGGGCGTGACCGGTCAATAAGAGATGCTTACTCCTCATAGGTACCCGATTCCATCTCTCTTAAATCCAGGGGTCCGTGTTTGCTCAACTATCTATTTTGTATTACGTATAGAAGTTATGAGATTAATCGCTATTTTTTATTATCTTCCATAGCAATATTTCAGAGAGGGGTGTGTGTGATTGCTTTTTCTATTTGGTGTTTGTTGTTTGGCTACACGATATAAAAAACATTGCAGTAATCTAACGGCTATTTAATGATGAAAACGTCATGACACGGCTTCTTTACAGTCCCAGTGCATTCACAATTCTACTCTTTTCTAGAAAACTACACTGTGCAATTTCAAAAGATACTTTTGAGTTGGCAAATGTAACATGAATTTCAAATGAAGGAAATTTTATGTTACCTAATTAATAATTAGATGTGGTTTGATTTGAAGACGTTTTCTCAACACAATAAAAACGATCGGAAACACGTTTTACTGCTTGCAAGATCTTTTCATAGTATAATCGACACAATCGCTATTGTACACATTCTTTTTAGAATATAGCATTGATATACTCGTACATTACTTGCCTACATTTAAGTAAATCTACGCGAGTCATAAATTAGCTTATGAAAGTCAAGATAATTGTATTTTGAAACAAGCACACACAAACACTCACATACGGTCGACAGAGGATGCTTACTCTTCCTATGCATCTGTTTCCACCTCTGGTGTATCACGGATCCATGTTTGCCCAATTCTCTAATTTGTATTGCTTATAAGAGTTATGAGATTGATCACTGTTCGTTATCTTCCCCTAGCACATAAAAACTCACGTGTACGCGTGCCAAATTAACATTAACCTCTCACATGCATCTGAATACTTCTTAATGTTCTGATAGTTTTATAAGAAACTTTAGCATTTGGTGACACTGGGGACATAACTGGGGCTGTAATTTACAATAATATTGCCCTATTCACTCCTTGACTTTTGCTTATTAAGTACGCAATTGTATATAGCGATATGTACTGTAACTTTGATTTGGGACTTCACCTCGAATTCAGAAGTGTAATTGCTAGTGTTACTGCTAAACACCGAAATAATATTACCCGTCTGTTGCCTGCAAGCATTCTAACATGCATTTTCTACATCGTAATTTCCCGTATGATCAAGTAACACGTTATTTTGAAAAACAAATATCAGGTTGCTCTACTAATGAACAAAAATTCAGGTGATGTACGTTAAAAGATGATCGTATAATGATAAAGCGATACGATATAAAAATTCTCTAAGTGAACAGTGCTGGGAGCAAGCGTATAATCAAAGTAAACATGCTATAATATAATAACATATCAACAGTCATCAGCGAACTACATCATATCCCCGCAATCCTCTAGATACTCTACCATTAATATAAAGGCCAACAGTTGTTCTTTGCACTTTTCAAAGACATCAATCAATTTGAAATATAAATAAAACGAAATGTAATGCTGGTTATAATACATGTAGATGCCCCTGAACTTTTCCACTGTTTACGTACATCGTGATCATTTATAGAAATGGCTCCATTTGAAAGCGTGTATCATGTATGCAGATTTAGAACGATTTCAAATTCACAATATAGTAACAAAATAATCTTTGTACATATTGATGAAGGTTTGTTTTACCAAATAAAAATAACAATCATTTGACAAGCGTATGTCCAGTCAAACACCAGAGTGACAGTCGAAAATAGTTCGCGATCAAGATATTTCATGTTACGGGAAGCACATGCCAGGAACACATGTAACCCACATATCGGTTCGCAAAACAACAGATATATTGCAGAGTTGCTGAAAATTGTGCACAGCTCGTGGTGTTTTAAGCTCTCATTCCAGAATTCTCATTTTATGGGATGTATGTCAGTAGGTCACTTCTAATCTAAATACAAAATTGTAGCCCAATACGTCGACAAGCACCAGAGATATGGGTGCGGACAGACAAACAAACAGACGAATTGAAACCTATTTACTCCCATTTAAGAGGGGGTACAATAAAATAACTTCTGTGTAATCTATCCTAAAAAATCAATAAAATATTAGCGGGCGACGATTTAGGACGGGCGACAATTTGGGGTGCACTATAGTACATCCAAAATCGTCGCCCCTAATGATAGTGTAATATTGTCCCAAATCGTCGCCGGGCTTGTTCTGGGTATAGTCAGTTTTTGAATCGAGGTAAGCTACTGACAAACAAGTTGATGGTACAGGGATTTCAACAGTCTCGATTGAAGTCAGCATTTCGCAAATTCTATGGTCGTTATAACGATCTAGTTCGTCAATACAACCTCGCATTGGGTCAAATGCTGTCTGACGTGTTTCATACCGATTGTTAAGCCGTTCTTGGCACACTGATTTTGACTGCGGATAAATCCGTTTACCTGATCAGGATATGGGGCTCACGGCGGGTGTGGCCGGTCAACAAGGGATGCTTACTCCTCCTAGGCACCTGATCCCACCTCTGGTGTGTCCAGGGGTCCATCTTTGCCCAACTATCTATTTTGTATTGCTTGTAGGAGTTATGAGATTGATCACTGTTCGTTATCTTCACCTTGCATGAGAAAATCAATTGCCTGATTATATGTCCAAAAAAAAAAGAAAAGGTTATATATTCATTTAGAGACTTATAACACAGCCAGAATCAGTTAATACCAAAATGTTGCTGAATCAGCAAAAATTGTCATATAGTCAAATGAACAACCAAATATTGTTTAAATAGTGTCCTATTTGTGCTCATATATTAAATACATGTATCTAGATTATATACATAAACAAATTGAGTATTATCTCTATAAGTAATTGTAAACATTTACATTTATGGCATATCAAAAATACACAGTGAAATACATACAATGATAATAGTCATCATTAACAGTTATTCAAATATTTAACAAATTTGTTGATTACATTTGTTGACTTAGATATTCTAGGCTGCTTTGAACCAGATAATGGTTAACTGCAAACATTTCTCAACCCATTATGAGAATCCCTCTTGTGTATAATCTCTAATTTAGAAAAACATTTTGAAATCATAGTAGATATGACATTTGCCTTAATAAAAGATTCCAAAGACTTCTTGAAGGAGTAATAATTCAATCAGAACATATCATATTTTTCTGAAAAATTGCATAATGTCAACAACTTAATTTCAAAAAGTTTTTTCAGTACCTTCACAGCAGCAATAGCATCATGTTCCCAAGTAGTTACAAGAGTATTTTGTTTGAAATTTACATCATTTTTACCAAAATATCTCTTGGACACTTTCAGGGTATCAATAAAATCAATAACAGCACTGGCAAAACTATCAAATAATTTGTATCTGACAAGCTAATTAATCAAAATTGGTAAATCAAAGTTTTGAATGTTGTACCCAACCAAAATAGGTTTACCGCCAACAGACACAACAAATTCTATAAACTGCTCGAGTCCTTTAGATGGCTTCTGATGCTCAACAACCCTGTCATTGTGTTTCATCCCTCCACCAACAAAAGTAATTCCGGTTACTGTGGATGTATCAAGACTAATGGGGGACTGTGGTGTCGAGTCTATGTTGAACTCTCTCTCTCTCTCGCTCTCTCTCTCTCTCTCTCTCTCTCTCTCTCTGTATCTCTCTCTGTCTCTCTCTCTCTCTCTCTCTCTCTCTCTCTCTCTCTCTCTCTCTCTCTCTCTCTCCACACACTGCAGCAATTTGAACAATATCAGATGTTCTGGCTGAAATAAAATTATATTTTCACTTCTAAGTCAACCGAAACATGCCTCTCTAGAATGAAACTAGCCAAATAAAGACATATGTAACTTGATCATAACATAACAAATTCTTCACAAACCTAATCCAGTCGTTTCTAGGTCAAATACCGCGTAGGAATTGCAATCACTTGGAAGGGAATCTGGTTGATTTAAAGAAATGTCTTCCAGATCAATTTCATCTTTAAAACCAATTTTGCTGCAGTATGTGTCAGCTGCAACCTAAACACACAAGAATAAAACATTAAGTATGCACAAAATCACAAAAAATGAATTGCTCGTTATAAGCAGTATTTATGTAATTACCTTCAAGAATAGACTGTGATGCATGTATTGCAGACCACCGTTCTAACTTCAGCTCTAAGCGTCTCCATTTTGTGCTTCCGCTTTTGTCTGCTTTGGAGGATTCGGGCTATTTAACGGTAAACTGTCCTAGAGTAATTGCCAATCTCTTATTCAACTGAAAAATAACAAATGAATCAGTAAACTTGCCTTTCTAAATAAAGATCAACTGATGCTCATCGAAGTGAAAATTATCAGTTTTTTTTGAAAAAGTAAAACGTTTGATTTTTGTCAACAAAAGAAGAAATCAAATGTAAAATGAATTAAGATCTCCTGAAATGTTAAACTGCACATGCATTAAAATGTTCGGAAAAAAACCTGTTAAAAAGTATTAAACATCAACAAGACATAAAACTAATGAAAACAAAAACTAAACACCGAAAGAACTTTTTTTCAATCAAGAACATATACCTCTATTATATAATTATACCCATCATTATTTTGGCAAACTGTTGCAGATACAGTAGTCTGCAAACTTTCTGAACCCCCATAAAACGTATTAGATGGACATTTTCAACAATTATGTAATGTTTACTTTAATTCACTAGCAAAAAAGAGAACTCATTATAACTCCCTATTTGCTGATGCATGACTAGACTTTTTGACATCATAGACAGTTGCTTCTTCAACAAAAACGGAAAACGGAAATATTCATATCTAGTGATCAGTCATTCAAAAACTTACTTTGTTAAACATCACTCTGATTCCACGCACAAGTACTCTGAAGTTGAAATAAAAAATATGCTAGAGTTCCTCATTGACAATATCTTCGTGGTCTTTGGTGATCAGGTCTTCCAACAGTCTGTTGGAATTCCCATGGGCACGAATTGTGCTCCTTTGTTAGCTGACCTGTTTTTATATTCATATGAAGCAGAATTTATTCAAAAACTTCTACGTGAGAAGACAAAATATCTCGCTGTGACCTTCAATTCGACTTTTAGATATATCGATGACGTTTTGTCTATTAACAATGATAGTTTTCATTCATATGTCGATTTGATATATCCCTGTGAGCTCGAAATAAAGGACACCACAGAGTCGTCCACTTCAGCTTCATACTTAGATATTTTATTGAAAGTAGACATTAACGGCAAACTAACAACTCAATTGTATGACAAACAGGATGATTTCAGCTTCTCCATCGTCAACTTCCCACATTTATGTAGCAATATTCCATTATCACCTGCATATGGTGTTTATATATCTCATCTGATTCGATATGCAAGAGCTTGTTCTGGGTATAGTCAGTTTTTAAATCGAGGTAAGCTACTGACAAACAAGTTGATGGTACAGGGATTTCAACAGTCTCGATTGAAGTCAGCATTTCGCAAATTCTATGGTCGTTATAACGATCTAGTTCGTCAATACAACCTCGCATTGGGTCAAATGCTGTCTGACGTGTTTCATACCGATTGTTAAGCCGTTCTTGGCACACTGATTTGACTGCGGATAACTCCGTTTACCTGATCAGGATATGGGGCTCACGGCGGGTGTGACCGGTCAACAGGGGATGTTTACTCCTCCTAGGCACCTGATCCCACCTCTGGTGTGTCCAGGGGTCCGTGTTTGCCCAACTATCTATTTTGTATTGCTTGTAGGAAATATGAGATTGATCACTGTTCGTTATCTTCACCTTGCATGAGTAAATAGGAAAGAATTATTTCTCTCACGCTTTATCCACAGTTTAGTGTATTTATTCAGAAGCTTTGAGAAAATTCAAAATTATCAAAATCCTCAATTGAATTCAATTGCAAAACTAATTAAACAATCAGGACGAGGATATCTTAAAAATGGGTTACACTTGACGTGTAAAATGCAAAACTACATGGTTGTCCAAAAGAAAGTTGTATCATATTAAAGAAGAAAACAATACACAATATCTTATTTCACTGTACAACGTAACTCATTGAACGTACATGGCATCGTAGCAGTGTAAGACAGAAAAATATCTAATGACATTCCCACATGGGTGATATTGATCTCGCATTGGTGAGAATGCGAGAACGAAAAGTCTCACATGACTGTCATACGAATAATGTCGGTGATAAGGATTGACTTCCTAGTAGGTGATGTAAGAATCTATCCAAAATCTATCTCAAATAGCTTGTAGATTTCTTATTCATATACTATTGATATTGATGTTAAGGTGATATCAACAGTGTCGTTTAAAGTCAGCGTTTTGCAAATCCTATGGTCGTTAAAACGATCTAGTTTGCCAATGCAACCTCTTTTGGGGTCAAATGCTGTCTGACGTGTTTCATACCGATTGTTAGGCAATTCTTGGCACTCTGATTTTGACTACGGATACCCCCGTTTACCTGATCACTATATGTGGCCGGTCGACAAGGGATGCTTACTCCTCCGATGTACCTGATCCCACCTCTGGTATATACCATGGGTTCGTGTTTGTCCAACTCTATATTTTGTATTGCTTATAAGAGGAATGAGATTGATCACTGTTTGCTATTTTCACCTTTCATTTATGAACGAAGACTGTTGGATTTTTTCTGTTTTTGGATTATTTCAGATTTTAGTGTGTAGTGTTGATACATGTTATTTATTGTTTTTGAATGATGTATGATGACTCTACAAACTTACTTCCATAAATATTTGAATGTATTTACTTTTCATATCATCAACTGATTTCAAAATGAAACGCATATTGCCAGTTTTGGACATCTACCCATTATTTTTTGAATTCTAAATATAGGTTTATTGCTTAATATGTTGACCCATATGACATATGTTTAATAAATTAGAATTTTCTTCATATTACCAAAGGCGGCAAGTGCAAAAAGGTCAGTTTCTAATCATATGTCAGTCATGGGAATTTGAACGTCTTCATTATATCATCATTTAACAATATTTTGGTTCATTTAAATCATTAAAAAATTTTCATTATGCTTTCTTTATACATTGAATACATTAATGTACTATGTTACTTACTGTCTCTGTCACATCACAATAAACAGATTAATTCATACACATTCAATCAAAAATATAGTATTTTCCTTGTTCTGTACGTTGTAAATCGGTGCCGCTTTATCACCTTTGCTAGTATTTTACCTTGGTAAGCTGTTCTCTTATTTGACTTCCGTATCCTGCAGGTAGTTGTAGATATTTATAATGTTACTGTACGTCTTTCACAGATAGAGATTGTGTTGGTCGTCCACACACGCATTCCATGTTGTTCTTGTGTAAGCAGTAGAGAAAGGAACTGGCCGTCCTGATCCGGGAAATGGATACTGCTATTGTTATAACCACACACCAATACGTGTCCGTGGACATCAGTGCAGATTCCTGTTGGATAAAAGACAGGTTGATGACCTGAGTGGTCATACTGACGACCTTTGTAGTTAAACCGACGGCGTCCTGATTTATCCACCACCACTAATACTGCTTTCGTTCTCCATTCAGAAGTCCAGATGTATCCGATCTTGTTCTCCGTGATGTATGCTGGTACTCCATACAGACTTTGTCCCTTGTCGTCCTTCTTAATGACCCGAGGATTCCGTCCTGTCCTGTCGTACTTCGTCACTTTCTCATAACTCCCCACCAGTATATCGCCATTAATACGGGAGGAGTGGATACAGAGTGCTCTCCTGTCTGGTGTGAAGAGTGTGGTGTCGACTGATGTTAACTTACGGACTTCATCATCACCGTCTATAAACAGAAGGTTCCCGTCTTCTGTGATGGTGTAACAACCTGTAAAACCGTATTTGACTATCCGTTTGTCGCGTACGACGTGTCCAGGGGAGTCCACCCTTAGGTGTTCTTCATTGTTTAATACTTTGGATTTGGGAATGGTCGATACCTGTTAACATTGCAAAAGTAACGAAAGGGTAGTCGATTTTCGATAAAGAATTCAGAATGAGAGGAGAGAGAGAGAGAGAGAGAGAGAGAGAGAGAGAGAGAGAGAGAGTGTGTGTGTGTGTGTGTGTGTGTGTGTGTGTGTGTGTGTGTGTGTGTGTGTGTGTGTGTGTGTGTGTGTGTGTGTGTGTGACAAAATACCCCGAACGTTATTGATAAATTCATATATTGGTACCGACGGTTGCAATTATACCTATATATTTGATATAAATACGGTCGATACAACATATTTTGACCAGGGATTTTGTTTTGTGTATTAAGATATAAGTACAAGTGATCATCAGCGACATAGCTGAACAGCTAACTATAAACAGTATGCGCAATTTGTCAGAGAATGAATAAAACAAGATCTTGTCCTTATAAAAGGAAACCAATACGTGAACAATAGGTATGTGTAATATCTTAAGTTGAATCTGTGCACGATTTCATTACAAGTCACATTGCTAGAGTTTTAATGATCAGATGATGTATCATATTGATATGAAATATTGGTAGCTTTGACTTTTAACCTCAAAATTAAGAGTCATTCTTGTATTTGATCTGGACCGTAAAGTTCATCTGGACCGTAAACTTCAAATTCAACAGGGATCACTATGTGATTTACCTGATCAAGATATAGGGCTCACGGAGGGTGTGACCGGTTGACAGGGGATGCTTCCTCCTCCAGGGCACCTGATCCCACCTTTGGTATATCCAGAGGTCCGTGTTTGCCCAACTCTCTATTTTTCGTATTGCTTATAAGGACTATGAGATTGATCACTGTCCGTTATCTGCGCCTTTCATATATGTTCTAGAAATGGAATCCAAGGTTTTCTAGACCAGTGTTAAACCGTGTAAATAGACTCCCGATTGATGAGAATTGCAAGTATTCAATAAACGTCTATGGGGCAGTGATTGATTTCCTGGACACATCATCCCCTGGTATGCGTGCCTTTCCATTTCATGCCTCAGATCAATGGGGGATAAGATGGCTCGGATTACTGTTTGAATATTTGGCTTTCATATTTAGCTTTTCACAGTAACATCGCATTCTTTACTAAAATAATGTTGTGGATTTGTAAATGGATGTGTTAATTTCAAACGCACACCGTCCAAAAGTAATCTGGATCTTCAATAGATAAACAGGTTAATCAACTGATTTATGAATGTTTTACATATTAATGGAGATACTTTATTCAATAACATATATACGATACTTGGTTTCACTATCGGTAACTGAATACATCACATGACCAAACAGCCATGATCAGAGTCAGCGAAAAAGAGTAAGGGCAATTTTTATTGAAATTTGCAATGAAGATGGCGGAAGTTTACCTAATCCTGCTTATTGTTCTTTGGCGTTTGACTAATTGTTGCCATCTCGAGACACTTTACGCCTTATCCGGAAATGTCGTCAACGCTTCGTATATCAGCTTTTCCACGAATGTCTCCTTTTGTTTTGGCAGGAGGTGCAAACTTCAGGGGAAATGTTTGTCCTTCAACTTTGACACTAGGGACAAGAACTGTTACCTTAACTACAAAAGCCACGTGAAAATCCAAATCGCATTCGATCTTTTGATGTCAGTGTGTGGAGCTTTATTTCTGATCTAAAATTGTGTTTAAAAGGGTATCTATAAACTCTTGTTGTGGCAGTTAATTAATTGAATTGTTTTAATTGTCTGATAATGTATATGCATCAACATAACATGTGTATGTTCGAAACATACGATGACAATAGTAGACATTTCTAAGTATTTCCTCTGTCACCGGAAACTGCAGCAACCACAGCTGTAGACATGATCTTGTCTGTAGTGAGGGAGGAAGCGATCCCACAATACCCTATAGGTGTACACATGACACACAGTGTCAGATGAATGGGCGTTCCAGCAGTATACAGGATGAGACAACTCTGGCCATACGTAATTATTTAGATTGCAAAATGTCTCTAACTTGAACAATCCGTTAATTGTTGGTCACTGACCGGTTTGGGATACAACACATTCTATTACTAATCAGATGTTAGTTATTCATGTCCATTGTTGGAGTCGATAAATGTATATAGTACGCCGAAATTACATGAATAATTGTTGGCAAAATGAAAAATTTAACCTCCATAAAATATCAATGAAAACCAAGGTAATATTTTGGACTCTTTTGTAGGAATGAAAATTCTGTATCAAAACAATACAATGTCTTATTGTCGTCCTCACATTTCCTTATCGTTGAATTCTCTTTATAGCTTAATATATGGGATATGGAAATCCTTTAAATGTTATGGAAATAAAAAGCTATTTGAAATTTGTTGTAGGTAGTGGGAATACGATACAAGAAAGGTGAAGATAACGAACAGTGATCTATCTCACAACTCCTATAAGCAATACAAAATAGATAGTTGGGCACCACGGACCCCTGGACACACCAGAGGTGGGATCAGGTGCCTAGGAGGAGTAATCATCCCTTGTCAACCGCTCACACCCGCCATGAGCCCTATATCTTTATCAGGTAAATGGAATTATCTGTAGTCAAAATCAGTGTGCCGAGAATGGCCTAACAACCGGTATGAAACACGTCAAATAGCATTTGACCCAATCATAGGTTGTATTGGCAAACTAGAGCCGAATTCATTTTATTTGGCAGCAGGAGGCAACTGGATAAGTGTAGCACAAAAGTTATTAACATTAATGGTGATGAAATTGATCCAGAACTTTAGATAAGATACTTAGGTGCATATTTGGAGGAAACTCTCAATTTGAAGGAACATATAAAAAGGAAATGCCGAACAGCTATGATCAATTATCTTAGGATTAAAAGTATTCGCAAATATTTGACAAAAGAAGGTACAGAGATTTTGGTTTTATCTTTAGTAATTTCTCATTTGGACTATTGTAATGTGATTTTAAACGGCATAGCACAGACTGAAATATGTAAAATGCAAAGAATCCAAAACATGGGTGCGAAACTGGTATTAAATCGTAATAAATTTGACAGCTCTAGGGATGTTCTCATTGACCTACATTGGTTACATATCGATTCTAGAATATCATTTAAATTATTGACCTTCATGTATAAGTGTCATGTGGGCGAAGCGTCATTGTATTTAACAGAACTTTTAATGAAACAGGTATCAAATAAAAAGTTGCTCTATCTTCTGAGAGTTGCTACATTGTTCCTTTGAACAGGCGTAAAACTGTCAGTGATAGAAGTTTCGGAACCATTGGTCCGAGACTGTGGAACAGTTTACCGGCTGAAATAAGACAGTCCAAATCTTTACATACTTTTAAAGCCAAATTGAAAACACATTTGTTTAGACAGTTTTAATGTACATGTTTTTAGTTTAGTATATGTAGAGTGTGTTTGCATGCATATGACGTATTGTTTATTCATTTAAAGCTTTTTACATGTATATTGTACATGTACAACGCCATTGAATACTTTGTGTAAAATTAGGCGTTAAATCAAATAAAAACAGTTTCAGTAGAGCGTTATATCGACCATAAAATATGCAAATTGCTGACTGTAAACGAGACTGTTGAAACTCCTGTACCATCAACTTGTTTGTCAGTAGCTTGCCTCGATTTAGAAACTGACCATATAAAGAACAAACTCTAGCGTATCGAATCAGTTGAGAGATATAAACACCATATGCAAGTGGTAATGGAATACTCTCTCTCTCTCTCTCTCTCTCTCTCTCTCTCTCTCTCTCTCTCTCTCTTTCTGTGTGTGTGTATGTGTGTGTGTGTGTGTGTGTGTGTGTGTGTGTGTGTGTGTGTGTGTGTGTGTGTGTGTGTGTCTATATTTTCATAAATCAGTCATGATATGATATGCCATTTTCCATCAAAAGGATTATTTTTAGGTCAAACGATAAAATGATAGAACCGTCATTTGTCAAAGCATAGGCTACACCATAGAATTGTCTAGCAGTGCATGATTTTAAATGAACTTAATCTTAATTAGTAGAAAATTGCAAAGATGCGTATCTTTAGACAAAAACTATTAATGAAAAGGTGAAGATAACGAAAAAATTATCATTATAAAAAACTCTTGATATATTAGAGGTGGGTCAGGGGTACACTGTTATGCTTGATATATTAGAGGTGGGTCAGGGGTACACCGTTATGCTTGATATATTAGAGGTGGATCAGGTGTACACCGTTATGCTTGATATATTAGAGGTGGGTCAGGTGTACACCGTTATGCTTGATATATTAGAGGTGGGTCAGGTGTACACCGTTATGCTTGATATATTAGAGGTGGGTCAGGTGTACAGTGTTATGCTTGATATATTAGAGGTGGGTCAGGTGTACAGTGTTATGCTTGATATATTAGAGGTGGGTCAGGTGTACACCGTTATGCTTGATATATTAGAGGTGGGTCAGGTGTACACCGTTATGCTTGATATATTAGAGGTGGGTCAGGTGTACAGTGTTATGCTTGATATATTAGAGGTGGGTCAGGTGTACACCGTTATGCTTGATATATTAGAGGTGGGTCAGGTGTACACTGTTATGCTTGATATATTAGAGGTGGTTCAGGTGTACACCGTTATGCTTGATATATTAGAGGTGGGTCAGGTGTACACCGTTATGCTTGATATATTAGAGGTGGGTCAGGTGTACAGTGTTATGCTTGATATATTAGAGGTGGGTCAGGTGTACACCGTTATGCTTGATATATTAGAGGTGGGTCAGGTGTACACCGTTATGCTTGATATATTAGAGGTGGGTCAGGTGTACACCGTTATGCTTGATATATTAGAGGTGGGTCAGGTGTACACTGTTATGCTTGGTGGAATGACACAATTACACTTATAGATATGCTAATAACCCGCGTTTAGTAAGCGATTTACAATTTTTGATATATTCTAATCATCTTTTTATTACTGTTGAAATTGTCGTATGTCAATGAGGAAGGTAAACAATTGCATATAGTAATTCACCACAAAACAAAAACATTTTTGGTTTTTACTCTTGCAGAATCATAAACATTTCCATCTACTTCTGCCACAGAAATACATAATTTAACCGTTGGTACTGAGGCCAAACAGAAGAACCAACAATCCAACACCACTGGCGACTGCAGCAGTCCCGAGGGAGGTCAGGATTAGCGGAAGTCGTTTGGGATCCTTTGTGGTGGTAGGTGTGGTAGGTGTGGTAGGTGTGATAGGTGTGGTAGGTGTGATAGGTGTGGTAGGTGTGGTAGGTGTGGTAGTGGTTGTAACTACAGATACCAAAAACAGATAATAAATAAAGAGAGTTCGGCTATAGTAAGTATGAAATGAACTGGTATGGAATCGAAATTGAGTGAAGGCATACCTTGGTCACATTGAAACCCGTCTCCGATAAATCCCTCCTTGCATTCACAGCGAAAGGAGCCGTCAGTGTTGAAACATTCAGTGTTGGTGTCACAAGGTTCAGTTTCCTGTGCACATTCGTCTATATTTTTTGTACAAACCACAGATATAAGCATCAGGGCAAAATATAAAACATGGTTTGGATGGTTTCGTGGTTACATATTTAATTATTATTTCTTACTGAAAGTGGAAGGATTTTTTCATTAATTCTGATATAACATGAAAGTTGTATCATCATTATCGCCAGTTAGACCAATACTTAAATCCTTGGGCAGTGTCCTACTTTTCCATTTTCTATCAAGGTACATCCGTGATCTATTTATAACAGTTATGCAATGACGTCATATGGAAGCGCATGTTTGTCATGTTGTTATGATACAAAATGTTCTCGTGTAAACAACCAAAATAGTTTTCAAGAGTTAGTAGCTCCCTCTCTCCTCTCTGTGTAGGACATATTTAAAATGAATATGCAGTTTACGTGCAGAAATGGAACAAGACCTACCTTAACATTCCTTAACATACCTTAACATCAGCGACAGACAAAATCAGAGTTAAGGTAAGTGAAATGCCAATAAAGAAACTATTTTTGTGTTTAATGCTATCTTTTAATTTACGACCAGATACCTCTTACAGGAGTTATAAGATTGATCACTGTTAGATATCTTCTTTTTTCACTTTGACAATGATATGTGATGGCCTAATCAGGATCAACTTCACACCTCTGATCTTAATTAGATACAAGTGGGTTAGTCAGATGCCCGGTGATATTTGTTCATAATGGGAATTTTAGATGTCTACGATCATAATAAACAGTACCAATTTTGTACATCATACTTTAGCAGTTTGGGTATGATTGCAACGATGATTTTTCCAAATCTTAATCATCATCAAAACCTTCTTTTTTTTTTTATAGAGATTGGTGTTTGTTTTCTTCATAACATCATGGTAGGGAGAAAAAACATCTAATAATTCATATACATGTAAATCATTAATAAATGCTAATATTGTGGTAAATCGGCCATCCCTGTGGTCACTGGTCATTGTTTCAATCCGATCGTTTCATTTCGCCTAGTAGCTGACCGGATATAGTCATTTTGTTGTATTTCCGATTCTCTCTTTTACTGAAGTAGCAGGTGACTAAATATAAGATAATTTAATCTAGCCAGTCTTTAATTCATGATGAGGAATGATTTATATTAAAGACGTTTTATACAGTAGGTGTATACATTTAATTTCAATAATGGAGACTTTCGTTTTAGGTCACTTCGTGGTGTGATTGAAACGAAGTAACAAAAATTCAGAGCCATTAGATATATACTTGGAATGACTAGGAGTAGGTATCATGCGGATCGGACTTGGCTAAATGTGCTAGTAGTCTGTTGACATTCGGGAAATATTGTACCAGGGGGTGGGATGGGCTTAAAGACGTCAAAAGTAAATTAGAGAAAATTCCCTTGGTAACATCTTGTATATAGAATAAATTTCGACAAACGTCATAAAAGATAACTACGAAATGGATTGGTTCACATCAAGGATAAAGGTTCCCCAAAGATAGCAATGCACCAAATTCTTAGGATGCCCTTTATAAATATGATATGATTGAGATTTTTTTAATGGATCATTATGATCTAATCAAATGAAATATAACAGTTTACATTCAAATCGCTAATAGGAAACATTCGCCGATTTCACTGTACGAGATGGCCCCACTGTTCTGAAGATGGTTACGCGTACGTTTGATATCGCTGCACCGTTTGAATTCCCATTGTTTTTGCATTAGACCTGACTAGTCTCTTTTTTGCATTTTCGATTTCACGCGATTAAAATGCTATAGTATTGCTGTTTACCAGAATACGCCAACTCTAGAGGACACCACTTTCCATAGAATTCCGAATCATGCTTAAAATGGATAGTGGTAATTCGTAGAATGAATGAGAAAACTAAGCGTCTGTGGAAGCAGGAAAGTCCGATGCTGTGTGTCACAGCCATTTTTGTTCGGGGTGACGATAGAACAGCTAGTTTATTAGGTTATTATTACCTTCACATTGCATACGTTCAATTCAAGTGTTTTATTTTTTGTTTCCTTGTTAGCGTTTTTTAAGAGTTCATGTTGTTTTGTGGTTCTTGATTATCATTTCAGATTATACGTTTCTCTTTGATGACCGGTTCATCCCACAAGACAAGAAGCAGGCTTGTTATCCTGATACAATAACTCAGGAATTCTTGCCTAATTCAGTGATGTACACTAAAAGGAACATGTCTCCATCATGGATATATATGAATGCATAACATTTACACGATAGTTTTTATCATGACATGTGAGTAATACTGAAAAGCATGATTTACGAGGAAATTTTTGAAACTTTTTTCAATTCAGTTTAGAATAAAACATTAATGATCCTAGGTTTAATGAATATTTCTATACCACCAGAAAACATCAAATGTCTTTGATGTAGGGGAGTCATTACGGGACACGAGATACAAACACAGAACATCCTCACTTGCAAATTGCAAAACGAACCATTAGAAAATATAGCTTGATGATTTTGATATTCATTGTCAAGCTGAAATTGTGTCAGGCAATGAATAAGAATGTGGAAGAGAACGTGTCATAAAATATTTGCCATCAAGGAATTATTTTTTCTATTAAAAATTTTCAACCCAAAAACAAAATTGTCAATTACTACACAGTGTTTGATTGTGATCATTTTATGATGTTTTTCAGTTGTTTTGGACAGGTAGCTTATTATTAACTGAATTATATCTGTTCAGTTCACAACCAAACGATCAGTTCCCGTTGGGATCCGGTTTACAATAGGTCCTCAATACCCCTTGCGACGAAATAAGTCGGTCCATCAAAGATGACCACATAAACCGAGACCTCGTGCTACAGCAGGTGTGGTACGATTAAAATATTCCTCTCTGCTCAAAGGCCATAAGCGCCGATCATAGACCTAAATTTTGCAGCCCTTTCCCTGTAATGGTGACAATTCCATAAGAGTGAAAAAATTCTAGAGAGGGACGTTAAACAATATACAATTATAATCATAACCAAAAGATAAATTTTTCATGACATTAATGAAATTAAGGCCAACAAAAAAAAAAAAGAAAAGAATATCGCACTAATTTTGTTATTCAATTTGTCAGAGTCAACTGTTTGAAGAGTGTTTGATACATGGATAATCTTTTATCTTTGCAATCATATGGCCATCTAAAGAAATAGTAAAAAACACCATACCAGAAAAGTCCCAAACACAAAATCATTTAGATGCAACAGGTGTTCCTATAGAAAATATGTCCATGCCCAATATCAGAGTAAAACGTGGTCAAATTACACGCATAAAAATACCCCGAAAACAATGATTGGGCGTAGTCCTATGTGCAGTCAGGTATATATTTGATTACTTGGGTAGTTCAGCTAGTGGCAGATATATTATGCAAAAGTCTTGTATTTTAATTCCAAAAACATGATGTTTGATCAAGATGATAGTATTAAGGCAGATTATGATGCAAGGTTTTTTTCATGGTAAAATGTTATCGTGAGTATATCTAAATTCTTAAAATGCAAATCACAGTAAGGAATTCAGGAGGTTGGTAATATCAGACATATTTCATGCAATGTATAGGCCCAGAATGTTAATCAACTACCAATTGCAGTACGCTGTGATTTTAAGCCATTGGATTTTAAGCCAACTATTTTTTCGGTCAAAAACAACATTTAAAATTCAGGTAACTCTAATGATACTAGCAATACGGGAAATAATGGAAATCCGAATAAGAACACGTTGTCTTTTACCTTTCGGTGAGTTGTTTCATACTATTGATAGTCATGCACGACGATTTGTACTAAACTGTAAGTTACATAGATTGTATGATGCATAGGTCATAATATATCTTTCAGCTAAATCCAACTTCCTGCCACTTGTTGTAGCTTCTCTTTTAACCAACTCCTTCTTTAATTGCTGTGCAGTAAGACTACTTTCTTTCTCTCTCCATTGTTGTCATTTGGAACAAGCGCGTACATGCGTTTCAAGCGCAAAAGTAGTCATCCTTATAACGATCATGCGACCTGACGATTAATGTCACGAATGTTTTATTGTTTCAATATTACGTGTACAAAATCTACAGGGATCATTTGTTTTAACACTAATGTTTTTCAAATAATAACCAACAGGAAGAATTCTATGTAAAATTCTAAACTGTAGCCACTGAACAGAAGAATCACTAGATGTTTTGAAACAAATTTTAAACACATCTTGCACTGAAATATCATCTACTACATATGAAGATAGTTCAGTTTTCCACTTGCCCATAGAAGTTGGGATATCTTCTTAATTATGTGGCTAAAATGAGATGTATCGTATGTGACCGAAAAAATAAATAAATTATAAAAAAAAAAAAAATGTCACGAATGTTTCCTATTGAACTATTTGCTGACATATATAATTGTACAATACCTTTCTGGCTGAAGAGAATTAGAAACCCGGTTTCCTGCTCAAAACCATCTGGTGCGAATAGGATACGTAGAGCTCTCTCCGAACTTTGACCCCCGTTTTCAGGATGGAATAAAGCACAGTTGTCATAGAGTTTGTTTTCCTTCATAGATCCTTTACAATAAAAATGGAAAACATTCTACTCAAAATCTAGCAGTTTTAAAGAAAGCTATGTTGATCATCATTGTTTTATATGCCATAATGAAAAATAAGGAAAGAGAACGAAAAGTGGTTAATCTCAAAAATCGTTTGAGGAATAACTGAGTGTGGGATAAATATGGACCCCTGGAAACACCAAAGATGGATCTGGTGCCAGGAAGAAGACACCAACATCGAATGACCAGGAGCAACTACAGTGAGCCCTATGTTTTAGTCAGGCAAACGGATTAATCTGTAGTCAATATCAATGTCTACAAATGCCGTAATAATTTGTACTAAACACGCCAAACAGTACTGGACTGAATGTCAGGTAGTAATTGAAAAACATAATCATTATAACGGCAATATAATTTGGAAATTGTTGATTTCAAACATGAATGTTAAAACTCAATTTACATGTCAGTAGCCTGTTTTCAGCTGAACAAAAAACATACGCAGAATGTTTTTAAGTATCAAATTAGTTGAGAAAAAAGAACATCAAAATATGATGTAAGTGATATCCACATTTGCTACATAAATATGGAAAACGAATGATGGAGAAGCTGAAGACATAACGTTGGTCATAAAACTGTGTTGTTAATTTGTCGTTGACTAAATTTCCATATATGAAGCAGAGGTGATGAAATATTGATGGTGTCCTTTACTTTGTGTCACTGATACATATTATGTAGTTATTTGGGTTAAATGCACTGTGAAGATGAAATGCAGAATCCATTAAGACCTTTACAAGGACAAATGCTGTTACGGAGAAACTTCAACCCATTGTGCCACATGATATGTGAGAAATTGTAAAACTTTAAAAAGGGGGAGGGGCTCTAAATCTTCCAATGCAATGCATAAGCAAAATGTCAGATGAATGTTTGACGGGGTGATTCCATTCATACGCAGGAAAAGACTGATCATGTGACTCATGTCATGATACAAGAAATTGAGTGTCAATTTCATTAGTATTGTCATATAAGGAAGTGCATTAGCAAATGTAAATATATCATATTGTGTAAGAATATCAATAACAATTTCAGTGAACTTATGCTCTTGCATAAGAACATATCTGTTTAATTCACGTTTTTAAAAGGGAACATATCTGTTTAATTTACGTTTTTAAAAGGGAAAACGACTGCTCGCGATGAATTAAAGAATAGGAATTTTGACATCACGGAAAGCAGTTTCCTTAATAAAATATGAACTCGGAACTATTTATATCTTGTGATCTGTTCAGACTTCAATTTGAAATCTATGTCCAAATGATGCTGGAGTTCCTCATTAGCAACACCTACACTGGCTTTGATGATGATGTCGTCTTCTGCATGAGGCATTTATTCATTCCAAACAATTTACATGAGAAGACATATTTTGTTGTAGTCTTTAACTCGACACTTGGACATACTTACGACGTTTTATTTTTAAAAAAGCATTCACTGTCATTCATTTGTCGATTCGATATATCCCAGTGAACGGTTTTGGTTCTCCATATCTGTTTCATATTTGGATAATGTATTGGGCATAGACATAATCGACAAAATATTAGCTCAGTTTTATGATGATGAGATGTCCAGTTTCTCCAATTTCAACTTTCCATATTCATGCAACACTCATATATTATCACCATGTATGATGTTTATGTCTCTGAACAGTTTCGATACTCAAGGCTATGTCTTGTGCATGATCAATTTTAAAACACAGATGTCTACTGACAAATAAATCAATTTTTGGGGGCTTCGATAGTCTCGTTGAAATTCAGCATTTTCACAATTTCCATGGTTGTTATTGTGCTATAATGTACATCGTTTATCTGATCAATATATAGGATTCACAACAGGTCTGAGAATTTAGTAGAGTATGCTTACTCACAGGTATATGATCCGATTTGTCCTGTTTCCAGGGATGTGTGCTTGCCTTGTTTACCTTTTCATTTTTGATTAAAATGACTAAGTGCGGAAATTCTAATACATCAGATGGCACTATGATAGTATCAGTCATGTGATTTAATATTCATACCTCTTTAAATTGTCTCAGCTCAATGGTAAAGCATAAACAAAACGAAAACTTGAATATACATGTATATATACAAAGCAGATTAAGGTGAAAAGGTAATCGTATACGTGATACTTTGTGTAAAATATAGAATATTCTTAAGTGTGAACAATTTTGATTAAGAAAAAAAAAAGACCAAGGAGCAGTTATAAAAAATCGAGCAAGACTTCACATTTTTTAGCTTTTTTTTCCAGAAAATATCAATGAACAATCTTTATGCTTGGGGTGAAGTGAAAATCTACATATACATTATATACACAAGCAATAAATATGTCTTACCGTCAAATACTTTAACAACAAATGAATCTTTTTTTCAAAACTCGATATATCCCGGAATATGTTCATTCTGATTCTCAAACATTTCTAACGTGGCACACTGTCGAATAATTTAATACATTACCATCAAATATTTTAAAGCCATCTCTGCAAGCCCCTAGGTTTTTCTGCCTGGAATCATTCTCCACATTGTTAAATGTCAATTGATAATGAACAGACTTCCCTTCGTCAGCAATTATTTTTACATCACAAACTCCATCGCTGAAAAAGAACAACAACAATACAGACAATCGTTTTAAGAACTGTTTACGTTAGAGTCAGGTGAATTGTTGTTAATGGAAATATGTCGCAATTTCATGAAATTTGGTATATACTAGAATACTATAGATAACCTATAATCAATATGATGAAATGATTTTTATTCCACTCCCTGGGCAACATGGGAATCGGTGACAGTAATCTCATTTTCTAATTTCAAATCTTTAAGAAATTAAGACGATATATAATTCTTCTTGATTTATTGCAGAATCCATGCATTGCAATCTAATGATAATCATTCAATGACAAATGCGAATTTATAACACATAAATGATTTAATTTTTATACACAGCGCATAAAAATATGGAGGGAAATACTGAAGTTTTTCCAGATTTCACTTAGTTGCACCATAAATAGGTACTGATTCCCAAGAAATGCTTCAATTGCTATTATATTTTATATCTATATAATCTATACATTCTTAATACAGGTCAAATGGAATTCGATTGTAAATGAAAGTCAGTGGAATATTTTGGGATGGTGGAAAAAGGAGGTTTATCAATGTCAGCTACATGTATGTAGAGTTAAAATAATACTGAACACATAATACTACATGTACATGTGTGATACACAGGCACTAATCAAGGGTGAATATTATTTTATATAGTGATTTCACTTACTATTGATATGAGTTGTGCTCCTTTGTTACCTGACCTGTTTCTATATTCTTATGAGGCATAATTCATTCAAAAGCGTTTACATGAGATGAAAAGATCTCTTGATGTGGCCTTCAACTCGACATTTAGATACATCGATGACGTTTTATCTATTAACAATAATCATTTGCATTCATACTTCGTTTCAGTATGTCCCAGTGAAGTGAACTAGGAATAAAAGACACCACATAAACATCCACATGTGCTTCGTACTTAGATATCTGATTGAAAATAAATATTAACGACAAAATAACAACTGGACTTTTTGACGAACTGGATAATTTCAGTTTCTCCATATTCCCATATTTATATAGCATATTTCCATTACCACCTGCATATGGGGTTTATATCACTACTGATTCAATGCGGAAGAGCTTGTTCTACATATGAGCAGTTTCTAAATCGAAGCAGGTTACTAACAAGTTGATGTTACAGGGGCTTCAACAGTCTTGTTTAAAGTTAACGTTCGCAAATTATATGTTCGTTATATTGATGAAAGGTAAGGATAACGAACAGTGATAAATCTCACAACTCCTATACGTAATACAAACTGGCCCGTTACAACGACCACAAAATTTGTAAAATGCTGATTTTAAACTGACTGATCCAGTTTGCGAATGCAGTCTATCATTTGGTTAAATGAAAGACAAACATAGCGAACAGTGATCAATCTCATAACTCCTATGATGAATACAAATTAAAGAGTTGGGCTGTCTGACGTGTTTCCACTAGCTGCAATGATATAGTTCTACCCGATATTGTTTTATTCTGACGTTTTCGGGATAGGGCCACAGTTCCATAAGACTTCCTTAATGGTGCAAAATGATTTAATGAATAACCAATAATAAGCTCCGTGTAATAGTTCCAAATGTTTTTTTTTTTTTACACCAAAATGAGTATTAACTTTGTGCTCGGGCAGGTCTAACAAAGGTGTTTTTCATTAAGTAACATGTACAACATGCACAATTCTTCGTCTGCTCCACCATGCTTGTTATCGTGAGATCTCGTAGGTGGCTCTACTGAAAAACCTGAACATTGACAATCAGCTCGAAAATGTAGTTACTCAAGCCATTCCAACAAAGAAAGGAAAGTAATACGGTTGCAGAGAGAATTTACACTCTGCTGTGCGTTTTTTAACGTTTATTAAATCTAAACCTTTTCAATACCGATGAAATAGATTTATCTTCCGTACTCGTCCATTGATGTTAGGACTACTTTATATGGCATATACAAATATCTTGACAATCGGAAGTTGAAACTTCAGTATAGCATACATGGCGCACAGATATGAATCGAGAAATTGGAACATATCTAAGTTGTTGAAAACGAGCCTCACAAATCGTACGTTGCAGGCTGTACATTTATATATTGACTAGGAAGCATAAAATATCAATCATTTTATTTATGTAAAGAAAGTCAGCGAATGTTTAGAATAATAAGAAATGTTGCAGGAGTGATTCACTCCCGCATTTGCACCATTACGGAGATCCTAAGGAGCTGTAACCCTCTCCCCAAGTAAAAAATATAAAGATAAAATCGGAGCGGGCTACATTATTGCCGTTATGTTTCCACCTGATCTCACTTCTATTGTATACAGGGTTCCGGGTTACTCTGTATTTTGTATTCCTTATACATTGTCGAAATGCGCATCTGGTGCATCAAAATTGGTACCGTATAAGTTTTACATTATGACTCCTGGGTCGAGGCCCCTGCTGGTGGACTGTTAGTCCCCGAGGGTCTCTACAGCCCAGTAGCTAAGTACTTCTTTACTAGCTTGAAAATACGGATGTATATTTAATTGCTGTTATAAAATTTAGAAATTCATTTCAAAATTAAGGATTATCTCCCTCATGCATAGCTCTTATCCTTGGACGAATTTGGCTCCACTTTTATGGCACGTTGTTGTTGGCTATATTTAGCAATGGTACCGTATAAGTTTTACATTGTAGAAGTTATGAAATTGATCACTGTTATATTCACTTTTGATCTTGATTCCAATATACGCTGCTAAATGAAAGGTGAACAGTGATCAATATTATACCTTCCAAAAAGGACTATCTTCATAGTCTTTCGTGACCAAGTTTTCCAACAGTCCATGAACTTTTCTCATTGGCCCGAATTTTGCTCCTTTATTAGTTGACCTGCTTTTTATATTCTTTGAAGTAGAATCTATCCAAGGGTTTTACATGTGAAGAAAAATTTGTATATTGTGAAGAAAAATTATCTTGCTGTGGCCTTGAACTTAAGAATTAATGAGTCGACTACATTTTTATCTATTATGTTACTTATTTTAAATTATGTCAATCCGATGTATCCCAGTGAAGTCGAAATCAAAGACACATAATAATCCTCCATATCTGCTTCGTACTTAGATATTTCAATAAACGTAGAGGTGAACAGTAAACTAACATCTCAGCTTTACGACACATAGAAGGAATCCAGCCTCTCTATCGTTAACTTACAATAATTTTCCATTATCACCTGCCTATGATGTTTATGCCTAATTGCTGATTCGCTACGCAAGAATTCTTTCTGCATATGATCAGTTTTTAAATCGAAGCAGGCTACTCACAAATAAGTTCTATGGTCGTTATAACGATTTAATTTGCCTCTACGACCTGTCATCAGGTCACATGATGTTTGACATGTTTCTTACCAATTGTTAAACCGTTCTTTACACATTGATATTGGCAGTGGATTATTCAGTTTATCTGATTGAGATATAGGGATCATAGCGAATATGACCAGCCGACAGGGGATGCTTACTCCTCATATGCACATAACCCTACCTCTAGTGGACCAAGGGATCCGTGTTTGTCCAACTCTCAATGTTGTAGTCTTTAAGAGTTATGGCATTGATCACTGTTCGTTATTTTCACCTTAATTTGAGTCAGAATGCTGTTCTTTATTGAAAGTTCATGTCCATAATTTGCAATATTTGACAGTTTAAGTCTATGTACACCAGTACGTATAAGAGTAAACAATGATTCTGAAATTTACAAAAATTTAGACAATTTCTGATGAACATTTAAAATATTTCAATTGCACGAAATTGTAATCTTGGTGTAACCCCCCTCCCCTTTCCTTCTTCTCACCAAGGTTATTTAACATCTATCACTTTCAATTCTTGTTGTTGTCATTTACTTTCATCAATCATTTTTTCGTACCTTCTTCACACGAGAGTTCCACAAAATAGAGATAATTTTCTGATAAAAGTTCCGAATGTTATCCCCATAATAAATGCCTTTGTATGTTATTGCTACGGAATTCTTGTTTAGCAGCAATCATTTATGCTGACTTTTGTTTTTCAATCCAGGAAAATATTGATTTAAAGCGTTTCTTGTGGTTGTATGAGACACTGTCAATTGCATTTAATTTAGGACAATGCATACTTTTACTAATCAAAACACTATACGATTTGAATTTGAAGAATGTTATGATTATTAATTCAAAGCAACTGTATTCAAAGACTATACGAGTCTAAAATTATAAGTGATTATTCTATATTTGATAGTTTAATAATTAGCTAAAATTGTCCCATTTGTGCATGAAATTGACCATGACTAGTATTCTAATAGAACCCATTAGGTGAGAGTTTTGATAGTGTTTTAACAGAATAGCCCATTAGGTGTGAATTCGATAGTGTTCTAATAGAGCAGACCATTAGGTGTGAGTTAACGGGTACTCGTCAATTTTGCTACAAAATACGATAGAATCAGAATCAGAAAAATACTTGTGAAATATCATTAAAAAAGCTGTCATCATAAATATTTGGCTTTACGTGTATCTATAGTATGCAGTCCCTAAAGGACTATTGCAGCTATAGATTTTACAAACTTTGAGCAAGGTACAGAAACTTTCGATTTTTATAAAAGCTTGAAGGTTTTTGTTAATGCAGTCAATAGATGTATCAATCTAATTAAAATTAGATCCTTTGATCTGCTCACGAATATCGCTACATAAGGATTAACGAAATCGTAGACGGAGGTCAAATCTAGTGAACTTTTAATAATGCATATTCATTGATATGTTAATCCAATCAGAGAACGCTTAATATTTGTATTCGGGAAAACAACAAATACGGTGCACGTTATAAATTTTGAAAGATCGCAAGATTCAATCTTTAAAAGAGGAACAGAAAGATTTGTTATTATAACTGTGCTGAATAATGAAGACTGTATGACAGTTTTCCATACCCTCCGCGCGCTGCGGTAGATTAATCACCTGTCGAATCACATCAACCTTTTCCTTTGTAAGTTTTAATTTCAATTCATATAACTTCCTGATTTTGGAGTTCCCTTCACTGTCGGTCTCTCTTAAAACAAATGAACATCCACACAAACAACAATTATTAGTCAAACTATACATTCTTTGAGTTGTCTTCGGTATGTCTGGTACGTTATAATGCTTCGGCGGCAATTAGTAAGATTTCATCATTCAAGTGTTCCGAATGACCCGAGTTTACACCGTCGATTTAATAGCCAATGCGCTGATCGGTTAGATTTAAAGGTCACTAGATTTGACCTCCGTGTGCGGTTTCGTTAGATCCTTGTGTAGCGATATACGTAAGCGGATCAAAGAATCTAATTCAATTAGATTGTAGATGTATTTCATTATTAGGCAAAAAAGAAGATGCAACAGATTGAGACATTGGTGATTGTTTTTTTTTTTTTTTTCATTTTTGAAATGCGTTTGGAAAAAGGCAGTTCAGTTACAGTTTGCAACTTTTTGCATCTGACGTCTAGTTTTTGTTGTTTTCTTTCTTTACACATATACATGTATAACATCCGTTCAAATTAATATTTCTATGGTGACTCAGCAATGTTTATATTTGTTTTCCCATCTAACAATACACATTTTCATTCACATTTTGTTTCGATATATCCCATGTACCTTGAACAAAAGACACCATACTTGTCCATTTCTGCTTCGTATCTGGATATGTTACTGAACAGAGATGTTAACGACAAACTAACAATTCATCAATTCTTTCATAAATCAATGAATGAATCATGTACAATGATATTACTACTACTACATGTATTACTACTACTACTACTACTACTGCTACTACTACTACTACTGCTGCTGCTGCTGCTGCTGCTACCACTACAACTACTACTATTACTACTACTACTACAACCACTCCTACTACTTCTACTACTACTAATATTACTACTACTACTACTACTGATGATGATAATAATGATAAATATTTAGCTTTATAACAAACGTCGTCAACTTATCATAATTGTGTGGCAATGGTCTATTATCACCTGTATACGGTCTGTATATCTCTCAACTGATTCGATACATAGGAGCTTGTTCTGCAAATGATCAGTTTTTAAATCGAGGCAGGCTACTGATACAGTAGACCGTATCAGTTGATACAGTAGATACATATGGTGTTTATATCTCTCAACCGATTCGATATACAAGAGCTTGTTATGCGTATAGTCAGTTTTTAAATCGAGGTAAGCTACTGACAAACAAGTTGATGGTGCAGGGGTTTCAACAGTCTCGATTGAAGTCAACATTTCGCAAATTCTATGGTCGTTATGCCGATTTAGTTCATCAATACAACCTATCACTGGGTCAAATGCTGCCTGACGTGTTTCATACCGATTGTTAAGCCGTTCTTGGCACACTAATTTTGACTGCGGATAACTCCGTTTACCTGATCAGGATATAGGGCTCACGGCGGGTGTTACACTGTCATACAGAAGTTGATGGTGCAGGGCTTTGAACAGTTTCGTTTAAAGTAAGAATTTCGCACATTTTATGGTCTTTATAACGATCTAGTTTGTCAATGCAATGTATCATTGGGTCAAATGCTATCTGCTGTGTTTCATACCGATTGCTATGACGTTTGTGTCTCTAAAGGGGTTTCATACCCAGGAACATGTTCTGTGCATGCTGTTGTCAGCCGAGCCAGACTAAGTACTAGTTGATGTGACAAATGTTTCGACATATTCGTTTACAGTGTTTCACAAATGCTATGGTCGTTAATAGTTATAATGATCTGATTCGAAAAACTAACCTGTCGTGAGGTCATATGCGGTCTATCTGGCGTGCCTTATGTCTATTGGGTATTTTTGGGCTCTTCCCTTTCGTGCATATTTGTGTTTTAAAATCTCCTTAAGTCACGTGATTTAGCGATTTTTATGCATGTTGTATTTCGGTTTAGCTAACAGTCGGAGGATTTCGTTCATTGTTTTTTACTTACTGGTTTTGATATCGAATTTAAGAACCAGTGTTATTGGTGTTTGACAGAGGGATCAAAGGTGAAGTTACCGAACAGTGATCACTCCTATAAGCAATGCTAAATAGAGAGTTGGGCAAACACGGACCGCTGGATATACCAGAGGTGGTATCAGGTGCCTATGAGGAGTAAGCAACCCATGTCGACCGGTCACACCCGCCGTGAGTCATATATCTTGATCAGGTAAAGGGAGTTATCAATGGAGTTATTATTAAATGGATGTAATATGGATTTACGGAAGAGGGGGAACCAGGCACGTAGCATCGTCTTTCAGAGAGGGGGAAGGGTGTCAAGCTGATCAAGGCAGAGGACACAAGGCAGATGTAACCGGTGAGCAGGGGATACTTACTCCTCCTAGACACCTGATCCCACATCTGGTATGAACTAGAGATGCTCACTCCTCTTAGACACCTGATCCCACCACTGGTATGTACTGGGGATGTTTACTCCTCTTAGACACCTGATCCCACCTCTGGTATATACTGGGGATGCTAACTCCTCTAAGAAACCTGATCCCACCTCTGGTATGTACTGGGGATGCTAACTCCTCTAAGAAACCTGATCCCACCTCTGGTATATACTGGGGATGCTAACTCCTCTAAGAAACCTGATCCCACCTCTGGTATATACTGGGGATGCTAACTCCTCTAAGAAACCTGATCCCACCTCTGATATGTACTGGGAATGCTAACTCCTCTAAGAAACCTGATCTCACCTCTGGTATGTACTGGGGATGCTAACTCCTGTAAGAAACCTGATCCCACCTCTGGTATGTACTGGGGATGCTAACTCCTCTAAGAAACCTGATCCCACCTCTGGTATATACTGGGGATGCTTGCTCCTCTTAGACACCTGATTCCACCTCTGGTATGTACTAGGGATGCTTACTCCTCTTAGACACCTGATCCCACCACTGGTATGTACTGGGGTCTGTGTTTGTCCTCTTCATTTTGTATTTTTATAGGATATAAAAAAATGACGTTCAATGTCCGATATCTTCCCCTTTTCCCTTTTTTTCAATAACATGTTCCATATTTTGGGTGAGGGCATATCTAAGAATGAATGGAAACTGTTAAATTTCATTGTATATAACCCCTATAAAGAATAGAGAATTAAGAGTAGGACGAACACAAAGTCCTTGACATGCCAGAGGAGTAAATATCCCCTATAGAACGATCACACCCGACATGTGCCCTATATCTCGATCAGGTAAATGGAGTAACATGCAAGCTGCTGACGAAGAAGTTGATGGTAATGGGGTTTCAAGAGTATCGATTAAAGTTAGTATTTCGCAAATTATATGGCCGTTATAACGATCTAGTTTGCCAATACAGCCTATCATTGGGTCCAATGCTGTCTGACTTGTTTCATACCGATTGTTATACCGTTCTTGACACATTGACTTTGACTACGGATAACTCGGTTTACCTGATCAGGATATAGGTCTCACGGCGGGTGTGACTGGTCGACAGGAGATGCTTACTTCTCCTAGGCACCTGATCCCACCTCTGGTGTGTCCAGGGGTCCGTGTTTGCCCAACTTTCTATTTTGTATTGCTTGTAGGAGTTATGAGATTGATCACTGTTCGTTATCTTCACCTTTCATGTAGTCAAAATCAGTGTGTAAAGAAAACGCCAGAAAACATTTTACTACTGTATGAGGACTTTTGAAGAAGATTTACCTGTAATAAACTTTTTAAAGATTCTTGATCTTTACCTAGATAAGTACCCAACTGCCTGTAAGTGTTTTGGTACCTATGATTACGTATAGCAAATAAATTGATAACGTTATTGATAGCATGTAATTATGAACATACCTTTCATATGGGTCTGGAAAGTTATTTGAGGTCAATAGTTGAACATTGTCTGTTGCAGATATCGTCTTAGTACCAGGACATGTGCCTGAAATACATATCTAGATTTAAGAGTGTGCAGAGTCAATTATCGTGGCTTTAATGACTTATATGTAACCATAATAATGAAAAACAGCGATCGATATCATGCTTTCTATAAAGAAAGCAAAATTAAGAGTTGGGGAAACACGGACCCCTAAACACACCAAAAATGGGATCAAATGATCCTAGGGAGTAAGCATCTCGTGTTGACTGGTCACACTCAAACTCCCCGTGAACCCTACATGTCGATAAAGTAAACGGAGTAACCTGTAGTCAAAATTGGTGTAAAAACGGCTTAACAATTCGAATGTAACACGTAAGACACATTGGCCAAATGACAGGTTGTATTGGCAAACTAGGTCGTTGTAACGACCATAGAAGTTGTGAAATGTTGACCTTAAACGTGATTGTTGAAATCCTTGTTACATTAACTTGTCGTCAGCATCAATTCAAAATGGCATGGTCATACGCAGAACAAAAATGTACGAACTAGTTATTTTGTTGCTTTAAGGGTGACGAACGTAATTCGTTTCTACAATAGATTTTATTAAAATTTTGATATCAGGTAAAGCATGCATTAATGAGTTAAAATCAATAAACAAAACAAATGAAAATCGTCTTTGATTTCAGTAGGGGGCGTTTTAAAAAGTTGGTTATAAAGTAGTTGTAATTTCAAAGGAAATATGGGGAAAATTCTAATGTGCAATGTAAAAATTAAAATTGAAAAAAATAACTACAATAGAGTTTTAATCCAAATTGAGGAATGATTTTAAAAAGACAATAAGCTTACTTGTCATGAGAAAAAAGTATGGGTCACCGGGACATGTTTTTTCAGGGGAGCATGTCAAAGGACAACTTTAGTCAGTTTGCGATGAAAATGTCGTTAAAGAAGACATGAATCAGTTTTCTACTTTAGTTTCATAATTTTCCTTTATATGAATAATTATGTTCATTAGGAAAATGTGTATCAATCATATATAACATTGAGTCATTGCATAATATTCCAGAGGTGGTGTTAAAATATGCAATGTATGAACTGTCACAAATTCTATGATTCTGATATAGAGCTCAGTATGCAGCTTAAGACAACGGGTTTGTATGTAATCTGTACATTTTATTTCTTTTCCGTAATGGTTAACCCTTCTAAATAAATTGAAATCTTTTATTAAAGGCATGCATATTTTGTATCGATAAGAGACCAAGTCCATGACTTATTGGACAGTTTCGAGATATGATTTAACATGTACTTCAAATGTCATTCTTCATTTATAACAGTTTTGATGACCACACTCATAACGAAATTGGAATTTTATTTCCTGAAGCATTTTTATGAGTTAAGCTTAAGAGTAGCATAAATTCATTTCAATATAGAAATTCTAACATTTTTTTGTATTTATATTGAATATAAATACATATACATGTACATGTTTAGGTAATACGTGGTGCATGTGTATTGACATTAGCAATCTCAGAGACGAGTAACTTAAACATTATTATATAGCGTATTTTTCTCGATATCAAAGATGACGATAGCCGACTATTTTCGCTAATATATATATATATATATATATATATATATATATATATATATATGACCATTTTTGAACACTTTTTTTTCAATTCTGTTCACAATCAGTCCATTTTATTTTTTTGAACTTCATACCCGATTGCTTACATGTAAAACCCATTTATCAGTTTCCGTGATTCTATGTTTTTCTTACACATCTACCCTAGACATGATCAGTACGGGAATGTCTGATGTTGATTCAATTTCCTGGGCTGCCTATTCTTTGATTTTAGATCAGAAATAAAGCTCCACACACTGACATCAAAAGATCGAATGCGATTTGGATTTTCACGTGGCTTTTGTAGTTAAGGTAACAGTTCTTGTCCCTAGTGTCAAAGTTGAAGGACAAACATTTCCCCTGAAGTTTGCACCTCCTGCCAAAACAAAAGGAGACATTCGTGGAAAAGCTGATATACGAAGCGTTGACGACATTTCCGGATAAGGCGTAAAGTGTCTCGAGATGGCAACAATTAGTCAAACGCCAAAGAACAATGAGCAGGATTAAGTAAACTTCCGACATCTTCATTGCAAATTTCAATAAAAATTGCCCTTACTCTTTTTCGCTGACTCTGATCATGGCTGTTTGGTCATGTGATGTATTCAGTTACCGATAGTGAAACCAAGTATCGTATATATGTTATTGAATAAAGTATCTCCATTAATATGTAAAACATTCATAAATCAGTTGATTAACCTGTTTATCTATTGAAGATCCAGATTACTCTTGGACGGTGTGCGTTTGAAATTAACACATCCATTTACAAATCCACAACATTATTTTAGTAAAGAATGCGATGTTGCTGTGAAAAGCTAAATATGAAAGCCAAATATTCAAACAGTAATCCGAGCCATCTTATCCCCCATTGATCTGAGGCATGAAATGGAAAGGCACGCATACCAGGGGATAATGTGTCCAGGAAATCGATCACTGCCCCATAGACGTTTATTGAATACTTGCAATTCTCATCAATCGGGAGTCTATTTACACGGTTTAACACTGGTCTAGAAAACCTTGGATTCCATTTCTAGAACATATATGAAAGGCGCAGATAACGGACAGTGATCAATCTCATAGTCCTTATAAGCAATACGAAAAATAGAGAGTTGGGCAAACACGGACCTCTGGATATACCAAAGGTGGGATCAGGAGCCCTGGAGGAGGAAGCATCCCCTGTCAACCGGTCACACCCTCCGTGAGCCCTATATCTTGATCAGGTAAATCACATAGTGATCCCTGTTGAATTTGAAGTTTACGGTCCAGATGAACTTTACGGTCCAGATCAAATACAAGAATGACTCTTAATTTTGAGGTTAAAAGTCAAAGCTACCAATATTTCATATCAATATGATACATCATCTGATCATTAAAACTCTAGCAATGTGACTTGTAATGAAATCGTACACAGATTCAACTTAAGATATTACACATACCTATTGTTCACGTATTGGTTCCCTTTTATAAGGACAAGATCTTGTTTTATTCATTCTCTGACAAATTGCGCATACTGTTTACAGTAAGCTGTTCAGCTATGTCGCTGATGATCACTTGTACTTATATCTTAATACACAAAACAAAATCCCTGGTCAAAATATGTTGTATCGACCGTATTTATATCAAATATATAGGTATAATTGCAACCGTCGGTACCAATATATGAATTTATCAATAACGTTCGGGGTATTTTGTCACACACACACACACACACACACACACACACTCTCTCTCTCTCTCTCTCTCTCATTCTGAATTCTTTATCGAAAATCGACTACCCTTTCGTTACTTTTGCAATGTTAACAGGTATCGACCATTCCCAAATCCAAAGTATTAAACAATGAAGAACACCTAAGGGTGGACTCCCCTGGACACGTCGTACGCGACAAACGGATAGTCAAATACGGTTTTACAGGTTGTTACACCATCACAGAAGACGGGAACCTTCTGTTTATAGACGGTGATGATGAAGTCCGTAAGTTAACATCAGTCGACACCACACTCTTCACACCAGACAGGAGAGCACTCTGTATCCACTCCTCCCGTATTAATGGCGATATACTGGTGGGGAGTTATGAGAAAGTGACGAAGTACGACAGGACAGGACGGAATCCTCGGGTCATTAAGAAGGACGACAAGGGACAAAGTCTGTATGGAGTACCAGCATACATCACGGAGAACAAGATCGGATACATCTGGACTTCTGAATGGAGAACGAAAGCAGTATTAGTGGTGGTGGATAAATCAGGACGCCGTCGGTTTAACTACAAAGGTCGTCAGTATGACCACTCAGGTCATCAACCTGTCTTTTATCCAACAGGAATCTGCACTGATGTCCACGGACACGTATTGGTGTGTGGTTATAACAATAGCAGTATCCATTTCCCGGATCAGGACGGCCAGTTCCTTTCTCTACTGCTTACACAAGAACAACATGGAATGCGTGTGTGGACGACCAACACAATCTCTATCTGTGAAAGACGTACAGTAACATTATAAATATCTACAACTACCTGCAGGATACGGAAGTCAAATAAAAGAACAGCTTACCAAGGTAAAATACTAGCAAAGGTGATAAAGCGGCACCGATTTACAACGTACAGAACAAGGAAAATACTATATTTTTGATTGAATGTGTATGAATTAATCTGTTTATTGTGATGTGACAGAGACAGTAAGTAACATAGTACATTAATGTATTCAATGTATAAAGAAAGCATAATGAAAATTTTTTAATGATTTAAATGAACCAAAATATTGTTAAATGATGATATAATGAAGACGTTCAAATTCCCATGACTGACATATGATTAGAAACTGACCTTTTTGCACTTGCCGTCTTTGGTAATATGAAGAAAATTCTAATTTATTAAACATATGTCATATGGGTCAACATATTAAGCAATAAACCTATATTTAGAATTCAAAAAATAATGGGTAGATGTCCAAAACTGGCAATATGCGTTTCATTTTGAAATCAGTTGATGATATGAAAAGTAAATACATTCAAATATTTATGGAAGTAAGTTTGTAGAGTCATCATACATCATTCAAAAACAATAAATAACATGTATCAACACTACACACTAAAATCTGAAATAATCCAAAAACAGAAAAAATCCAACAGTCTTCGTTCATAAATGAAAGGTGAAAATAGCAAACAGTGATCAATCTCATTCCTCTTATAAGCAATACAAAATATAGAGTTGGACAAACACGAACCCATGGTATATACCAGAGGTGGGATCAGGTACATCGGAGGAGTAAGCATCCCTTGTCGACCGGCCACATATAGTGATCAGGTAAACGGGGGTATCCGTAGTCAAAATCAGAGTGCCAAGAATTGCCTAACAATCGGTATGAAACACGTCAGACAGCATTTGACCCCAAAAGAGGTTGCATTGGCAAACTAGATCGTTTTAACGACCATAGGATTTGCAAAACGCTGACTTTAAACGACACTGTTGATATCACCTTAACATCAATATCAATAGTATATGAATAAGAAATCTACAAGCTATTTGAGATAGATTTTGGATAGATTCTTACATCACCTACTAGGAAGTCAATCCTTATCACCGACATTATTCGTATGACAGTCATGTGAGACTTTTCGTTCTCGCATTCTCACCAATGCGAGATCAATATCACCCATGTGGGAATGTCATTAGATATTTTTCTGTCTTACACTGCTACGATGCCATGTACGTTCAATGAGTTACGTTGTACAGTGAAATAAGATATTGTGTATTGTTTTCTTCTTTAATATGATACAACTTTCTTTTGGACAACCATGTAGTTTTGCATTTTACACGTCAAGTGTAACCCATTTTTAAGATATGCTCGTCCTGATTATTTAATTAGTTTTGCAATTGAATTCAATTGAGGATTTTGATAATTTTGAATTTTCTCAAAGCTTCTGAATAAATACACTAAACTGTGGATAAAGCGTGAGAGAAATAATTCTTTCCTATTTACTCATGCAAGGTGAAGATAACGAACAGTGATCAATCTCATATTTCCTACAAGCAATACAAAATAGATAGTTGGGCAAACACGGACCCCTGGACACACCAGAGGTGGGATCAGGTGCCTAGGAGGAGTAAACATCCCCTGTTGACCGGTCACACCCGCCGTGAGCCCCATATCCTGATCAGGTAAACGGAGTTATCCGCAGTCAAATCAGTGTGCCAAGAACGGCTTAACAATCGGTATGAAACACGTCAGACAGCATTTGACCCAATGCGAGGTTGTATTGACGAACTAGATCGTTATAACGACCATAGAATTTGCGAAATGCTGACTTCAATCGAGACTGTTGAAATCCCTGTACCATCAACTTGTTTGTCAGTAGCTTACCTCGATTTAAAAACTGACTATACCCAGAACAAGCTCTTGCATATCGAATCAGTTGAGATATATAAACACCATATGCAGGTGATAATGGAATATTGCTACATAAATGTGGGAAGTTGACGATGGAGAAGCTGAAATCATCCTGTTTGTCATACAATTGAGTTGTTAGTTTGCCGTTAATGTCTACTTTCAATAAAATATCTAAGTATGAAGCTGAAGTGGACGACTCTGTGGTGTCCTTTATTTCGAGCTCACAGGGATATATCAAATCGACATATGAATGAAAGCTATCATTGTTAATAGACAAAACGTCATCGATATATCTAAAAGTCGAATTGAAGGTCACAGCGAGAGATTTTGTCTTCTCACGTAGAAGTTTTTGAATAAATTCTGCTTCATATGAATATAAAAACAGGTCAGCTAACAAAGGAGCACAATTCGTGCCCATGGGAATTCCAACAGACTGTTGGAAGACCTGATCACCAAAGACCACGAAGATATTGTCAATGAGGAACTCTAGCATATTTTTATTTCAACTTCAGAGTACTTGTGCGTGGAATCAGAGTGATGTTTAACAAAGTAAGTTTTTGAATGACTGATAACTAGATATGAATATTTCCGTTTTCCGTTTTTGTTGAACAAGCAACTGTCTATGATGTCAAAAAGTCTAGTCATGCATCAGCAAATAGGGAGTTATAATGAGTTCTCTTTTTTGCTAGTGAATTAAAGTAAACATTACATAATTGTTGAAAATGTCCATCTAATACGTTTTATGGGGGTTCAGAAAGTTTGCAGACTACTGTATCTGCAACAGTTTGCCAAAATAATGATGGGTATAATTATATAATAGAGGTGTATGTTCTTGATTGAAGAAAAGTTCTTTCGGTGTTTAGTTTTTGTTTTCATTAGTTTTATGTCTTGTTGATGTTTAATACTTTTTAACAGGTTTTTTTCCGAACATTTTAATGCATGTGCAGTTTAACATTTCAGGAGATCTTAATTCATTTTACATTTGATTTCTTCTTTTGTTGACAAAAATCAAACGTTTTACTTTTTCAAAAAAAAACTGATAATTTTCACTTCGATGAGCATCAGTTGATCTTTATTTAGAAAGGCAAGTTTACTGATTCATTTGTTATTTTTCAGTTGAATAAGAGATTGGCAATTACTCTAGGACAGTTTACCGTTAAATAGCCCGAATCCTCCAAAGCAGACAAAAGCGGAAGCACAAAATGGAGACGCTTAGAGCTGAAGTTAGAACGGTGGTCTGCAATACATGCATCACAGTCTATTCTTGAAGGTAATTACATAAATACTGCTTATAACGAGCAATTCATTTTTTGTGATTTTGTGCATATTTAATGTTTTATTCTTGTGTGTTTAGGTTGCAGCTGACACATACTGCAGCAAAATTGGTTTTAAAGATGAAATTGATCTGGAAGACATTTCTTTAAATCAACCAGATTCCCTTCCAAGTGATTGCAATTCCTATGCGGTATTTGACCTAGAAACGACTGGATTAGGTTTGTGAAGAATTTGTTATGTTATGATCAAGTTACATATGTCTTTATTTGGCTAGTTTCATTCTAGAGAGGCATGTTTCGGTTGACTTAGAAGTGAAAATATAATTTTATTTCAGCCAGAACATCTGATATTGTTCAAATTGCTGCAGTGTGGAGAGAGAGAGAGAGAGAGAGAGAGAGAGAGAGAGAGAGAGAGAGAGAGAGAGAGAGAGAGAGAGAGAGAGTGACAGACAGAGAGAGACAGACAGACAGAGAGAGAGAGAGACAGAGAGAGATACAGAGAGAGATACAGAGAGAGAGAGAGAGAGAGAGAGAGAGAGAGAGAGAGACAGACAGACAGAGAGAGAGAGAGAGAGATACAGAGAGAGAGAGAGAGAGAGAGAGAGAGAGAGAGAGAGAGAGAGAGAGAGAGTTCAACATACACTCGACACCACAGTCCCCCATTAGTCTTGATACATCCACAGTAACCGGAATTACTTTTGTTGGTGGAGGGATGAAACACAATGACAGGGTTGTTGAGCATCAGAAGCCATCTAAAGGACTCGAGCAGTTTATAGAATTTGTTGTGTCTGTTGGCGGTAAACCTATTTTGGTTGGGTACAACATTCAAAACTTTGATTTACCAATTTTGATTAATTAGCTTGTCAGATACAAATTATTTGATAGTTTTGCCAGTGCTGTTATTGATTTTATTGATACCCTGAAAGTGTCCAAGAGATATTTTGGTAAAAATGATGTAAATTTCAAACAAAATACTCTTGTAACTACTTGGGAACATGATGCTATTGCTGCTGTGAAGGTACTGAAAAAACTTTTTGAAATTAAGTTGTTGACATTATGCAATTTTTCAGAAAAATATGATATGTTCTCATTGAATTATTACTCCTTCAAGAAGTCTTTGGAATCTTTTATTAAGGCAAATGTCATATCTACTATGATTTCAAAATGTTTTTCTAAATTAGAGATTATACACAAGAGGGATTCTCATAATGGGTTGAGAAATGTTTGCAGTTAACCATTATCTGGTTCAAAGCAGCCTAGAATATCTAAGTCAACAAATGTAATCAACAAATTTGTTAAATATTTGAATAACTGTTAATGATGACTATTATCATTGTATGTATTTCACTGTGTATTTTTGATATGCCATAAATGTAAATGTTTACAATTACTTATAGAGATGATACTCAATTTGTTTATGTATATAATCTAGATACATGTATTTAATATATGAGCACAAATAGGACTATATTTAAACAATATTTGGTAGTTCATTTGACTATATGACAATTTTTGCTGATTCAGCAACATTTTGGTATTAACTGATTCTGGCTGTGTTATAAGTCTCTAAATGAATATATAACCTTTTCTTTTTCTTTGACATATAATCAGGCAATTGATTTTCTCATGCAAGGTGAAGATAACGAACAGTGATCAATCTCATAACTCCTACAAGCAATACAAAATAGATAGTTGGGCAAACATGGACCCCTGGACACACCAGAGGTGGGATCAGGTGCCTAGGAGGAGTAAGCATCCCTTGTTGACCGGCCACACCCGCCGTGAGCCCCATATCCTGATCAGGTAAACGGATTTATCCGCAGTCAAAATCAGTGTGCCAAGAACGGCTTAACAATCGGTATGAAACACGTCAGACAGCATTTGACCCAATGCGAGGTTGTATTGACGAACTAGATCGTTATAACGACCATAGAATTTGCGAAATGCTGACTTCAATCGAGACTGTTGAAATCCCTGTACCATCAACTTGTTTGTCAGTAGCTTACCTCGATTTAAAAACTGACTATACCCAGAACAAGCCCGGCGACGATTTGGGACAATATTACACTATCATTAGGGGCGACGATTTTGGATGTACTATAGTGCACCCCAAATTGTCGCCCGTCCTAAATCGTCGCCCGCTAATATTTTATTGATTTTTTAGGATAGATTACACAGAAGTTATTTTATTGTACCCCCTCTTAAATGGGAGTAAATAGGTTTCAATTCGTCTGTTTGTTTGTCTGTCCGCACCCATATCTCTGGTGCTTGTCGACGTATTGGGCTACAATTTTGTATTTAGATTAGAAGTGACCTACTGACATACATCCCATAAAATGAGAATTCTGGAATGAGAACTTAAAACACCACGAGCTGTGCACAATTTTCAGCAACTCTGCAATATATCTGTTGTTTTGCGAACCGATATGTGGGTTACATGTGTTCCTGGCATGTGCTTCCCGTAACATGAAATATCTTGATCGCGAACTATTTTCGACTGTCACTCTGGTGTTTGACTGGACATACGCTTGTCAAATGATTGTTATTTTTATTTGGTAAAACAAACCTTCATCAATATGTACAAAGATTATTTTGTTACTATATTGTGAATTTGAAATCGTTCTAAATCTGCATACATGATACACGCTTTCAAATGGAGCCATTTCTATAAATGATCACGATGTACGTAAACAGTGGAAAAGTTCAGGGGCATCTACATGTATTATAACCAGCATTACATTTCGTTTTATTTATATTTCAAATTTATTGATGTCTTTGAAAAGTGCAGAGAACACCTGTTGACCTTTATATTAATGGTAGAGTATCTAAAGGATTGCGGGGATATGATGTAGTTCGCTGATGACTGTTGATATGTTATTATATTATAGCATGTTTACTTTGATTATACGCTTGCTCCCAGCACTGTTCACTTAGAGAATTTTTATATCGTATCGCTTTATCATTATACGATCATCTTTTAACGTACATCACCTGAATTTTTGTTCATTAGTAGAGCAACCTGATATTTGTTTTTCAAAATAACGTGTTACTTGATCATACGGGAAATTACGATGTAGAAAATGCATGTTAGAATGCTTGCAGGCAACAGACGGGTAATATTATTTCGGTGTTTAGCAGTAACACTAGCAATTACACTTCTGAATTCGAGGTGAAGTCCCACATCAAAGTTACAGTACATATCGCTATGTACAATTGCGTACTTAATAAGCAAAAGTCAAGGAGTGAATAGGGCAATATTATTGTAAATTACAGCCCCAGTTATGTCCCCAGTGTCACCAAATGCTAAAGTTTCTTATAAAACTATCAGAACATTAAGAAGTATTCAGATGCATGTGAGAGGTTAATGTTAATTTGGCACGCGTACACGTGAGTTTTTATGTGCTAGGGGAAGATAACGAACAGTGATCAATCTCATAACTCTTATAAGCAATACAAATTAGAGAATTGGGCAAACATGGATCCGTGATACACCAGAGGTGGAAACAGATGCATAGGAAGAGTAAGCATCCTCTGTCGACCGTATGTGAGTGTTTGTGTGTGCTTGTTTCAAAATACAATTATCTTGACTTTCATAAGCTAATTTATGACTCGCGTAGATTTACTTAAATGTAGGCAAGTAATGTACGAGTATATCAATGTTATATTCTAAAAAGAATGTGTACAATAGCGATTGTGTCGATTATACTATAAAAAGATCTTGCAAGCAGTAGAACGTGTTTCCGATCGTTTTTATTGTGTTGAGAAAACGTCTTCAAATCAAACCACATCTAATTATTAATTAGGTAACATAAAATTTCCTGTATTTGAAATTCATGTTACATTTGCCAACTCAAAAGTATCTTTTGAAATTGCACAGTGTAGTTTTCTAGAAAAGAGTAGAATTGTGAATGCACTGAGACTGTAAAGAAGCCGTGTGATGACGTTTTCATCATTAAATAGCCGTTAAATTACTGCAATGTTTTTTATATCGTGTAGCCAAACAACAAACACCAAATATAAAAAGCAATCACACACACCCCTCTCTGAAATATTGCTATGGAAGATAATAAAAAATAGCGATTAATCTCATAACTTCTATACGTAATACAAAATAGATAGTTGAGCAAACACGGACCCCTGGATTTAAGAGAGATGGGATCGGGTACCTATGAGGAGTAAGCATCTCTTATTGACCGGTCACGCCCACCGATTACGCCCACCGACCATACCAGCTGTAAACCCTATGTCTTGATCAAGTAATCGGAGTAATCTTTAGTCAAATCAGTGTGTCAATAACGGTCTAGTAGTCGGTATGAAACACGTCAGACAGATTTGACTCAATGGTATGTTTTATTGGTAGCATAGATCCTTGTAACGACCATAGAATTTGCGAAATGCTGACTTTAAACGAGACTGTTAAAGCCCCTGTAACATCAAAACATTTTTCATAAATAAACACCAGATGCATGTGATCATTGAATATTGCTACTTAAGTATTGGAAGTTGACAATGGAGACGCTGAAATTAATACATTTCCCTGGGTCAGAATAAACCCTTTGGCCAGAAGTTATCAATCACAAAGAATGCAAATATTTCACAATTTATTCACATTTATTTACAGAAAAATACACCATTGAATGAATTAACAAACACACAGTACACCTCACCAAAGTTCACATACACGGTGTCCAATGCTGGTTTATCGTCGAGCTGAATTTATACACGAAAATATAAACTGTCACAAATTGGTTATTAAGTCCAATTCAAAACCCACATAGCAAAGTCAAAATGATTTTCCGTGCAATGCTTAACGAATGCTTAACGAGTACTTCTAACAACACAATTTACAGTGAAAAAAGTAAAAATATCAAAGAGCGATTAATATCATACCTAATATAAAGAATACAAAATTGATAAACACAGACATTCTACTATACTAACATTAACTTTCCACAGCCTTCTATTCTAGAACGTACAGTGTTAGGACAAAACGTGTGTTACTTCCTCTCTATACTGAATTCAGACAAACTTCGTTTTATAGTTAGAATGTCTGCACTCTTATCTAGGTCAAATATGTCAATCAAATCAAAGGTGAAAATAACAAACAGTGATCAATCTTATAACTCTTATAAAGGTGAAGATAATGAACAGTGATCAATCGTATAGCTCATATAAAGGTGTAAATAACGAACAGTGATCAATCTTATAACTCCTATAAGGAATACAAAATAAAGAGTTGGACAAACAGGGACACCTGGACATACATATACCAGAGGTGGGGTCAGGTGCCTAGGAGGAGTAAGCATTCTCTGTCGACTGGTCACACCCCGTCGTAAGTCCTGCCTTGATCAGATAAGCGGAGTAATCCGTAGTCAAAATCAGTGTGCCAAGAACGACTTAAAATCGGTATGAAATACGTCAGACAGCATTTGACAAAATGACAGGTTTTACTGACGACTTAGAGCATTAACAAAAACAGAAGTTGGTGATGGAGAAGCTGAAATCATATCTTTTGTCACAATTTGAGTTGTTGGTTTGCCGTTGATATTCATTTTCAATAAAGCATCTAAGTTGGAAGCAAATGTTGAGGACTTTGCTTTGTCTCTCATTTCGAGTTCACGAGGATATGTTGAATAAACATATAAAGGAAAATTATTCTTGTTAATAGATAAAACGTCGTTGATATATCTAAGTGTCGAGCTGAAGGCCACAGCAAGAACTTTTTCTTCTCACTTGGAAGCTTTTTGATAACTCTGCTTCATAAGAATATAAAAAACAGACCAGTTGACAAAGCAGCACAATCCGTGCCAATGGGACTTCCAGCGGGTTGTTGGAAGAGCTGATCACTAAAAAGTACGAAAATATTTTCAATGAGGAACTCCAGTGTATTTTTTTTTCTTTCAACTTGCAGAATACTTGTAGGTGAAATCAAAGTGGTGTGTAACAAACTAATTTTTGGATAACTGATGTTTCCTTTTTCCATTTTTGTTGATCTTTAATTCATGGTGAGGAATGGTCGTGTAAAGTTTTGATGTTGATTATAGAAAAATGTTGTGATACCGGTATATTACACAATATACATGTACGCATAGTGTGTTACAATCCAGGAGCAATTGCAGATAAGTATCTACAAAATTGGTATTCCAATGTGAAACTGGTACTCTTTTCAAGTAGCATCCAATCTTAAACGATAGTCACCATTTGCTTTTGCACTCCGCACATCATTGCCTATTTTGAAGGGAATGAGCCAATATCTACAATCAATTTGCCAATATCTACATTTGTGTGCACGTTTGGATTTACGTTTTGGAACAAAACAGTGCTGATTTCACAATTCCCCGGATATCAACCAGCTTCCACACATATATGATGGGATTCAACGTTGAATTTATGCAACACAAACAAAACAATATACCCTTAAATCTAATGGACAATGTATCATGCCATGGCTGTGTTACAAGAAATGGTCCTGTAAAAATCAGGAGGAGGGTGATCAAGAGACCCACCAGGTACAATGTACTCATAACCTTTTTACGTCTAAGTGTATCGATCTTAGACTGTTCACCGCGCGACTTCATTGGTTTGACTTTGACCTGAGCTGGCAGAGATGACGAAGTACATGTGTTTTTAGAGGCATGTGGCTCTGTCATGTGAATGTCGATTGTTTTAATTACTTGTAAAGCATTGGATTGCTTATTGGGACTGTATGTCTTCAACATATATACAATAGTTCTTGCGTACAGAAGCACTGTGGAAAATAGGAGAGCCAGTGTTAAAGACCTCATATATATTGAGAATGCATTATAGTGACCATTATAGGCATATGATATTATGTCACCAGTAGGTGAATCCGGGGGCGGTGAAATGAAGAGGCAGTTGCTTATCAATATGACGATCCAACCACTAACATACACAATGTACTTTCGGTTTTCATGAAAAACGAAATTGTTCCATTTTTCTTTACAAATTACCAAACACCTTTGTAAGCTAATCAAAAAGGTATGATAGAGCGACAGAGAGACTCCTAATGTCATTAACATACTGTTCAATACCGCAAAAACTTTGCTTGTCCTAACAGCTGGAAGCAATTGGCGTAGGATAGCAAATACGAATGCCAGCCCTACCACAAAATCACTCACACACAGCATAAGAACTAAGAAGTGGTACAGGTTAAGCCTAATCTTATTTTCCCTCACAATAAGAACTAATATACAACTGTTGAACACAAGAGCCAGAACTCCAACAAACATAGATAAGGTAATGAGAGGTATTGAATAATTGTTTTGTTGTTCAACATGAGGGTAACAGTTTAAGGACGTATTCAGTTGACAGCCTTGGATTTTTATTTCAGTAACATTTGCCATTTTGTTGTAAAATCAGGGCTTTTTAACTCAATACTCCACTGACCACCACGATCCGTTGAAATTCTAAACCCTTTGTCTCAATCTAAAAGGAAAATGTTATGAAGTTTGATGTACGTAAATAAAATTTTATGTACATCATAATATGCGAATACTGGAAACTCTTTTATCACAAACATGAATGAAAGGTGACGATATCGAGCATTGATCAATATCATAACTCCTATAAGCAATACAAAATAGAGAGTTTGGCAAATATGGACCCTTGGATATACTAGAGGTGGGATCACCGGCCTAGGAGGAGTAAGTATCCCCTGGCGGCAGGTCACAACCGTCGTGTTCCCTTTATCTTGATCAAGTAAACGGAGTTATCCGCAGTCAAAACATAGTTAGACATCCCTAAATACACCAGCGCGAATTAAATCCTTGAAATGCGAAAACTTTTCTTGATACAGGGTTATTTGAGCTTGACACCCTTACCAAAACTTAATGTTTGCTGCAACTTTGCAACAAGTTTATGGCAAATAAATTTGTTTGCCATAACTATTCACGAAAACATTGCAGAAGTTTGCCAGTAGAGGTAAAACATTGTAGCAAAGTACTGGTAAACATTTGGGACTTTTGAAAATGATTTACCACTAGTGGCAAATACATGTAGTTGTGGCAATTTTCTGGCAAACAAAACAGATTAAATCCGCTTATCAAAACATAAAATGCGTCATGTCCTGTTAAATGACGTCTCATCGCATTTATTGACATGTGGATTGCGATCTGTGCATTGCTTGTATTTTACTGTGTCGGATTGAATTAGTGACAATGTTCATGCTCGGGTAAGTTATAACGCAGTTTGATAAAACTTTAATGAAATAAAAAACCGCAAATAATTCTGCATTTTCTGTTGCATTGCGTATTTTGTGTAATGTCTGTCTGAGCGACTCCGAAGTCTGATCTTGCGCTATGAAGTAAACAATAGGCCTACATAATATATATAGGGACAACTGCACTTTATCCCATATATTTAGCCTACGCATGTCTTCTGAACACCTATTAAAATTTGTTGCATACTCCATCTTGCGTTTTTGATAAATTACAAACTCCACTTATGTAAATAACCAAGATGGCGGCTTTCGCTTCGCCGTTACGTTGCGAAGTGAATCTTTGCGCGGCGCAAGCGATTTTTATGTATCAGTACTTGTTTACCTTTTTATGAATTAAAAGTTTGTACAGTGTAGTTTTATCATTTTGCTTTCAACGAAGGAAGCTAATAAACTTTAACCAATGTTAACACAATGTAACCCATCTTGATGCAAAATATCACAGGCAGATCTAGGAATGTGTTGAAGGGGGAGGGGTGTTCTACCATTGATTTTGGTTTTCAAAGGGGGTCTACCCTCAACATGCGTTATTGATTCCCTTTTAAGCAAACTTTTCTGACAAGGAGGGAGGGGGGTCCGACCTGACCCCTGAACCCTCCCTCTAGATTCACCACTGAATATTCGCGAATTTTAAAAGTTAGGTTATATCGCATTAAACAGATCAAAATTGGCTTCATTTTGTTCAATAAACTGAATTCTACAACCCAAATGCATGTTAAATGAAAAATTCAAAATGAATACATTAATAATAAATTGGACAGTGCTTTATAATAAACAATACACATTTACGCCACATGATATAAATGAACATTTAATAGTTTGAATGTATATTTTTAGTTGTGAACAAGGTATACAGAGAAGGAAGTTAAACAATATGCAATCAATCAATAGTTTCAAAGGTATACAGAGTGTTATTTATACTTGTTAATCGATTAGTTTCAACATTCATCATACATGTATTTAGTTTTATGGGGAAGGTGAGGGTGGGGAGTCTTGGTGAAAACTGTAAATTTTGTTTTTTTTGTCAGACATTGCACTTTTAATCTTCCCCCTTTAAAGTCGTTAGTTAGTTGGATAGATTATATTAGTTTTATATTCATTTTTTCATTGGATAGAGGGGGTATGTACATTTATGTCTCATACTATTTCCTTTTCAAGAGGACAGCTCACCGAAGCTTGTTTTTGCTTTAAAAATCAACACTGTAAAACTGTATGAGAATGAAATATGTCATTTATTTTAGACAACAAATGACGAAGATAAAGGTTCATACAAAGAAGGGGGGAAATCAGCGATCCACGAACACTGTCATAATCTTGCACAATATATCAACCCATCATTTCTGATTTCCCCCATATAGATAATTTCACAAATAAATATGGTACTGACCAGTTCAAACAGGGGAAAATCAGTAGATACATACAATGTAAATACATAGGATTTCAACACATCTGTCCTGATTTTCCCCATACATGATTATCACAAATAACAAACAATGACTAGGTAAAATACAGACCTTGGAAACTTGTTCCAAAGTGTACAACAAGCAAAAAGATGGCGAACAAAAAGGGCTACAATAAGATGACGAATAATTAAGCTACATTTTTATATATATAGGTGGGATTTAAGATGAGGAGGTGGTGGGTTACTGGATTTCTCAAATTTCAACAGCTTTCTACAAGTCCAAACAATCAAAACTTTCTAACAGAAGTAGACACGTGATCTATACACAAGTTTTCATTGGTTCAGATACAAACTGTGCTAATGTTGAATAGGGGTTCCCGACGGGGTTTAATGTTCAGAGGTACAATATGGGTTACCCGGTACTAACTAATATAAATAATATAAGGAAAAAGTTTCGCCATAAACGTTATTATATACATAATAGATATTTTATGTCTCATACTATTTCCTTTTCAAGAGGACAGCTCACCGAAGCTTGTTTTTGCTTTAAAAATCAACACTGTAAAACTGTATGAGAATGAAATATGTCATTTATTTTAGACAACAAATGACGAAGATAAAGGTTCATACAAAGAAGGGGGGAAATCAGCGATCCACGAACACTGTCATAATCTTGCACAATATATCAACCCATCATTTCTGATTTCCCCCATATAGATAATTTTACAAATAAATATGGTACTGACCAGTTCAAACAGGGGAAAATCAGTAGATACATACAATGTAATTACATAGGATTTCAACACATCTGTCCTGATTTTCCCCATACATGATTATCACAAATAACAAACAATGACTAGTTAAAATACATACCTTGGAAACTTGTTCCAAAGTGTACAACAAGCAAAAAGATGGCGAACAAAAAGGGTCAAAGATATGATTAACAAATCATATTCAGAGCCATCCAAGGTGAGCTGTCTTGTAAATTGTGTAACAAATTCAAACATTTATATATATAAGTTGTGAAAAACCTAACTACAATTCAACCAAAACGGAGGTAATTAATGGATATTTCGGTTGGACCCTGTTGGTGAGTCAGCACGCAAATATGCCTAAAACAGGTACTTTAAAGTGGGAAGGGAAATGGATTGGGGGGTTTTCCACAGCAGTTAAACACTGACCTGCATGGTAGCCCCCGTTGTTACAGCAGTTAAACACTGACCTGCATGGTGACCCCATTGTTGCAGCAGTTAAACACTGACCTGCATAATGACCTTATAATTGCGACACTTAAACATTGACGTGCATGGTAAACCCCATTTTTTGGGAAGTAGGACACTGGCATTTTTGGTAAAAGTTATATATGGTGAAAAATTGGCCTGTATAGAAAGATACCGGGTACAGCCAATGAGTGAAATAAGCCAACAACTTGATGCAGCATTTAAACACTGACCTGCATAAAATATTTGAACTTCACCAACGAATGAGCTGATTCAGGAGAGGTGAAGTGATCAAAGAGAAAGTGTAGGTATGCGAATATAGCGTTTCAAGGCATTAGAGTTCCAGCGACCTAATTGTTGGATATAATTCTCCGAATACCCTTTTTGTGCTGCATATGTTGCTGCCCCAATGCGAAAACTGTGACCTTTGTATAGTGCAGGATTGAGACCCACATACTTAATGATGTTTGAAAGTTCTTTGGAAACATAATTGTACGTAATCGGAGAACCATCTCTATATTGAAAAAGTGGACCAGATGTATGACCTGAATGCGACAGATAACGGTGTAATGTTTTGACTGGGCAATGGTCCAGTGTGGGGGAGCCCTCTACACAAATTGTGACAGGCTTATTCATTTTTTGGGTTTTGAAATAGCGCAATACTAATTGCACTCTAGAGGGAGTTGAGCCATTGTATTGAAACTCTACATCTTGAAGGTGAATGACTTTATCTGATGTAATGCCTTGTTTTACTGTGACCTCACCAAGTCTAAGGAAAGCATGAAAACAAATAGAGAAAAGGGCTTCTAACATGATACGATAATCCAAAACAGAAATGGTGTGGGATATAGCCTTGATAATCTGAAGCAAGATATCTCTGGTAATTGGCAGGCGTGAATCCACTGTGGGAGACAACCTGTGACAACCCCTTAGTATCTTTTTCACAATAAACATCTGTGTAGGGTCCGGTAATGCAAGTATCTTGTGTACATAGCCTATGGCAGAAATATGGGAAGAAATTGTACTTGCACGAAAATGGGATGCATGCAAGTGGGCTATAAAGTTGCATATGTCAACCACACGCAAGGGTAAAGCTCTCTGACCTTGAAATGTATGCAGGAGTTGCCATGATCGCCGGTATGCTAATTGAGTTGATAATGCCAAGGATGCAGATAAAAGTGTCCGTGCCCCATGTGCTAAATGTGTAGAAGAGAATGTGGAATGGGTATCTGACATTCCTCCAGATACGGTGCTAGCTGCCGAGCTGCCTGGAATTGAAAACGAGATAGCTTATCTGCAATTACATTCAATTTTCCCCTAATATGTTTGGCTTTGAAGTGAATATTGTTGTAAAGGCAAGCAAGCACAAGCCTCCTGATAAGTCTCATGATAGTTTTGTCTTTGCTAGATTGTTTGTTAATGATTTGTACTATTGCCATGTTGTCGGTTAGAAAAAGAATCCTTCTATTTTGTAATTGTCCTCCCCATATTTCTAAAGCCAAGACAATGGGAAAGAGTTCCTTAATTGCAATCTGGAAATGATCAAGTTCTTTCGACCAAGACTGCGCAAACCAGTGTGATCCCAACACTGCCGCAAAGCCAATTGACCCTGACGCATCCGTGTACAGACTTATGTAATCAGAGGAGTCCCATTGTTGAGGGAGGAAAACTGATTTTCCATTGAAGTGCGAGATGAACTGGAACCACATACTTAGGTCAGCACGTGCCTCTTTGGTGAGATAAACAAAATGGAAGGGCTTTGAGATATTGCAAGTTAAATCGATAAGGCGTCGCAAGAAAGCCCTACCTGGCACTATCACTGTACAAGCAAAATTTAACAGGCCTATAAGGGATTGTAATTCACATAGGTGTACCTTCTTCCGATGACAGAAATCACTGAGCTTGCTGCTAATTTTTATAATTTTCTCCTGGGGTAACATACACTCCATGGCGAGAAAATCAACTTCGATGCCATATATAATTAACTGTGTTGTAGGGGCAACAGTTTTGGCCATATTGATAGGTATATTAACCTGGTTACACAAAAAAAGGAACCGTGATAAGTCCTCCCGACATTTTTTGACACTGGATGAAATGAAAAAGAAATCATCAAGGATATGGGATATCCCCGATGCATGATATTTGTTGAGCATGATCCAAACCAGAGCCTGACTTAACTCCTCAAATATTTTGCATGAGCTACTGGCTCCCATGGGGAGGCAGCAGTCATAATAGTATTTACTTTTCCAGGTAAACCCAAGAAGATGATAGTCTGATGGATGTATGGGCACTATGCGGAAAGCATCCTTAATGTCAGATTTTGCCATAAAAGCCCCCCACCCAAAATATTGTACTAGTGAAATAACTTTGTCTATCGTATCATATTGAACTTCGGAATTTTCACGAGGAATGTATGTATTAACTGACTGACCTTCGGGGAATGATAAGTCATGAATGACTCTATATTTACCTACTTCTGATTTGGGAACAATGCCTAATGGTGATGTAACAAAATTTGTTAAAGGTGGATCATCAAAGGGGCCTGCTATTCGTTGTGCTTGTATTCCCTTCAATATGTACTCATTAATGGCCTCCACATGGTCCCTAGTTGACTTATGATTCTGTGGTGAAGATCCCAAGGGTGCGCCTACACAACCTAACCTAAACCCTCTACAAAATCCCTCAACTAAGTATTGTGATTTATTTGAATCATAACCTAGTAGCTCCTTACGTAGTATTGCTGGTTTTACTGGGGTTGGAAGAGGTACGGGATGGTTGGTGTGGCTGGGGCTTGGGTTTAGCAAAACACTTTGTTCTGGGATGTCTATTGCCACATTCCTGACACACATGGACATATTTACATGGGGAGACTGAACATTTATCACCCCGGTTGTAGGCGAAACACACCTTTTGGGGACGAAAATTAGACTTCTTAGCATATGGGGGATGGGACTTATCTGAGAATTTTGGTCCCATGGCAGCAACCCGCAAACTCAGTTCCGGTACTGGCTGCTGCCATGGAAGTAAGGAGGATTCTCTTAACTTGCGAAAAGTTTCATCATATCCCCGCCATGCCTCGTCAACATGCAATCTGCTAATCTCCCTGATGTATGCACAGTATTTTAGGAGATTGCATGCCTCCGCTGGATATCTCTGAAGGTATATGGACATAAATGTTATAAAAGCATCAATCCACTGGTTGATGGAGAGCGGAGACTTTTGTTTTTGGCTCTGCTTTACATCAATTTTCCCTGCCTTTATGGTGATTGAAAGGGGATCATCTGTATAATTGGGCAATAGTGTTCTGAGGTCAATAAATTCATTGGCCCAGATTTTGCACTTGGTTTTCATAGGGACTGTAGCCCCTAAGGGTATGTTATCACTGATTGTAATGGGTGTGTGATTGCGTGCCGACTCACCCTGAAATACTGCATCAAGGATGGTGGTGACATTGTCACTCGAAATGGCTTGGTTGGAAGTGGTGGGTATGTCCTCGCAAGTCCCATCCATTTGGTGCCGTGAATTGGGAGACGTCTGTTCTGGGGAACGTTTGCATTTTGGGCCCGTGCCTGCTCCTGGACGATGTGTCTCGCCAGTTTTTCATAGTCTATGGTGGGTGTCAACTCTGCAGGCTCTTGTTCCACAGACGGGTTGTGTGTACTGTGACGACTGGACTTCTTTGGAGCGGGCCGGGGTGAAGCTGGTCGTTTCCTTGAAGTGGCTTTGCCCTTTGGCATGTTTGCTAAAACATAATTAACCACAGTAAATCTGGGCATCAAGGAAAAAGGGGCATGTCAACTTCCAACAAACTTGATGAGTGAGAAAGTTGGCAAACTAATACTACTGTAAACACCAAACAGTATACCACATGACATCCAGTATATATATAAACAGTTCTCCTGTATAATAAAATGGACTTGTACATCGCAACAAGGGCTATTGTTCATGATAACTGAATTTGACTGAAATTCAATAGCCCAAAGAACACCTCTAGGCACAATAATATATAGATAATATAACTTGATAGAAAGAAACTTAATGCCAAATCTGGAGGCTGTTTTTAGTTATCAAAGAATATAAATATAGTACCATAAGTAGGTGTCAGGGAAATATGTAGTAATAGTAGCGTCATACCGCTAACCTTTCCCTAATTTTAAATCATACTCATGTTAATTGATAACAATGGAATATCATACTAAAATGCCTCTCAGTGTAATAGACATTGCATTTTATGTATCTCTATAGCACAGGCCTTGCACTCTACCCTGCTGCTACTTTAAAATATAGACAGATATATAGTTTATATCTATATAACTCTTCAACCACACACTAAATGTTTCCGTGCAATAATGACACATTATACTGAATGCTTCCTGGTAATTATGTAAACATTATACTGAATGTTTCTGGGTAAGTATGTAAACATTATACTGAATGTTTCCTTGCAATAATGAAACATTATACTGAATGCTTCATGGTAATTATGTAAACATTATAATGAATGTTTCCTTGCGATAATGAAACATTATACTGAATGCTTCCTGGTAATTATGTAAACATTATACTGAATGCTTCTTGGTAATTATGTAAACATTATACTGAATGTTTCCTTGCAATAATGAAACATTATACTGAATGCTTCCTGGTAATTATGTAAACATTATACTGAATGCTTCTTGGTAATTATGTAAACATTATACTGAATGTTTCCTTGCAATAATGAAACATTATACTGAATGCTTCTTGGTAATTATGTAAACATTATACTGAATGTTTCCTTGCAATAATGAAACATTATACTGAATGCTTCCTGGTAATTATGTAAACCTTATACTGAATGCTTTTTGTTAATTCTGAAAACATTATACTGAATGGTTCCTTGCAATAATGAAACATTATAGTGAATGCTTCTTGGTAATATGTAAACATTATAGTGAATGTTCCTAATAATAATGAAACAGTATACCGACTGCTTCTTTGTAATTATGTAAATAAACATTATACCCAATGTTTCTTTGAAGATATTGAAGAATGCTTTTTTAAAGTGTTTCAAACACCAATAACACCCATGGCCTACATAGACAAGGCCTAAAATAACTCAAGTTTGCATTTAATTTTTGATGTGTTTATACTGGCCTGAGATCTTTGGCGTTAATAATTATGACGTTGCGTATACTCCGCAGAAACTTCCTCATGGGCTGATCATTGGCTTGAGTACATAGCAGGTGTACTCCATCTGGGCCGATGTATGACAGGGACTCCCAGAATCCACGGTGTGGCCAAAACACAATCCCTTGTACGTCCGATAACTTTTCTTTCAGCAAGTGGTTCACTGACTGTACCATCTCGTTAAACCGTGGACAGGACGCATATGGCAGCCGACGCAACAACTGGCCAACGATAACTTTTTTTTACGCCAACTCCGTCGCGCAGATAACAAGCCAGCGAAAAAATGTCCTCTGAGATTTTCCCTGGTTCGCTACGGGGCGATATGTCATTTTCACCGATCTGCATGAAACATATATCGGGGGTTGTGTCAAAGTGCAGAATTTTTGCATCGAAACGAATATGTCTAAGACATAAACCTCCCTTTCCCCGTAATGAAACTTGGAATTTTTCGTTGTCCAAACGTAAGTTCATTATGTTGTGGCGTTGCAAATAAACATCCAAACGGCGCACATATGAATGTCCTATCACCATCGGCTTGCACGTTTGATCCGCCATCGTCACTGACGCGACGCGTCTGCTGAGCGAGTGCACAAAGTTACTGTACCAATGATTCAACCCACGAGGATGTTAACATGTACTAGTTAACAAAACAAAACTGCCAAGTCACTTACACTTAGTGCAAATCTCCAATGCACAAACTATAAAAAATTACTGGATTTCTCAAATTTCAACAGCTTTCTACAAGTCCAAACAATCAAAACTTTCTAACAGAAGTAGACACGTGATCTATACACAAGTTTCCATTGGTTCAGATACAAACTGTGCTAATGTTGAATAGGGGTTCCCGACGGGGTTTAATGTTCAGAGGTACAATACGGGTTACCCGGTACTAACTAATATAAATAATATAAGGAAAAAGTTTCGCCATAAATGTTATTATATACATAATAGATATTATGATCTTTATATACACGCTATCCACACTTCAGGTGCCAGTGGTTTCTACAAAATTTGGAAGTCACAAATCAATATAGATCTTACAGTTACAAATACTACACTTACAGACATACCAATCTTGTTGCTCAATTCATTAACATTCATTAGTGTACTAGAAACATTTCATTTGGAGTATTTTATACAATTAATGATTGATTCAGATAAATCACTTAAAGAAATTTTAAAAAAGCTAAGGACGTTTTTCTGACATGCTTTTCATGAAACTGAACACAAATCCACATTGAAACAGATTTGTTTTAATATAGTAATATTTGATCGTAAATGAGTTACCTTTTGAAACTCTTGAATAGTCCCTAAAATGAATATCGAAAGGTTTGATCAGGTAATATAACACGACTGAGAAATGTAGCAATTGGGTGTTCCTGCTCTACGAAACTAAATAGCTATGTTTAAATGTAATCTATTCGATAAACATTTTTTATTACCTTTACACATGACACTCCAAATGAAATTCAATTCTATAGTTTCTTGGTCTGCTTGGATATAAATTTTGCACAAAAGTGCTGTATTCTGAAGAAACAAATCAAAGTGATGAAGACAGCTTTTGTATTATATTGATAAAACTCATTACACTGTATTTGTATATCTAGATTTTGAATGCTATGAAATAGTTTTCTTATTTGGTCATTCGCATTTCCAAATGGAAATCAAGAATATGCCCATAAGGGTCCTAAATCGTTAACACATGTAAAAGTAAATATAAAATTCTAGTTTGATATTTTGACCCTAACAAAACCAACAACAAAAAAATACCACGAATCTTTTCATTTTTTTTATGAAAGGTGACGATAAGAAACAGTGATCAATATAATAACTCCTACAAGCAATACAAAATAGATAGTTGGGCAAACACGGACCCCTGGACACACCAGAGGTGGGATCAGGTGCCTAGGAGGAGTAAGCATCTCCTGTCGACTGTTCACACAAGCCGTGAACCCTATATCCTGATCAGGTAAAAGGAGTTTGAAATGTTTTGACTCGAATTTAAATGAACGGATGCGTTGACTGGAAATCAAAAGAATGGCTTCTACAATGCAATGTAATGAACAAAGTAACAAACTTTAAGAATATCTTACACTATAGGAATGGAATAAAGAAAAGTTATGGCCTAAGTTCAGTTCAGAGGTTTTCCAATAGTTGAAATGAAAACTGACCGCTCTTGGATTTGACATTTCAATGAAATATGATTTTGATTTTACATTGATTAAACAATTCGTTTAAACAAGATGTACTTGAGCATGGTGTGTTGTTATCAATGACAGTGAAACAAACAATCAGATTGTCGCCACTCCGAAATATTTTTGGTATGATTCAACCAAATACTTCATTCTAAGTTTATTTGCCAGAATTGTTTGCCACAAAATTGCTACAACTGTTTGCTGCAAACATTTTCCAGAACTGTTTGCAGCAAATTTACCAGAACGGTTTGCTGTAAATTTGCAAGAACCAGATTTATATCAATATGCATACCAGAAATGTTTGCCAGAATAGTTTACCGCAAACATACCAGAACTGTTTGCCGCAAAGCTCATTTGCATGGCAATTATGAATTTCCAGCAAACTTGCAGCAAACATTTGTCAGAGGTTTGCTGCAAACTTGTGGCAAATTTACCACAACTTTCTGCCAGAACCTTTGTATTTTGGTAAGGGCAGCCATCATATTAGAAAAAATCTACAAGCGTTTAAATCGCACTTGATACATAACTAATGAAATCTTTAAATTGTCAAATGACCTTATGATCTAACATAATTAGTAAGAATTTGTGGCACTCCGTCAATCACTGTAGAAGTCGGTACATGAAACTTTAAACAAATCTATACAAAAAAGTCCTTACTAAAGCGCTGAAATGATATATTTTGATTTTAAACAAGAACCGTAACGTGTTTATATATAATTTAAACATTTTAAACTTCGAAACTATATTTCTTGTAAATGAAAACTTCTGAGAAATTAATGCTTTTGACTTTTTAATGAGAATAACATTATATGGATACCTTACCCAATTAAACGTAGCCAACTCCGCATGCATACATTAGTTCGTGACGAGGTGTTTCCTGAGTACTGGTAAGTATAGTGGTGGACATCCAATATATACTGTTGCAAAGCTATACAGACAATTGTATAATGAACCAGAATTGCTGATAATTCAGTAATAAAATCATTATTCTTTCGCTATATGCTCAAGCTTACGACAATTTAAACAGCTAAAGAGAGGCTCGTGTAAATTTGCAAAACTTGGTTTTTGATCCTGTTGAAACGTGTAATGATATGAAATAAAAGATGTTCAAAACAACAGAATAAATACCCATGCTTTTCAATCGGGGGTATAAAGATATCGATCGAAGCTTGGGATTGCATAATTGGAGAAATGACCACATGAGACCATTGTTGTTCATATACCCATTAGACAGACAATCATGTAGTAAACAATTAAATGTAGAATATATATTTTGGGTATAATTTTTTTAATTAGTTATATTTAAATGAATAAATATATTTAAACAAGTATCAATAAATATACAATCAATACAATCTGTCATTGAGTCAAATGCTATCTATCGTATTTCAGATCAATTGGTACGCTATTCTCTGTTTACCTGATCAAGATATAGGGGCCCCGGTAGATGATACCCGTCGACAGGGGATGTTTACTCCTCCTACGCACCTGATCCCAAATCTCGTATGTCCAGGGACTCGTGTTTGTCCTACTTTTAATTTTCTATTACTTTTAAGAGTTATCCTCACCTTTTCATGCATAGGTTTCTATGCTTAAGTTAAGTTTTGTCACAGTGCCTTAACAGAAAAATAAGGTTCCTTGTGTAACGAAAGCTTGTGGTTAGTAGAGGAAAAACAGTTGGCAATGTACACATCTCTACGCATATGCGAAATGCATGGATATTTGTCATAACTTAAGTGTCCTTGACATTCGAGGAAGGATACTGACAAACAAGTTGATGTTACAGGGGTTTCAACAGTCTAGTTTGAAACCAGCATTTCGCAAATTATGTGGTCATTAATAAGTTCACCAATAAAACTTGTCATTGGGTCAACTGTAGTCTGATATGTTCCATATCAATTATTAGACCTCCTTCGCACACTGATTTCGACTACGGATTACTCCCTTTATATGACCGAGGTATAGGGCTCACGACCGGTGTGACCGGTTGACAGGGGCTGCTTACTTATCTTAGGCACCTGCCCCCACATCTGATACATCCAAGACTTCGTGTTTTCCCAACTCTTTATTTTGTATTGCTTATATGAATTATGAGATTGATCACTATTAATTATTTTCATCTTTCATTCACTAAACATATCCTTCAATTCAGCACTTCATATATCAACTACCGCCCACTAATACTTTAGAAATGGGGAGGGACAGCCAATTAAACTTTGCAGGTAGCAAATATGATTTTTGTATGTTAAGATTGAAAATAACGTGAAACATGGGTAGACCAGACCCCTCGCCCACACAAGTATATGTATATACTATTTATCTAAATTTCATTTCGTTAAATCCCCCCAAAAAGCTCGCATTCATGTGTTCCCCTATTAGCTTTTTTGTCTGCTAGATTCGTCCCTGAAAACTAAAAACATGATTTCGTTCAGAGCAGAAATGGGTTTCTTTTAAAGTACATCTAAATTAAATGCAAGTAAGTCTCTCTTTTAACCTCATCAGATACTTTAGGAAGGAAATCAAAACTACATGTATGCAATTTCACTTTTATTGACATCTGAATCCGAAATTTAGATAATATAATGTCTTCCAGGCTTCGTGACCTTACAAATATTAACAACACTAATCATTAAAAAGAATTTTATGTTCTAGGTGTTCAAATCCCAATATGTTGATTTAATTTGTATCATATAAAAAATCCTCAACTCGAATTTTATTTATTTACGACTATTGATATCTTACGAAGTAAATAAATTTAAAATTTTGATATACAGCTGTATGTCAATTTTCAATATACATGTATGTCCATGGGGCCAGATGTAAGAAATGAAAATATGACTCAATTCTGAACATAATCATTATGGCATGAAAGGTGAAGATAACGAAAAGTGATCACTCTCATAACTCCTATAAGCAATAAAAATAAATAGTTGGACAAATACTGACCTCTGGACACAGCAGAGGCAACGATAACGAACAGTGATCAATCTCATGAATCTTACAAGGATGTTACAGAAAAATTAAACCACACGTCTGTTATAGCATGCGATTTTTCTGAATATTTATATATTTATAAATGAAGTTTATACGCTTGTAATAATCTTTTGTCTTCATCCGTTTTGATTTGTAATTTGGTTTATCATTCCTTACACTGTGGAAGTGAAAGAAAACGTGGTATACGGTGCAATTCTACACCATTCAAATGAGTACACATGTGTAATAAGCAGAGACGTATCGTCGTTTTTTGCAAAGTAGAGTAGGGGGCTACTCAAAATTCCTTGCCGAGTAAAAAAAATGAATAAAGAAATGCAAAATAATATAAAAAGGTAACAACAAATCAAGTGTTTTACTCGATTTTCACAATCCTAATGCGTGAGCGGGGTTGAGTGTCTCATCAAACACCCGTGTAAACGTGAGATCATTAACTCGGACGCGATTGCTAACGCGGATATAGTTATGCAGAACTACAATTTGATAGCGAGTACGTTTTAATGTTTTAATTCACAAGATATTAGTATAGTAGTGACAATCTATGATCCTTACACTGTAACCAAAATAAGTTCTTCCCCCAAACGTTGGTGTATATGTAATCCATTTAATCGACATGCTTTCTATTTCCGAAAGTTCTTGCTGTTAAATTGATTATTTTCACAATGGCTCAAATAATTGCAGCAAACATATTTTGATTCTATGAATTTTACATGCATCACCAAAATATGCATGTCTAGAAATGGTTTTTATATCGGAAATTGACAGAATAGAAACGATTGGCAACGCAACGAATTGCTTACAAAGCGATCATATAATGCAAAAAATGCGATCGGAAAACTAAATATAAGCGACGGGTATATAGTCAATATCATTTTGATTGTTTGACTAGACAGATATTTCAAGTCACCAAATAAAATATATGGTGTGGAGGAGGATTGTATTACTGTTTAATTTTTTCCAACACTTACTATCACCCGTAATTCAAAAACTACAACATGACATTGGGATAACTTGCACATCTTCGTCCTATTCAATGCCAATTTTATCATAATATGGAATTATAGGATTGTGTGACGGAGAGTTGTAACACTATTGTTTGGAATTACGAGAAGGGCAAACAAGACAGTCCAGGGGTCTGAAAAGGTGAAGATGTATTTTCTCCATAATAAGAATTTTTTAAATATATTTGCCTCATAAGAATACAAAGACTAGTCAGCTAGAAGAACAACTCGTGCCCATGAACTTTAAAACAGACTGTTTGAAGACCTGAACACCAAAGACGAGAGATATTATATCAATGAGAAACTCCTACATCTTTTCATATCAATTATTAATCAGGCAAAATTTAAAACAACGCGCATATTCTAAAATTGGTCTAAAACATTCCTATATTAACAAAATATGCACGTAAAGCATTAACATAGTAAATTACGTGGTATTCAAAGTAATGGATCATTTCAAATTTTACTTAAAGGTCAAGTTGAACTTAACTAAAGAGTTTGTGTAATCTATGTTAGTGTAATTTTGATAACGAATAGTGCACTATAAATTTTGATTTCAGAAAGCGTCCTTCATATGTCGTTTCGATCTATCCCGGTGAACTAAAAACAAGACACCACAGAATATTCCACATCTGCTTCGTACTAAGATATTTTATTGAGCAAGGGACTTTACGGCAAACTAATTCAACTTCATGACAAATGGGATTATTTCAGCTCCTCATGTCTAAAAAGCAATATTCCATTATCACCTGCATATTGTGTTTATGTCATCTATTTCCATACACAAGAACTTGCTCTCTCCGTATGGCCAGGTTTAAATTGAGGTAGACTTAAGAAACAAAATTATGTTAGAGGGGTTTCAATAGTCTTGTTTAAAGTCAGCATTTTTAAATTTCTATAGCCGTTATAACAACCTAGTTTGCCCATAAAACCTATCATTGGGTCAAATGATTTTTGACGTGTTTCATGCCGATTGTTAGACCGTTCCTTACACACAGCTTTTGACTACGGATTACTCTGTTTACCTGATCAAAATATAGGGCTCACGGTGGGTGTGACCGGTCGACAGGGGATGCTTACTCCTCCTAGGCATCTGATCCCACCTTTGGTGTGTCCAGGGGTCTGTGTTTGCCCAACTCTCCCTTTTGTATTGTTTATAGGAGTTATGAGATTGATCACTGATCGTTATTTTCACAGTTCATGTATCTGTTTAGATTTCTTTTCGAAAGCTATATCATTCAATGCTTACTCCTCCTAGGCACCGGATCCCACCTCTAGTATATCCAGGGGTCCGTGTTTGCCCAACTCTCTGTTTTGCATTGCTTAGAGGAATTATGAGATTGATCACTTTTCGTTATCTTCACCTTTCATCTAAATGTCGAATTGAAGGTCACAGCAAGAGATTGCTTCTTCTCAGATAGGAGTTTCTGAATAAATTCTGCTTCATGGGAATATATGGAAACCGAAGCCTTAATTATAATAATAATAATAGAACACTATCAATCAAATTAATTCAGGACAAAGTAGATATTATTATTACATTTTTTGGAAATCCACCATGTAAAAAATGAAAAGAAAAAAAACCCAAACGGGATGATTTCAGATTCTTATCTATGTAGCAATATTCCATTATCACCAGCATATGGAGTTTATACCTTTCAACTGATTTGATACACGCAACTTGATCTGATTGTTAGGCAGTTTTTGGCACACTGATTTTGACTACGGGTGACTCCGTTTACGTGATCAAGATATAGGGTGTGACTAGTCGACTAGTCGACAGGGGATGCTTACTCCTTCTAGGCACCTGAACCCAGGTCTGCTATATCCAGGGATCCGTGTTTGACCAACTCTCTATTTTGTATTCCTTATAGGATCATTCTTAGTTATCTTCATCTTTCATGTATAGAATTTCGTTCGGCTTTGAATGTGGCGTGTCAATGGCCGCTGGTTAGGAATCAGGTTTCCAGAAATTCGTGGGGTATCTCTAGAGTAATGTTAGGAATTAGTGCTGTGATTTCTGGTGTTAGGAGATGTGTAAATAGCGAATTAAACAAAATAGAGGAAAATGTGTTGCCATCCTATCGCTTCGTGAATGTAGCCCACCAGTAGGATTCATGCCTGATTCTCACTTTTTCACTTTCTTGATAGAATTGCTTACTTCTGACACCCATGAGATTGATCATTGTTCGTTATCTAGCTAAACATAACAAAAGTCCTCCAATCCACTCAATATACGCTCGAGATCCACCCACCGTATGCACCATCACGCAACAGACGAAAACGTTTTTCATCTAGACCTTCGCTACCAGGTGTTTTAAATTATTTAGAGGTCATTGAATTTAATTAATATCTTATTTCGCATACCTCATACCTGTGTATTCAGTTTGCTTTACCAATCGCAATTGGGGTGGGGTCCTAACTCGATACTAATATACTGGTAAAGATCAAAAAGATGTAGAAATAGATATTTCGTGTTGTTTGGTGATTTTAAAAGTGTTGATTAATCTTGAATTCTCCAACATAATGTAAATTAGGAGTCTCCATTACAGTACAAGGGATGGAGAGTATGCCATTGCGTCGATTGTTTACATGTCAACTCATTATGTAAGTCATCATGTACCTTTATATTTCGAAAAAAAAAAAACTATTCCGATCCATTGCATTATTCAGGTACCAGAGCTCAATATATAGAAATTTAAGCATACCAATCCTAAATCAACCGGATGAATATAGAAAATATTAGCAAAATATAGGCCTTCCAATGTTTGTAAATGGAATTCAAATAAAACACAAATTTGTAACTATGACTTTGAAATGGGGATAGATGGGAGCTATAGTTCCTAGTGTAGCGGCTCTACGTGTCTCGGTCCAAGTGATAACTTCCGCATCATTGTAAACACTCGTGAAACAATAAAGTTATACCGTCATAAGTTAAACTTTCAGTTAAAAATATCACACAGAATAGATACAAATGAAATCCTGTAATTTAAAACCGACATGAAACTCACCAACATGTTCCAATTTTAGGATGGCAAGGGTGCTCAGAATCCTTCTATTTTGAGGAATTCCTTCAAGGTGAACCAATTCGTCTTAAAGAAACGCAAATGCAGAGTCGTACCTTGGTTTTGAAAACAAATGAGACACAACTCTATCTGTAAGGAGTCGATGGAAATCGTTTGACCCCTATTGTGTCCAGGTCGGTGCCCTGGTAGGGAGTGGCAGAGGCGAAGCCTCCAGGCGAAAAACCGATTTTTAGGAATATTGGATGTGAAAATTAATCGTTTTCTCCTCACAATTTTGTCAATTCCACCCGTGTCATAATTGAACATTTCATTTCACTTGTTAAGAGGCACAATTAATAGCGTTTAATATATTTGAATTATGCACGATCAACAGACATGTAGTTAGTTGATTTAACTTCATTTTAACTCTCCAATTCGGCTGTGCTTGGAATCTATCGAGATTAGAGTCTAATCCCTGTGAATAAACAGCAAAACAAGACCGAAAAGTCTATCATCAATCAGCGTAGACCCGGTCCTATGCTTAAGACGTCTCATTGTAGAAAATGATCTTCGCAAGGCAAAAACACTAACTGGCATAGTATGTAGACCTAATTGATACAATGAAGGGTGAAGATAACGAACAGTGATTAATGTCATAAAACCTATAAACAATACCAAAAGGAGTTGCGCAAACACGGACCCCTGGACACACCAAAGGTGGAATCAGGTGCCCAGGAGGAGCGTGCATCCTCTGTCAACCGGTCACAAACGCAGTGAGTAATATACCTTTATTAGATATCCGTAGTCAAAATCAGTGTGCCAAGAACGTCCTAACAATCGGTATAAAATCATTCCTATTCTATTTGTAAAGGACTAAGACCATGTTTAGCTATATCGGCCCTGTGGTGTGTTAAAAAATAAAGCAGAATGAATTGAAATAAAATTGCTATCATTTGATAATATAATCTTTATACCATCGCGACGTGCCAAGATTTCCCCGCCAAAACGTCAGCTTGTGGAATTCTATACAAGACAAAACCGGTATCGGTCTGGTTTTCTGCAGAAATTTCCACTTTTTTCAAATTTAGTCATATAATTCATATAAAACACGACCTTCGATCCAGAAACTGACTGTAGTCTATCAAAATCTATCAATACAAATAAATTTTGCAGGAACGATTTTTTGGATCGAAAGGTGTGCTGTTGATGAATATCAACTTTGAATTAAATCGAGAGCAATCCGGAATTATTTATTTTTGTGAGAGTTGTGGGTATTTATTAAATATGTTGCTTTGAAAAATTAAAACAATATACTTATGTGGAGTCTGCATCATTTCCATGCAGAATACACCCCTATATGGTGTTTTTATCACAAGTTTGTGCAGGAATTCTAAAAGCTATAGAATTTTGATGCATAAACAAACGAATATGCTGTCCGACAAATCAGACCTTCAATGCTATAGAAAGTTTTTATTTAGACGACACCAACAGAATTACTAAAATCAAACTGAAAACAATTTATAGAACATGCATTGATACTATTACCGATATATCGAAAGTATAACTTTAACTAGACAAACACCACCAAATGTTTTCCCATAGACTTCCATACAAATTCCAATCACTGTCAATTATTTATTAAGCCAATTTTCAAAAAATCAGTCACCATTCAGCAAAGTTCATCATCTCCCCTTCAAAATTCCACCAAAAAATATATGGCTGGCCGTTGCGTTTTTCCTTTAAATTTTGGCCTGTTTACAACTAGTGTAGATCCGCACTGAATGAAATTGTCCATCCAAATATCACCTCTCCACTCAGATCTTCCCTTATAACTTCTGTATCTTTCTACATATTCTGTTATGTCACCTGTCATTTTTATCACTTATATTTCACTATTAAATTCCATCACAAAGATTTTCTGTTAATGACCAATCAGATCTCCTGTCAACTTTTCTTCTCCGCACAACTTTGGGTGTCCACAATGGCGGCGCCCTGTAGCTAGGCAATTCTGGTGTTTTTCCTATAACCAAATGGAAAACAAAGTGAAAAAGTGGCCAATTTGACATTTTTAGATAACATGCACATAGTACATGTAAAATATGTAACATGAAAAAATTACATGAAAAAACATGTAAATTATGACTATCTATATAATGTAACCCCTCACACATGATGAACTCAACTGTGATATGAAGCTGTGTTGAATGTCAACTTTATAATGACTTTTTACAGTGCTTATTGAAGTAAAAAATGTAAATAACAGTCTTATTGTCTTATTTTTTATCTTTTCAAGAGGATCTGAGGATTCACATGTAATTTACATATTCAGGGTACATTCTACCCGGTTTTTGAAAAAATGGCCAAAAAATCTTAATTTATCAAGGAAAAATGCTTTCAAAATGCATTTACTTTTCCAATTCAGAATGAATTCACTAAGCTGCTGACAGCCAATTAATAGAAGGTTATCAAAACATATGAGGGGTAATCTGATCTAGTAGTGTTGTTTCTCTGTGACAGTAAAACTGTCACTACCCTCTTTAACTCAGATACATTTTGCAGTGAGGGTTGCTTGCTAATTCCTATCATGATAATAAATTATTACATGATATCACTTAAACTTGACATGATGCTGATAGAGCACTGGAAAAAGCACATCACAAGTGAATTTCACTTCAGACAGAATATTCCTAGCAGAATTATACATGTATGTCAGTTTTCAAAGATGGGGAAATTCAAAAAAGGGAATAATTATGGTTTTAAGCCAAAATATGTGCCTCACAACAAGGGGAAATTACATGAAAAAAAGAAAACTCACCTGCACCATTCACGAGAGTTGACAGGGAAACCCTACAACTGGTGACGCATCCACCCTCTCTGTGCGAGGAGCAGGAAATGATGCTCAGGCCTGGGTGCCACCGACTGCTTCAGCCAAGACCCCTGAAAAAGGAAGGAAACCATGAGACTTTAAATCAGGCTGAATCCTCAGGGTAACGATTACAATTCTTCTAACTTTCTTAAATTATGAAACAAAACCTCTTTGAGTCGAAAATATTTTTTTCTAATTCTCAGAATAGGCCCACATATGGCCAAATTGGCTGAAATAAGGGGTATCCCTAAGATCCTGTAAATTTAATTAGCTTAATTAATTTTATAATTAATAAACTCTCTAAAGTATAGCAACATTACAATAATTGTTCATTCATATGAAGAGAAAGTTACAAAAAACAGTTGTTAGGGACTGTGATGAGCCTCTTGACTCAACTTTGAGAACAAGTATAGTCAAAGGGAAGTAACTCTAATTTCTGAAAATGAACTTGCCTGGTTAGGAAGTAATCAGGTACATAACTGATTTCGGCAGGTGTGAAAATGACTCCTACAGACTGCTGCATCTGGAAAAGACATGTGGCATGTTCAACGCAGAGTTCAAAGAACATGGGCGGGCCAATCCAGGCTGTGATGGTGACCTAACCTGGGACTTGGACTCTGAAGAGAGGCGTGGCCTGGGCACTAGGTTACGGCTTAAATGTAACACCTGCACCTACGTGTCCAAAATGTATAGCCTCTATGTCGAAGTAGAATCCGGTTCCAGGGGAAGGAAAGCAGCAGCAATAAACTATGGCCTACAAATAGGTCTCAGTCAAACCCCCATTGGCAGTTCTTCTCTTCGTAAAATCCTCATGTCAACCAACACCCCACCTCCAGCCGAGTCTTCTCTACAAAAAACAAGCAACACCATTATGCAAAAAGTAATCACCTTAAACAAGTCTGATATGAAAAAAAGATGTAAGAAATTAGTTGATATTAATAAATTGAGGGGGGCCAAAAGTCCAAAAACCATAGGAATTCAGTGCGACGGGATGTATAATAACGCCCTATATTCTGGGGTAGGGGAAACCCCCTTCCAGCCAGCTATTCAAAACCACCATCTAAATATGCTAAATGAAATGAAATTTACATGTAAAATACATATAATTACATAAAATGCACCAGGGCATGTGTGACTTGCTGCACACCCCCTGCAACTGGCAGTGAATCCTCTCCTGGTTGATAGAGTGGGACTCCACTACCAAATGCTGGGGGTTCACACACAGCTTGGAATGGCAAAGGTGGCTACTTTCTACATTGTCACGTGGAAACTGACTCCGAGTCAGTTTCCACTCTGCCATAAGGGCAACTCTGTGGGCCTTTTCCACCTTTCTTCCCTCCTCTGGCCAGTAGACAGTTTGTAGCCCATAGCCAGAGGGGGAAATCCTACCCCTCCAAATGATGCAGGTGCCCCCTTGGGGGCCCCGTACACTTTTACGATTTACTTTTTCTTTCAAATTATCAAAAAATGCATCCATTTTATTGTAAAACTGACAAATGGCGCTAAAAATCCACTACTTTCTTACACTTACCTCATAAACTGGTTCTCGCTACCTCAGTATAGGACAAACACCACCAAATGTTTTCCCATAGACTTCCATACAAATTCCAATCACTGTCAATTATTTATTAAGCCAATTTTCAAAAAATCAGTCACCATTCAGCAAAGTTCATCATCTCCCCTTCAAAATTCCACCAAAAAATATATGGCTGGCCGTTGCGTTTTTCCTTCAAATTTTGGCCTGTTTACAACTAGTGTAGATCCGCACTGAATGAAATTGTCCATCCAAATATCACCTCTCCACTCAGATCTTCCCTTATAACTTCTGTATCTTTCTACATATTCTGTTATGTCACCTGTCATTTTTATCACTTATATTTCACTATTAAATTCCATCACAAAGATTTTCTGTTAATGACCAATCAGATCTCCTGTCAACTTTTCTTCTCCGCACAACTTTGGGTGTCCACAATGGCGGCGCCCTGTAGCTAGCCAATTCTGGTGTTTTTCCAACTAGGGCAAGTAAATGTAGAAAGGATTTTTGACCAAGTGACGTCATACACGCCGTGGCTGAGTGGTAGAGAGCCCGTCCTTCAAGCAGGAGATCCGGTTTCAATTCCTACCCGTGTCAATATTTTTTTTTAAATCATACTGTTAACTACATTTTTCTTGGCATTATTGAAAAATTAATTTCTTTCAAGACACTGAAGATGAAATTATACCTGAATACAAATAAAAATCAATAGGCCTATGCAATCACAGAACACCAAGAAAATATGCAAGGATTACAGATTACATTTTTTAAAATTCATTGAAAAAACCCAACCAAAATACTTTATTTTCGGACTTGATTTTATTTCAAAGTATGAACCAGCAAAAGATAATGGAAAGGAAAGTTTTTCCAATGCATCTAATGTACAGAAGAAAAGTCAGAAAAAATGTGAATCCATTAGCTGTTCGTCATTTCCTGCAGAGTAAGAACTTTCTTGTTGAAACCACCACATGATATATTGTGTAGCAAGTGTAGACATGTGTGTCAGTAAATTCACATCCAACAAAATTGTCACCACCAATCTCGGCCACTTCCTGAGACAAAGTCTCTACAGACAATTTCAATACCTCTCGACAGAACCAGGCCTGTGGTAATGGTAATTAAATGACAGCCAGTTTCAATGTAATGCGGGTGTAATGGACCATTTTTGCATTACAAGTAATGTTAATGTAATGCATACTGTACTGCACATTATTTTTCATTACATTTACACTACTTCAAATATTTGATGATATTTTGAAGATTTAGAATAATTCATTTTATTAGTGAGATTGACTGAAGCATTTGAAACATTGATGACAATCAAATGCAATGAATAACTTAATAGATATGTTTCCTAACATTGCTGAATATTTTGTGTACTTATGTTAATGTATAATTAAAAATCATAATACAGACATAATTTTTCTGCCATTTCTTTAATATCTGACAGTATGTTATGTAAATGTGTAATGTAAATTCACTCTCAAGTAATGTAATACATTATATTTCAAAATAGGAGTAATGGTAAAGTGAAATTAAGGGTAAACTTCAGAGTCGACATGTTTCTTCCAAGCAATATAGTCTTGTTTGGATCCAGTTTTTCCAGTTCTGATATAACTGCCTAATTCTGTACAATGTAGGTGTCAATCTGGTCCCCCTATTGTGGGAATCTGGTTCCACATAACTGCTGTATAATCTGGTACCTTGCTATTCACAGGCACAACAAGGAAGCTATGTATGAATCTGATGGCAGTGATGATAGCATTATATGGATTCTTGTCAATCTGATTCATGTCACCCTTGCCATCAATTTTTGCTGTACATATTATATCATCCTGAAATTCAAATTACTCCAGTATTATATCATTATCAAAACTATATCATAAATGAAAGGTGAAGATAACAAACAGTGATCAATTTCATAACTCCTACAAGCAATACAAAATAGATAGTTGGGCAAACACGAACCCCTGTATTATGATATTCATATAAAAGTTGTACTTTCATGCCCTCGTGTATTTTCATTGATATAAAATTCAGAAAAATTACATTTATGTATTCGGTGGGAGATTGACATGTCTTCAACTAAACAATAGAGGACAGTTTAGCTACATGTACATTTCTGCATAAATAATTATATACACAAACATTTCATTTGAATTTGATCCCCCATCTAATAATTTTTGTTGTAGCTAATGTTGATATATTATCTTACTTCACAATTATCAGCAAATTCACAAAATATTTTTATGTTTCATACTCTTTCTTGTGGGAGATGTATGGAAAAATTTAATATTCAATAATATAAAGGAGATAAAAAATATCTGCTTAAATCATGGTAGTACCCATGAAATTCAACATTCTCTGAGTGATTCTATATCTAATCCCAATGCAGGCATGTAAGTTGTAATTGTTGAAATTAAGTTTGACATGTTTTACAATTTATCTTGAAATATGGCACATTTAAATTATAAAACCAAACTGTTCTTATGATTTTCCTGGCTTAATGGTGCTTTTAAGTATTTAAAAATTATTGAATGTAAAAATCATTCTGACTTTTCTAATCCATGTTTCCGCGTACGGCCAATATATATATATATATGTTAATTGGTTTCCACTTTCCCAACCTACCCTAATTAAAAATTTCTGTTGACCCTAACACATTTTTTTCTATTCTCACAGATTTTGCAAATGTCATCACTACAACAAAAATATATTTATTGACTTATGAAGTTATTTATTATGCACTAATACCAGACAGATTCCAAAACACAGAAACAGTTTTTGTTTACAGTAAATTGAAGAAATGTATCGATTCATCATATAACTTTTATTTGATTACTAAATAATCACTAAATTAAGTTTAAACATAGTAGAATACTAGAATACCAAATCATTCGAAAATTATTCAACCTATAACCCCCCACAGGCCTACATGTTACCCCAGAGACATATACCATTATGGAAATATACATCTATATACAATTATATGTCTCTTTAACCTATACAAATACTTTTTAGACCATACAATGATACATGGAAAGTTCAAAGTGTAAAGTGAGTCAAACATCATGTAAGAAAATTCAAATAGACCCGAGAAGGTCATACACTTGGAATTGAAAATGGCATGATCCTGAAACAGCTGATTTTTCTGATCAGCTGATATACATACAATTTTAAATCTTAACAATATATAATTATAATAGATAAACAATAAATATATGTTGACAACAGTTAACAGATTTGTTGTGGGATTTCCAACAGCCCAATGCGTGAATATTATGAGTTTATGTCAACACACCACATGCGCACCATACTATTCGTTCCATGCGACTTGTTTATCATTTTTAAGAGCAATTGGTACACCTATTTGGTTATACAGTTTAACGAGTAGAGGTGAAGTATATTCATATTTCTGAAACTTACGTTGAAATGCGATGAGTACATCCTCTGCAACTTCCACGAACAGCGCAAACAGGCTAACGGCGCGGTGTGTGAAAATGGCCGAATGAAGGAGATTGAAAAATATGGTGTGCCATTCGGGCTATAAGTAAAATAACCTTATTGCGTATTGGGAGAGAAAATTTCTTTTTCAAGATCTTATTATATATTAAACCACTCATTGCATAATTATGTTTTACAATACGTTACCACTTCTAATAATATATAGCGACGTTGTATGACGCAATCTTAAAAAGTAGAGCAAATTATAGGATTTATACTAGTAATGTAAACCTAAAAATAGTGTTCTTTCACGAACTCTACGTATAAAAACCAGTACATTATAGGACAAGAACATGTTAGAGGATATTTCTAACAAAAAATTATTCACTTTGGACGTTAGGCCGAATTTTGATAAACATGGTCTTAGTCCTTTATTAGAATGTTTGTTACTATTTCAAGACTTATTTTCCCTTTTCCTTTTCTTCAAAAAATATGATTATTTTGTTTATTTATCTTTGATCCCGAACTTTATTTTTGACTTTGATTCCGAACTTTATTAAAACTTTAACTTCCATGCATAACTACTAAACGTGTACGTCACTAATTGAAAATAATTTCTGTGATCTTATAATGGTAGATAATTATCTTTTCAATGCATGGTATTTCATAGCAACATGGCTGAGTGTTTGAGTCACATACAACATTACAACATTTGTTTTAATGAGAGGGGATGTCTTTTTTTATCTTTTATTTAATTCAATATCAACAAATATATAAATCATTCATCAACATTATTTCAATGTTCTACATATTCAAATATATGTTATATATCAATGAATTTGTAGTGCAATATATAATACAATTTTATGCAATAGAGAGGGGGTGTCGTTGCAAAATAACTAGAGAGAAAGTTATCTCATTGCCACAATGGAATGGAATCTACGCCTGTAAGTGACACTAAATATCTAGTTCGGCATTGTACCCATAGTCTAACCAAGGAATGTGGTGTCTGAACTGACGTCCGAGAATGTATCGTTATTTTTACTACGGATAACTCCGTTTACCTGATCTTGATATAGAGCTCACGGCGGGTTGACCGGTCAATAGGGGATGCTTACTCATCTTAGGCTAGGCATCTGATCCTACTTTTGGTATATCAAGGGGCATGTATTTCCCCAACTCTCTATTTTGTATTTCTTATCCAGAGGTGAAAATAGGAGTTATGAGATTGATCACTGCTCGTTTCATGTTATGAACTTTTGTTTGAATGTGTCTGATATTGTGTCCATTTCATAGCATATCAGTCTCCATTTTTATCAATAGTGTGCGCAAAGATGATATTCATATATTGTCACCTTGAAATTGCGCCCAATCTGAATGCATGACACGTTTAAAATGGATTCATTTGCAGTAACATGTATTTACTCATAAACAATGCGAAAATTCAGTAGCATCTCCTATGACTAGCATTTGACAATTTTATATATATATTCTAGACATATTTTTGCGCTTCAAGCTGGTAGCAACTTATGACTTATATATCAATGATACGGAATTCATAGGAATGTGGTCAACTCCGGTAATTCGATATAATGTTGTTTTAATTTGGGTATGCATTAGACTCCAACAGTTTTTATTTAAAGGACTTGTATTTCTTGTGCGACTGTCAATAAATATTCAGCTGGGAACCCACATATACGTGAACTTTGTTTAATAAGTAAGACAACGTTATGGTTTTTTAAAATAAAAACTGCCTTGATATCCAGCTTACGTAGGGTGAAATTGTCATGTGGGGAATGTATGGTAGCTCGTTCGCAGTCAACACATGGGTTAGTGTTGTTTCGGTGTTTAACTGCAATGATTATAATTATACTCATGAATTTGACGTGTAATTTCACACAAAAATTGTAGTACATTTTACCATGGCAGCCCTTAACCTTCTTGTGCAGTTTTCAATGAAAGATGAAGATAAAGAACAATGATCAATCACATAACTCCCACAAGCAATACAAAATAGATAGTTGGGCAAACACGGACACCTGGACACACCAGAGGTGGGATCAGGTGCCTAGTAGGAGTAAGCATCCCCTGTCGACCGGTCATACCAACCATGAGCCCTATCTCTTGATAAAGAAAACAGAATAATCCGTAGTCAAAATCAGTATACTACGAACGCCCTAACAATCGGTATGAAACACATCAGACAACATTTGACACAATGATGCATTGTATGTAGTATTGGCAAATTAATAGTATCGGCCGTAGAATTTGCGAAATACTGACTTTAAACGAGACTGTTGAAACCCATGTAACATAAACTTGTATGTCTGTAGCCTGTCTCGATTTAAAAACTGATCATACACAGAACAAGCTCTTGCATATCGAAGTTGAGAGATATAAACACCATATACAGGTGATAATGGGTTACTGGTAAATAAGTATGGGTAGTTGACAATATGTCAGAAAAGTAATAGGTACTCTGATGGTCAATTACTACACAAAAGGATATTCAAAAAAGAAAATATATGTGAATAATGTATATTCTTAGCTTTTGTTCTTGAAAATATCAAATTTTGAGAAAAGGCCTATTGGTTATCCGTGGGTCTAGCTCTTTGTTTGAAGTAAAATATAAAGATAATTAAACTCGCGTCAGTAAGATGCCGCCCATTATATATTTCCCACTGTAGGCTCTAGTGTAATTTTGATTGTTATAAAATTTACGATATGAAACAGAAGAACCTTGTCTCGTTGTCAACAGAGCTTACCAATTCTTTTGGAATACAATCATGTCGACAAACCAGGATTCTGTAAAAGCAAGCTCAGCTGGAAATTATTAAAAATTGATGGAGAAATCACAGATTAATCAAGTGCTGAGAGAGTATGCCAAATATCAACTAGCAAATTACTCATCATGTCTGGCGTAACAAAGATAATTTGCAACACTATATATTATTACGAAAAAATGTCCAAATTGGCCTCCATACATCCTTAGCGATATATTTAGATTTTGAGCAACTAGCCGCCATGTCTGCTATTTCTAAATTGGATGGAAAAGTTGCATTGATTACAGGTTTGTCGTAGCAAAATGTTACAATTATATTATTTTATGATATTTGGTCTCTACAGCCCAGTAGTTAAGTACATCGTTACTAGCTTGAAAATACGGATGCATATTTAATTGCTGTTATAAAATTTAGAAATTCATTTCAAAATTAAGGATTATCTCCCTCACGCATAGCTCTTATCCTTAGACGAATTTGACTCCACTTGTTTGGCACTCTGTTTTTCCCTAAAATAGCTCTAAAACTTCATTGTTATTTCGGATTTCAAACATTTCGGTTGAGCATCACTGAAGAGACATTATTTGTCGAAATGCGCATCTGCTGCATCAAAATTGGTACCGTACAAGTTTTACATTATGACCCCTGGAGCGAGACCTCTCCTGGTGGACTGTTAGTCCCCGAGGGTCTCTACAGCCCAGTAGCTGAGTACTTAGTTACTAGCTTGAAAATACGGATGTATATTTAATTGTGATAAAATTTAGAAATTCATTTCAAAATTAAAGATTATCTCCCTCATGCATAGCTCTTATCCTTAGACGAATTTGGCTCCACTTTTTTGGCACTCTGTTTTTGCATCAAATAGCTCTAGCAAGTTTATTGTTATTTTGGATTTCAAACATTTCGGTTGAGCATCACTGAAGCGACATTATTTGTCGAAATGCGCATCTGGTGCATCAAAATTGGTACCGTATAAGTTTTACATTCACATTATTTCCTTGTGGACAAGTCAAATTTCCTACAATGTATATATTATCATTGCATCCGTATTGAAATGCAGTACCTAGAGTCCTGATTCAGTTGCCTACGAAAAAGGGTACTTAAAAATATATTGTTTGTATTATGGTAATTGTTTTCTAGAATCATGACCCTCACGGACAAAATTTAGTGGTCGGGTTGCAAAAACATATAAAACAGCATTATTTCATAACCTATTAACAATCACAAACAATCGGAAATACCTGAGCCAAATTGATCACTGATCACATTACTCTAAATATTAAAAGTGCACAACAATGCTCCTTGATGGATGGCTTGACAACTCTTGACACTTCTGATATAGGCCTGCACAGGGTTTCCTGATTACTCTGCGAGGACAAAACTCATTCAATATTCTTTAGAATGTCCGCAAATTGACTGCCTTGGGATTCAATTCTTCTCCAGCGCTAGCATACATTTTGAAGATACCTACCTTTATATTGTATGAGGGTAAAAGAAGAACTTTTGAGTCTGTGGTTTAGTAAACGTTTTTGCAGAGGAAACCATTGTCTATAGTAAAGCAACCCAGAAATTTGTTCACTGTTTGCGTATGTCAAAATATGGGATGTGGGGTTTAGCAAATCATCAATGAACATGTGGAATTAAACCTTACACATCTAAGGATTTCACTATTGCCAAGATCTTCTCAATAAGACGTAAAATACATTATCCATACATACTCATCTTTCCTTGAAATAAAATTCTTTAAATGTCTTTCTTTGCCTTTAACCTTGTATTTCTCTATATATGTGAAAGCTGAAGATAACGAACAGTGATCAATCTCATAACTCCTATGAAGAGTGTAAGCGCCTGATCCACGATAAGCAAATGAGATTCATTCATGATATCATATTCTTCAAATTCTTCAATAGTCGGTTAAAGAGTTTATAGTCGGTTAAAGAGTTTATTACCCCATGTTACTTGTTTATTGTAAATAGGTCCGATTTTAAGTACGAATTGCTTACCTACTTACCTCAATGAACAATTCTTTGCATAAAATCCGATATTCTATTAATGTAGAAAACATCATGCTACTTTTCTTAGGGTCGTTTTAATAAAACTATTGTAGATCGGCTAGTACACGTTTGCTTGTACGTTTGTATACAATTCTACCTTAGCTGAGGAACTTTCTTTGCGATGTTTCTCCGCTTTGTATACTTTCTTAAAACATGGAGTATAACGGCTACACTCCATCACTGTGTTGTGTGTAATTTCCAGGTGCCAGTTCCGGTATTGGGGCAGGAACAGCCATTTTGTTTTGTAGGCTTGGTGCGAAGGTATCCATCACAGGCAGAAATGTTGACAATTTAGCTGAAACGGCTGCCCAGTGTGAAAAAGAAAATGGAAAAAGGGTTAGATATTACTGTAAATTTATTGTCGTTGCCATACACTTGAAAGCAGTTTGGGAAATAAAGTGTTACCACATCGCTCTCTTTGTTCTTTTAGCCGTTGACTCTTAGCGGTGATTTGACAAAGGAAGATTTTGTTAAGCGACTTGTTGACGAAACAGTAAAACATTATGGAAAATTGGACATTCTGGTATGTACGAGTGTAACATATTTGGTTGAACACACTACATGTACACTAAATTTATGCTGTAGCATGCTTATGATCAGCATGGATAATAATTGAATAACATGTATACATACTTTGAGAATAAGCCAAAATGAACTTTTTATAAAGCTTGAAAATGCATTCTATTTCATTCCATGAATATCTTTATTTTCAAGTTCTTCTTCAAAATAATAGGTCAATAATGCAGGGATATTGAAATCTGGAAGCATTGAAACAACATCACTGGAGCAATATGATGAATGCATGAATACCAACGTCAGGTAATATATAAATGTGAATACACAATTTGTACAAAACATCATATATGCCTGTACTTTCGGATTACAGAACTAGCCATATACACACAACAGCAGATCGAGGAATATGTAACAAATACTAATGTTATAGTTTATAACTGATCGTTATTTACTGAATGGTTGGGAAATAGCATCTCTGTTCTACTTTGATCACCAGAAATAACGTGTTTGTGAGACTGTTAGTTCGATAATTTGTTAAGTTTGATTTATCTCCCTTTTTATGGATAAGCGTGATTAAAGCAATGTCATGCGTTGATGATTAAAAGTTTGTGTTAAACTATTGTAAAAGTATGGTTTTAGTTATCACCAGAAAGTTTGATAGAACTCGCCTGGTAAACCATCCAAGCCTGGCGATTTATTATGTTGTAACATTTTGACAGCTTCATCACATTCCTTCATTGACGGAACCTCATCTAATTCTAATTTTTGTTTTTCGTTAACTATATTTAATATAGTGGTACTATCTAAGTAGGATTTAATGTTATTATCGTCAATATTCGATGATTTGTATAATTTTGTGTAGAAATCACACATTTTACCTAAATAAGCATTACAGTTGGTGGTAATATTATCTTCATATTTGATACGTTTGATAATATTATTTTCTTGGTGAGAAGATTTAAGTTTGATGAAAAAAAGGAGTTCGTTTCTCCTTCATCTATGCATTTCGCGCGGGATTTAATCTGTGCACCTTTGCCTTTTTATTTATCAATTCTTTTAATTCTGACGCTAATTTCCGCTTTTTATTCATATCAATTGATGTCACGTTTGATTCACTTTTACCTTACGTCAAAAGACAATTAGGTCCACATCATATTAGTACAAAATTTTACTCTGTTCCATTGAGAGTTTTACATACAATATTTGAAGAAGTCACAGCTAGTCTACACCTGAATATAGACTGAACTCTATGATTATGGATGTTTCCAATCACAGGCTCTTTAAATAACGACGGATCATGAATGATATTCCTTCACAATCACGCCGCAATTTTTTTTATGCTCAAATTTACAAAGGAATAGATGCCGTCAACAAAAGCAACATTCTTTGTCATAAAAGGGTTCAGTCGTGTATTCCAACTTATTTCAAGTTCAAGTCTCTACCTATTATTTCCTACCAATATACTTCTGCTTTTACATCCAAACTGTCTATTTATAAACACATTTTGCAGTGCCTAGATATAGTTTATCTTATACTTAATCTACGTGTTCTTGTTCTTAATCTTCTTTCAACTATAGTCCAGCTGGACATGTCATTACTGGTGATATTGACATAGTTGAAAATCAGTACTTCAAATCACTTATTCTAAAAGGTCCTAAATACAGAGAACATCGGTCTTTCAATTGGCGACATAATTTCATCTCTATTATGAATTCTGTCGAAGATTATGCCAAACGATGGGCTAAATATGAAGAAGAAAAACTTCATACATTGTCAGAATGGATTAAAAGTATGTGAGGAATTTTTAAATCCCCCATTAGACATATCAAAACAAAAGTACATACCATTTATCATTCTGTGTTTAGTAAACCAGAAGTGATAAAAGAATTAGATAGGTTACATGGGGAATATGTGTTGATTCCAGCTGACAAAGCTTGTAATAACATTGTCTTAGTTTGTAAGGCTCATTATTACAACTGCATTTTAAACGAACTTGACATTAATTCCACTTTTGGTAATCGTACTTATACTCCAACTGCTTCATAAGATGGGATCATGTTTTAAATCTATACAGGCTATCGACAAAACAAGCTGATGCTACTGCGATTTCAACAGTCTCGTTTAAAGTCACCATTTCGCAAATTGTATGGTACAGACTACAGTCCCTGAAGCGTGCTACTACACCTCCAAAGCGTTTCGTTTCGTTCCGTGCAGACCATTCACCGTTTCGTGCAGACAGTTCAGCGTTTCGTGCAGACCGTTCACCGTTCCGTGCAAACCGTTCAACGTTCCGTGCAGACCGTTTACCGTTTCGTGCAGACCGTTCATCGTTCCGTGCAAATCGTTTCGTGCAAGAATTGTTCCGTGTATGATCAAATCACGCCCATAGAAACGTGCAGATGGTTCAAATCACGCCCTTAGAAACGTACAGACCGTGCAAGTCATTTCGGCATGGGATATAGGACAGTTAAACATTGTTGGGAATTTGACCAATTATTTCAAAATGTCTCCAAGATGGGCTTTCAACAGTGAAAATCTGCAAATAATCGAAAGAAAACAGTTTATTATAAAACTACCAGGTAGAGCAAAATTCGATACTATTTTATCACACTTGATAGTTTCTAACAAGTGCAGAGATATGTAAATATCTGCCCTCATTTTTTTTTTATTTATTTTTTTTTATTTGCATGTAGGAATAATTTATTTGTCTTGTTACATTTGTATGATCAAGTTTCTCTTATTAAATAAAAAGTATTTTCATGAAAATCGTTTATCGGAACTGTCTGCATAATGCAAAGACCGACCTGTGTATAACTTGTATATTCTACGCAAAATCCAAGGTCCTTTTTTTTTACCACAATACTAGAAGTCAGTTAATCCGGGTATTTGAAATTAACATTCTTACAGAAGGTGTGAAAATCGGCGGGAGCAATTGAAGTATGACAAAAGAGGTGTTTTGTCTCTCAAAAATGAATGCAGTTTAAATTGAGGCAAATGCAACAATCTAATTAAAATTGGATGTTAGATCCGCTCGTATATCTGTTGACCATTGCTGTAGTTTGTAATTATTTGTTTTATATATTAATTTATATGATTTATTTCTCAATCTATTTCAATCATATTTTGATTGTTTCTTTTTGTTTTGTATCTTCCCTTCTTATCCAAGGTGACAGGTTCTTAACAACTGGCTAATTCTAAGTCTAGATGCACCCCCTCCCGCCCGAGAATATGTTCCAGTCTTACGAGAATTCTTTAATCATTTTATCTGTTGTCACACACATATGTAAAAATGTATAGGTTTATTCAAGATATGTTTTTGAGAAGAGGCCTGGAATATACAAATTGCACACGTGTTTTAACGGCACTCAGATTGAATGTACAAAAATAGCGATACAGACGCGACTTTTTCAATGAATTTAACAGAGCAATGAATAAATAAAGTTGAATAATAAATATCCCATGACGATACAATTTATGCATCTTTTCCCTTTATTTCCGAAGTTAAAAAATATTCATTTCGTTTTATTCCAACGTCTTCGTAAGTCATTATACTATTCCTTGTTTAAACTAACCCCAGGATGAAACAAATAATGCCGGAAAAAAATCAAAGCGTGCAGGTCATGCTTAGCGTTTCGTGCAGACCGTTCACAACCCTCTCCCCGCCCAAAAATATTTCAATCTTTCCTGACGAGAAATTTCTTGAAATCGCTTCATCTGTTTTCATACACGTACACATGTGTATAAAATGTATAGGTTTATTCAACATCTGTTTTTGGGAAGAGGACTGGAATATACAAATTGCAAAGGTAATTTAACGACACTCAAAATGAATGTACAAAAATAGCGAAACAGAGGCAACCATTTCATATTCAGTTTCTATGAATTTAATAGAGCAATGAATCAATAAAATTTGATTAATCAATATTCCGTGACGATATGATTTTTGCATATTTTTCTTTTATTTCCGAAATAAAAAAAATTCCTTTCTTTTCATTCCAACGTGTTCATTGATATAATAAGCAAAAACGAAATTTACCGCGTCGTACATGAGCAATCATTTGAAAATGAATCATTATCATTTCTTTCTCAACCTTTTTTTAATATCTAGAATATTGTAATAATATTGAAACTATTTGAACCAAATAATATCGAAAAAATCAAAGCGTGCAGGCCACGTTAACTGTATCGTGCAGACCGTTCACAAAGCGTGCAAGCCACGCCTACAAAGTGGTCAGCGTTTCGTGCAAAGCGTTCACCGTCCCGTGCAGACCGTTCAGCGTTTCGTGCAAACCGTTCATCGTTCCGTGCAGATCGTTTAGCGTTTCGTGCAAATCGTTCACCGTTCCGTGCAAGAATCGTTTCGTACCGTTCCGTGCAAGTGGTGTAGTAGTACGCTTCAGGGTCTGTAGTTATAATGATCTAGTTTGTAAATACTTTTTATCTGTGGGTAATTGACGTGTTTCATACCGATTGTTAGGTCGTTCTTGGCACACTGATTTAAACTACATATTACTCCGTTTACCTGATCAAGACATAGGTTTCATGGTGGGTGTGACCGGTCGATGCTTACTCCTCTTAATTACCCTATTCCTCCCCAGGTATATCCAAGGGTTCGTGTTTGCCCAACTCTCTATGTTGTATTCCTTAAAGGAGTTGTGGGGTTGGTTGTTGTTCGTTATCTTAACCTTTCATCAACTAATCAAACAAAGGATAAACTGCCTAAAAGACATCAGACATCCTCGCATAGATCATGTCTTAACGAAAATGATCTGTTTTCAGAGCTATTTATCATCTGACTATGCTTGCAGTTCCACATCTCGTCAATGCAAAGGGAAACATTGTTAATGTATCAAGTATCGCAAGTATCAGATCAGTGAGTATTCTAAATTTCTCACTTGCAATTAATGAATGCATCCCTGATGGGAAATTCTGAAGATTCATAGAGTTACTTTTCTTATTTCGAAAACCTGATTTAAACCTTATCAAAAGTTAATGATATTCATGTAAGAGTGACACTATATATATTTTTTTTTAGTTTCCTGAATTGTTACCATACTGTGTGTCCAAGAGTGCCCTAGATCACTTTACTAGGTGTACTGCAATAGGTAGGTGTTCTGTTTTTTGTCAGAATTCTCCATTGTGATCAGTTTCTGTCAGAATATATATACAGAGCAGTGACACTAAATGGATCATTTGAATTAAATTGAATATAGATGAACAGTAAATACATTTTTTCCTACCATATGTGCAGAAAGTAGTTACTTTGTGATTTCATATCTTTTTATCAAGTAAATGGTCTATTAAGCCCCTATCTTTGCTCTTCACAGATATGTTAACTCCTTTGAAGGAACAGCTAACCCTAACCCTAGGGAAGTGACGTATATCAAATGTGGATTTTAAAAGTAGTTTATATAAAGTGAAGTTACAAATCTTTTTTCCACATAAGCAGAATCAGAACATAGGGCTTTTTGTGGCCTTTAACTCGACATTTACAATGCAGCTATATCGACGATTATTTATCTATAAACAATACACAATTTCATTCATATGTCGATTTGATATATCCCAGTAAACTCAAAATCAAAGACATCACGTAGTCTTCCACATTTGTTTCATCTTTATGACAAACGTGACAACTTCAGCTTCCCCCTCTCCCTTCCCATATCGATGTACATGTTGTATTATACCATTATCACTTGCGTGAAAGGTGAAGATAACAAACAGTGATCAATCTCAAAATTCCTACATATATCTATAAGCAATACACAATAGACAGTTGGGCAAACACGGACCACTGGATATACCAGATATGTGGTCACGTGTCTAGGAGGAGTAAGCATCCCCTGTCGACCGGTCACACTCGCCGTGAGCTCTGTGGTGCTTATGATCAGTTTTTAAGACGAGGCAGACTATGGTCTACGGATAAATATGTTGATGTTACATGGGTTTCAACAATCTCGTTTTAGCAGTTCTTTGTCTACTAAATTTGACTGCGAATTGCCCCATTTACCTTTTCCAGATATATGGTTCAAGGTGGGTGTGACCGGTCAACAGGAGGTGCTTACTCCTCTATGCACCCGATCCCACCTCTGATCTTTAAATTTCATATCTTTCATTGAAGTTTGAGCTTAATCGCTGTTCAATATCATCACCTTTTCACTTTTCAGCACTGTACACCACCATTCTTTACAATAAAGTAAAAACTGGGCTGTTTGACATCATAGGCAGCTGCTTTCTCAATAAAAATGAAACACAGAAATATTCTTATCGTTAAAGGCGAAGATAACGAACAGTGATCAATTTCATAACTCTCACAAGGAATACCCAAAAATTAATTCAGCAAACGCTGACCCCTGGACATACTAGAGGTGGGATCAGGTGCCTAGGAAGAGTAAGTATTCCTGTCGACCGGTCACACCCGTCGTGATCCCTATGTCTTAATCGGGTAAACGGAGTAATCCGTAGTCAAAATCAGTGTGTCAAGAACGAACTAACAATCGTTAGGAAACACGTCAAACAGCATTTGACTCGATGATAGGTTGAAATGGCACACTAGATCGTTATAACAACCATAGATGTTGCGAAATGGTGACTTTAAACGAGACTGCTGAAACCCCTGTAACATCAAATGTTATCAATCATCGAAAAATTACTTTGTTAAACACCACTCTATCGAAATTCTGCTGGGCAAGAATTGTGCTCCATTATTACCTGATACGTTTTTATATCCTTATGAGGCAATATTTGCTCAAAAGATTATACATGAGAAGAATAAATCTCTTGCTGAGGCCTTTAACTCGACATTTAGAAATATTGAAGACGTTTTATCTATTAACAATACTCATTTTTAAGTCTCTTAAACGAAGTTTGGAGACTTATTGTTTTTTGCTCGGTTCTTCTCTTTCTTTCGCTTCTTTCTCGCGCCTAAAACTGTCCGACACCGTTCTCCGTAACCAGTTGATGAAAGTAATAGATATTCAAAGATATGGTAGGACAGTGTATCTAGATCTGCAGAAATGTTTTTGTGTTCAGATTGAGGGTGTTTAGGTACAGACTGGGGGATCTCTCTGGAGGGGAAAACTAATTCCAAAATTTAACAGATACAACTTGACATATATGATAGATAGAGTATTGGGGTTTTCGGAAATGAATTGATAGTGACAGGGCCTACAAATTAGTATCAAAGTCAAGTGACTCCAGTGACCTTAACCTATGACCATAAAAACTTGTATAGCTCTAGAACCAGGACGGATAGAGACATTGCATCATAAAAAATGATAAGAGGATGTTGGGACCTACAAACTAGGATCAAAGTCATATTACACCAAATTTCAAAATCAAAGTCTTCCTGATTTAGATTCTTTAAATGAAGTTGAAATTTGCATGGATTTTGTCATGGGAGGAAAATAGTAGTACTCAGAAAAAACGACTTTTATACAGCTAGTACTTCGTTTTGGAGACTTTATAATGGTAGATAATAATCATATTTTGTCATTCATATGTTGTTTTGATACCAGGGTATATCCCAGTGAACTCGAAATAAAAGAAACCACAGAGTTTATTTTTGTATCTTCTTCATACTTAAATATTTTATTGAACATAAATGTCAATGGCAAACTGACAACGCCCATATCTATGTAGCAATGCTAACTTATCACTTGCATGATGTGTCTATGTTTTTCAACTGATTCAATACACCAGAGTATGTCCTACTTGTGATTAATCATCGAGGCAGGCTATCAACAGATAAGTTTAATGTACAGGGGTTTGTCATCGAGGCAGGCTATCAACAAATAAGTTTAATGTACAGGGGTTTGTCATCGAGGCAGGCTATCAACAAATAAGTTTAATGTACAGGGGTTTTGAAGTCAGTTTCTCACGAATTCCATGGTCGTTATAATGCTTTTATTCATTTCATACGCATGACCAGGCCTCTATTTTCACACTGATTTGACTACGGACTACCCCGTTTACTTGATCAAGATAAAGGGCTCATGGCGGGTGTAAACGGTCCACTAGGGATGATTAGTCATCCCATGCACCTGATCACAACTCTGGGATGCCCACGGGTCCGTGTTTGTCCTATTTTTAATGTTGCTATTCGTTATGAAATAATGAGATTGACCACTGTTCTTTATACCCACTTTTTCACAGTACATCGTATTTACTATTAGTTTTGCAACAGAAATGTATGATGTCATGAAGCATTGTAAAATGTATCATGCTATTTCAGAGTTGGCCCCTAAACAGGTCCGGGTAAACAGTGTAAAGTAAGTGTATTTTTAGCAAACTACAAATACGTCCGATCAGCTAACATCTTTTAGCATTTTTCATTACTTGTAATGAATAATTATGATTGATAAAAGACAATTTAGTTCATCATACCATTAGTGTAATGATTTTTTGAAACGCATACGCTCATTGATATCAAGGGTATAGCACTCTACGGATAAATCCTTTACCTTGATTAGAAGATCTTTATTTAGATGTTCATGTATTTGTAGCCCCGGTGCTATAATTACTGATTTATTCAAGACGTTGGGAAGAAATGAAGAGGCCTATCAGGAGGTAAGCACAGACGTAAGGTAGAACAATTAAGATGGTAGAGTTAAATTATTTTGAAATGTTTTTGGTAGCCTGCTATATCTGTTTATTTACTCTATGCATGTATGTACACCCTCACCGCGTAGCTTTAAAAGTTCATATCATCAGCAGTAGTAGCTCTAAATAGTGGTTAGTTTAAAACTAGTGCCCAACTAGTGTTCTGAGTTTTAAATTTTCAAGTATAATTACAATTACTTCATTAATGATGTGTCAGAGGTTTAGGACGTACATTATACAATTTTATAAATTGGAAAGAACTTCAAAAACAGAATACTTTGACTATGAGCCTATAATCCACTGTTCTCTTGAGAGTCTAGAATGGGAAATACTTTTGCTCTAGTTTATTGTCTACACTAAAAATATAATTTTATCCGCGTTGTACAATATGATTGGTAATTAACAGCTGCACTTAACGTTGGATACACTCGTTTAAACACAATGGAATACAATGAAAACAATTTCAGTTTTAAGATGACAAAGTAGTGATGACATAATTTTGTCTAATTGTAGTTTCTAGAGCTCTCCAAAACAAAACATCCGCTAGGACGGTCAGGTGAGGTGGAGGAAGTGGCCAATTCGATTGCTTTCCTGGCATCAGACAGTGCTTCCTTCATCACGGGTGTACAATTACCAGTGGATGGCGGTAGAAACGTTCTTTGTCCGTGATAAGAAGATATATAATGGGGGAGATCAAAAGTTCAATGTCTGAAAAAAAAATCACGTCGTTTTCACCCCCCTCCCCCTCCCCATACAAAACTAAATATGATGAATGTTGAAACTAATCGATTAACAAGTAAAAACATACGATTATAGATAACACTCTGTATATCTCTTCTACTGTTTATTCACCAATGAAAGTGTACATCAGAACTGTTAAATGTTCGTTAAAATGTAATATTATCATGTGCTTTTTAACAGTCGTTTGTGTTGGTTTTTTTTTTCTTTTTCCACTAAAGTGTAATCGTTGTCGGATGACAGAAACTTACGAGAGATTTTATTCCCCCCTCCCCTAGCTATTTGAATTTAGATTTTTATCCGACATCGATCTTTTGATCTCGCCCCTGACACGTCCTTGATATCTTGCTAAGAACATAAAACAAAACTATACACAGCCACTTCTAGATTTTAACCGGATATAATTATTATTGAGAATGAAACTCTCTATATACTAATATATATATATATATATATATATATATATATATATATATATATATATACTAGTATATAGAAAGTTATATATCGTAACTTTGTGATACTGACACTTTGCCGAGGCTCAGTATTACTGTGTACATGTATATATTCCTGAATACATTAATCTATGCAGTAACTTGGTTTGATCTACGTTAGAAAGAAATTGAGGACTTTTGGTATTTGTAAATTCTAGAGATCATTCCAAGCTCAACATATATATATTACACCATTCATTTGGTTTTGTTGTTAATCGCGTGCATTTCAATCGCTAAAGTTATTTTTTTACATTTACCTGAGAATAAACATGATAAAGAATAAAGAGTAATTGATAAAGCGGAAATAGTTGTGTTAATGTTTATACACGGGCAATGCTGATTTAGAATGCGGACAACTGACGTTCATGGTAGTCAAAATTAGTGAGAAGTCTCACTCTTGTTTGTGTGACGTCTCACTCTTGTTTGTGTGACGTCTCACTCTTGTTTGTGTGACGTCTCACTCTTGTTTGTGTGAAGTCTCACTCTTGTTTGTGTGACGTCTCACTCTTGTTTGTGTGACGTCTCACTCTTGTTTGTGTGACGTCTCACTCTTGTCTGTGTGAAGTCTCACTCTTATCCAAACTCCCCGTCGAGGCCTCATTACGTCACCTACGAATAGACCTCTCCTATGTGACGCAGCACAATATACATATTTGTATATTGTGAATCCGCGATTATCACGCAGGCAAATAACACTAAAGAAGTAGTTCGCAGTTAAAAGTTTGAAAATATTGATATTGAGAGCATTAATATAAAAGTATGGATTTTATTTTAAACATAAAATGATCAAAAGATCATTAAAAAGTAGGGAGACTCTGTTCAAATTATTGTGTAAAGTAATGAACTTGATGTTTACGTTCTTGTTTTGAAAGTTGTTTACGTTTGACATTATGTTTTTTCGTCATTCTATAGTGACGTCACAGTATACGCGGCCTAAGAAATCGCTATCCCATAATGCCTAAGTGGAAGAGTTTGGTTTGTGAGCAAACGAACTCTGGTGGAAGTTTGACTCTTATCTACATGTATGTGATGTCTCACTCTTGTTTGAAGAGACAATTCATTGAGTGGCTGACTGTATTTGCACACTATCAGTGCTAACCAATCTGATTAAAATCTTACCCTATATATTATGATCCGCTCACGCATATCTAGGGATCCTTAGTACAGCGATTTACGTGAGCGGGTCATAGGATCTGATTTTAATCAGATCACAGTGCTAACATAAATACTGCACTGTTTTTAAAGGATTATCATGTGTCCAAGACCAGTATATACATTGTACTGTACTATAACACTGTGGTTGTTCTTTTCAGAGTCTAATTTATGTATTCATGAATTGGTGTACGTTTCAAATGCAAAAAAGAGACAATTTTGAGTTTAATGTACTCATTGAATATAAAGGATATACAAAAACATTGCCTGATATATTTGAATAGTCTGTACATAGCAGACAGTTTGTTAAATTTCAAGGAATTTGACAACAGACTAAATGAGTTACAACCTACATGTAATAGTTCGTTTCTTGGATCATTCGTGTACGTCATTCTTGTACGTATGACGTCACTGTCCGCAGTTAATCATGACTTTCACTCCCTGTCCACTTCTGGCCATCTCAAACGCGTCCAAGGTCTGTTCCAGTCTGAACCGGTGTGTGATCAGCGGCTTAACGTCAATTTTGCCACAGGAGATCATTTCTATCATCGTGGGCCAACTATAACAATGAAAACAACGACAAAAATTTTACTTCGAGCCAACTGCAACAATGACTTAATTTTACTTGCAAACCAACTTCAACAGCGAAAAACCATATGACAATCTGCACTTAGGTAGGACCAATTGTTACAAAGATTTTCTTTTTTTTTTCTTTTTTTAGATCAAAAATGAAAAAGTCTGCATTAACGCGGGAAACAAAAACACTAAATTGATCGTTTTACATGAATCTAACTACCACGAATTATGTCATAGTGGGTTAACTACTAACTGGAAAAAAAATTCCCATGGGTCAACTACTCAATCCGCACCACAACAACGAAACAATGCAAATCGATCACGAACTTTAAAATTACAATAACCTTCGAAGCATTCACACAAATACACCAAGATGTCCAAGAACCATCACACATCAATGATATACTCGTACCTCGTAATAACGAAAATCAAAATGCCTCTAGCAGCACAACACCTGACCATCTTAACTAAAACATGGATTAAAAGTAAGTGAAAAATGTAAGGGACGTTCTTCGCATTATGCATGCTATCCCATACAGAAATGGCTCTCCGTCAGCGTCATACATACGGGTATCTTGTATATTCGGTCTTTGTCAGCATTAAACATACGGGTCTCTATCAACATTATATACACACACACACACACACACACACACACATATATATATATATATATATATATATATATATATATATATATATATACAGGACACAGCTTTGTCGGTTCGTAGGCCTCTCAAGATCATTCTGAATTACGCGTATGTTCATCCTTCTAATTTTTATAGAATCAGCGGCTGTCCGAAAACTGTTTCCTTTGATGTAGATTAATTAAGTGATAATCGAACAGTCGTGATGAATCACTGTGTTAAGTTTTTTTACCATTAAATTTGACAAAGGTTAGTTAGGGGTGGATTAGAAGTAATACAGTGTTATAACAGAGTTTACGCATGAATCGCTTTTGAACAACGCTTAACAATTTTGTTAGCTTTAACGCAATATTAACACTACGTTGAAGTTGGTCAACTTTGGAAAAGCCGATCCCAGGATTCAGTTGCATAAAGGTTTGTTAATGACGTCACTAGCAGAATTCGATTTGATTGGAATATATTATCTAACTCTGACTTACGTGTTGACATAGCGGAACGATCCTTTGATCTCTATTTCCTTGGCAACAGTGGCCACAACCGGAAACGAAACGGAGGTAGGTCCGTGTCCGATTATGATTACCTGACCCCCGGGTTTGGTAGCCTGAAACAAACAAAAGTATAAATATTTATGTGCTGCGTTGAAGTACATGCATGTTAACGAAACCATGATTTCCTGTGGAAAACCTTCTTCACCGTCAGTTTTAAAATACGCAAAATATTCTAAGGAAAAAAAGGATCCACTTCATATGGCCTTCTTCTAGATAATGTAAATCAATCATAGTCATAATTTCATCTTGATTTGCAGAAAAGAGCGCGAAATTTCAATTTTGTTATGATATAGCATTGAATTTCAATAAGAATACATGTAATTACACATTGAATGGGAATAGGCATTTTAACAATAACAAAAGTGCACAAACTCTTTCAAATTTTTATCATAAGTACTAAATGCCCTTAAGGAAATATCAGGTCATGCGCATCAATACATGTACAACTCACGTGAACAGCGAGGTTGACGGCGAACTGTGCCCCGCTGCACTCAATGGTCCTGTCTGGCATCGCCCCCATAAGATCCGCCAGTTTCGCAGCTACATCCTCCTCTTTGTCCTCGCGCGTCACCAGAAAAGTGTGGGTGGCGCCACATTTCTTTGCAAACTCAAGACGCGAGGCGTCTATATCTGGTTTTAGTATGAAACATTCAATTGTTGTAGTACATTGTGCTGACAGTATCGTCTATCAATAACTGTATACAGTCTATCATATATAAGTATACTGTATCAAAATGTCGACAGACGAAAAAATCGAAATATGAAAATTCATAGTGAACATGATACAAAGCATGTACATCCCCGTACGGAGAAAAACGTCTAGATGCCATATTGATAATAAAAGGATAATGGAATCTGGTTACACAAAACATATGCATGGACAAGAGGCGAAGTCGTCCTTATGGACAAAACATATTTGAGTCGATGGACTATTTCTGACATTTTCATATCTTAGTGGCTACCACATCGAGCGAGCTTCATTTCATAACCAAAGGAAGCGTTTATTGCCTCCAACGAAGTGTTTTAAACCCGACCCCGAATCGACATTCAACATCCTTGTCCAAAAGACTAAATTTGTTCCGGCTACTTGTGAAATGACACATATAGTTTTACCTGTCATACAAACAGCAGAGGCGCCCAGAGCCTTAACGCTCAACATGGCACAAAGGCCAATTGGACCTGCACCCGTCACAAGGACCTTTTGACCCAAAGTGACACCTGCTCTTCGACATCCGTGTAAACCAACCGAAAGAGGTTCTACGCATGCTCCCTCTTCAAAGCTCACGTTATCTGGAAGTCTGTCAAAATAAACAGTTTTATATCAAGACATTATTTCATAAACATTATAACTTTAACCGTGTGTGGTATTGGTCGCGGTAGTTCAGGAATAGATCGTTTTCATCGTGGCCGTGAGGTTGTGAGTTCGAGCCCCGCTCAGTTAGAAAGGGAAAGCTCTACCACCGAGTTATCGAGACCAATGGAAAACTGTTGTAAAAATGTAAGTGCAGTGTACATGCATTGTACTGGTATGTAAGTGCAGTGTACATGACCTGTACCTGTACTGGTACAGTGTACGTGTATTGTACTGGTGTACGTATATTGTACTGGTGTATATGTATTGTACTGGTGTATATGTATTGTACTGGTGTATATGTATTGTACTGTTGTACGTATATTGTACTGGTGTACGTGTATTGTACTGGAGTACGTGTATAGTACTGGTGTAACTGTATTGTACATACATTGTACTGGTGTGTAAGTGCAGTGTACATGACCTGTACTGGTGCAGTGTACGTGTATTGTACTGGTGTATGTGTATTGTACTGGTGTACGTGTATTGTATTGGTGTACGTGTATTGTACTGGTGTACGTGTATTGTATTGGTGTACGTGTATTGTACTGGAGTACGTGTATAGTACTGGTGTAAGTGTATTGTACATACATTGTACTGGTGTGTAAGTACAGTGTACATGACCTGTACTGGTGCAGTGTATGTGTATTGTACTTGTGTACGTGTATTGTACTGGTGTACGTGTATTGCACTGGTGTACGTGTATTGTACTGGTGTACGTGTATTGTATTGGTGTACGTGTATTGTACTGGTGTACGTGTATTGTACTGGTGTACGTGTATTGTACGTGTATTGTACTTGTGTACGTGTATTGTACTGGTGTACGTGTATTGTACTGGTGTACGTGTATTGTACTGGTGTACGTGTATTGTACTGGTGTACGTGTATTGTACTTGTGTATGTGTATTGTAGTGGTGTACATGTATTGTACTGGTGTACGTGTATTGTACTTGTGTACGTGTATTGTACTTGTGTACGTGTATTGTACTTGTGTACGTGTATTGTACTGGTGTATGTGTATTGTACTGGTGTACATGTATTGTACTGGTGTATGTGTATTGTACTGGTATGCGTGTATTGTACTGGTGTACGTGTATTGTACTGGTATACGTGTATTGTACTGGTATATGTGTATTGTATGTGTATTGTACTGGTGTACGTGTATTGTACTGGTGTACGTGTATTGTACTGGTGTACGTGTATTGTACTGGTGTACGTGTATTGTACTGGTGCCTTTACTTGCATTCCAATCAATAAATTAGTGTATACTGAGGGATTGTACTTGTTACACATGCGTATACTTACTTAAAAGTGAAATCTGCGGCATGCACGAAATATCTGGCTAGGGCCCCATCGTCAGGAGGCGTGGCCAAAAAGTAGACTTTGGGACACATGTTGTAACGGCCCGTCTTGCAGAACTCGCACATGTGATATGTGGATCTACCGCCACACGGTCCCCTGAAAGTGAGACGGCAATGTTTATCAACAACCTTAAACAACAAGAACCTCAGGAGCCACATCGCTCACACGAATCACCTTGACCCTGCTGTTGTTCAGCTATTGTGATTTTTAAAAGATTTTTGGTCATCTTTATTCCAGTGAAAAATTCTTACCCCATATTGTGACCTCAACTTAGACCAATAGAAACAAAACATAACCATGATGCAATGTCACAAGATAACAAACACCATGACATGGAATAGTACAATATATTAACGCCCAACCTTAAACAGTTCAGAAGATATTGCCTAGGTTAACCTTTCTTAAAAGTAAGGTAAAATCCTAGATCAGGTGTCAAGGTCACAACGTCTAAATCTGTGGTAACAAAAAGAGAGGTCTTGTCAAAGGGAATGCATGAAAAGCGAAGATATCGAAGAGTGATCACTCCTACAAGGAATACAAAATGAAAAGTTCGGTAGACACGGACCTCTGGACATACCAGAGGTGGGACCAGGTGCTTAAGAGGAGTAAGCATCCCTTGTCGACCGGTCTACCCGCCGTAAGCGCTAACTCTTGATCAAGTAAACTAAAAATTCGTAGTCAAAATTGGTGTGCCGAGAACGGCATACATGAAATATCAAAGATATATCGCCCAGCATTCACACTTTATGAGCAAAATTAAAGTTTCGGTTAAATTTTTCAAATTTGAGTCAAACTTTAAGGCCAAGGTCACCTCGTCAGACATCATTGCATCAAATGAAATTTCTTGCCATAAGGAATATGAAAGCCCTACTTTAAATAGTTTAGGAGATATTGCCTTAGTTAGGGTTTGAATAAATGAATCAACAAAACTTAAAACATTTTAATTCTGATGTGATTCAGTGTCGTCCTGCTAATCTTGAAAAGATTTTTTTTTTAATTTCTGGTATATACCCATATCTAACTTTAATACTCTATAATTATCTTCTGGGCCCCCTGAATTTAACAAACTTAGATTTACACTATCAGAAGACGCTTGCATTAATCACAGGCACCTGAAGTATGGATATTACCCCCCCCCCCCTTTTTCATAATTTTTTTTTGGTGGCAATAATTTCTCTGAAATGTATGAATTCCCAGTCTATCTCATCCCTCTTTCGATTCATGTAATCGTTTCACGCTTTTTGTAAGCTTTAAAGATTGGCCTTCTACCGGTATAATAAAATACACAAGGTAAGAAACAAAACAGGGGGTCCCCGTTTCCGGGCACATTTTCCAAGTAATTACAGCGTTACCTAAGGAATTTTGACGAGCGGCAGGTCGGGGAGATGTCATACTACAAGTTTCTTCAACTCAAAACCCATCTCATCTCTTTTATTTGACACAATCTTGCGTGCATTGATCGGACAGGGCTTCATCTCTTCCACTGGCAGCCAAAAAGGAGGTCACAGAGTACGAATTTATAACGTGTCGTGTGATTGGTCCGCGAATAATCCCGAGACCCTTCGGATGATCCCGAGACTAAGCAATGTCTTTGCGAACCAATCACACGGCGCGTACAACAAATTCGTACTCTGTGACCTCCTTTTTGGCTGCGTTACTATATATATTTTAAGATGCGTCACTATACCTATATTAAGGTGCTTGACTGTACCTATTTTGAGGTGCTTGACTATACCTATTTTGAGGTGCGTGACTATACCTATTTTGAGGTGCGTGACTATACCTATTTTGAGGTGCGTGACGCCCTCTCCCACTTTACTGATGACTCCACTGATTTCATGACCTAGCAGTAACGGTTTAGTGACCACAAAGTGACCAATGGCACCCTCTTTCCAGTACTTGACATCAGAACCACAGATACCCACTCTCTGGACAGCAATCTGCACCTCTGTAATAGATAGAAAGACAAACAGATAGAGAGACAAACAGATAGAAAGATAAAGTGTGTAAAATCAATCTGAAACATACATAAAAATAGTACAAATTCAATCATTTACGAATCTTTAATTTATGCATTGTCTATCTATAGTTGCATGCATGTGTGTACATGAGAGAGAGAGAGAGAGAGAGAGTTCATTGCATTCTTTGCGCTTTATGAAATATTTCAAATGTTGTTTGTATCTGTTTGTATCTAATATTCTTGAATGATCCTCTTATGTTTACGATAAATAACTGTATCCCATTTCCATTCTTAATGCCCGTGTAGCGTGTGACAGCGTGGCAACAATTCCATCGTCATCTAGCGCGCTATTCACGCGCTGCTAGATTTGATTCCACAGGTCGTGAGTTCAACACCGGGTTGGGGCAGAAGGGGGTATCCATATATGGTAAATTTATCTGTTATTTTATGCAGTTATGCCTTTATGGTTGATATAGGTGAAGGCACGTGACTTAAGTCCTGTGAAACTAATATATATATATATATACGGTATCAGTGGAGTTAGCGGGAACGCCACATCCAGTCACATGACAGGCAAGGGGAACGTCACATCCAGTCACGTGACAGGCAAGGGGAAAGCCACATCCAGTCACGTGACAGGCAAGAGGACCGGCACATCTAGTCACATGAACTGTGATTCACAATACATGTAATGTGCATTCTCTACACCAGCCAAAGGGGTGGGAGTGGGGGGTCCGGGGTTAGAAGCCCTCCCCATTTCGCCTGGAAAACAAATCATGCATGGTAAAATGGTAACCCCCCCTCCTCAAAATTTCTTGGATCCGCCCCTGTCGGGTCGCATAATGTTTATGAACATGTAATCGATTTGTTCCAGATACAATGTAGCAATCTAGGGTGGTCTATTTCATTCAATCAAAAGTGACGCTTCAATATCGATATATCCCTGTGAGCTCGAAATAAAAGACACCACAGGGTCGCCCGCCGCTTCTTCTTCATCTTAGATATTTTATTGAAAGTAGATATTAAAGGCAAACTACATGTAACAACTCAACTTTATGACTAACGGGATGATATCAGCTACTCCATCGTTAACTTCCCACATTTATGTAGCAATATTCCATTATCCCCTGTATACCGAGTATGGTGTTTATATCTCTCAACTGATTCGATACACAAGAGCTTGTTCTGCGTACGGTCGGTTTTTAAATGGAGGCAAGATACTGACAAAAGAGTTGACGGTTGTTATGGCAATCTGGTTTGCCAATAAAATCTATCATTGGGTGAAATGCTGTCTGACTGTTTTATACTGATTGTTATACTGTTCGTCGCACACTGATTTTGACAACGGATTACTCCATTTGCCTGGTCGGGATGTGGGGCTCGCCGCGGGTGTGACCGGTCGACAGGGGATGCTTACTCTTCCTGGGCACCTGATCCCACCTCTGGTGTGTCCGGGGTCCGTGTTTGCCCAACTATCTGTTTTGTATTGCTTGTGGGATTTATGAAATTTGTCGCTGTTTGTTATCTTCACCTTTCATCTATACCTTCTGGTTCCGGATATAAGACAATTAAAAGTGACGCTTCAATTATTCAATATCTACCTTATGATACCGGGTATAAGACAATAAAAAGTGACACTTCAATGATTTAATATCTACAAGCTTATGATACCGGGTATAAGACAATTAAAAGTGACGCTTCAATGATTTAATATCTACCTTATGATACCGGGTATAAGACAATTAAAAGTGACGCTTCAATGATTTAATATTTATACCTCCTGGTCCCGGGTCTTTGATTGGACAATCCACCTATAGAAGTAGAGAGAGACAAATAGACTTACACATGAGAATTACGGATGCATTGAACAGAATGAAAGATTTCTACGAGGTAAGTGTAGCCATAGATCGCCTTTCTCAAAAGTTAACGTGTTATCGTGTATCAAGTACGACTTCATATCATTTTATGTGGTTCTTGATCGCGACGCATGGAGAGTGCCGTAAACGCCGCTACCCCTCCCCCCCACCACCACCACAACCATCACCACCACCATCTTATTCAAAATACAAAACATTATTCCTGTTGAATAGGTTTTTAGTTTTCTTTATGCTTAGAAGATTCTTTTCAATTAAATAGAATTTAAGTATACATTATATGTTTAGATTCTCAAGATTTCTTTAGCTGAATAAAATTTAAATATGTGTTAAGAAGATTTCTCTCAGTTGAATAAAGTTTTATTTACTTTATGTTTAGAAGATTTCTCCATTGAGTGATAGTGGTTGATTTAATTTTTTTCCCTTTGTTTAAGAAAATGAAACATATCTGCTTAAAATGTCAAACTAATGGGTCGGAACGGGGAAACTTTTTTTACTCAATGCCGTATTCTTTTATCATTATCAGGTCAACTCTATTATCAATATCACCCCCGGACTGTAAATCCCCTGTTGATCAAAAACCTGCATGCTTTGTTTTTCTTTCTTTCTTTCTTGTAAAAATTCAGATCAGTGTGATCAGGTTTTGAAGTGTTGCAGAATTAAAGTAAGAAAAAATTAATTATAGTAGGCTAGGGATATTCATCATAAAATAACCGTTCCCCGCAGTTAAATTTAGGACAGTTCATAAGATCGAAAACTAGGACGGAGTGGTCAGTTTGTACAAAAACGTGGCTTCCACACATACAGAAATCAGACATTTTTATCTATGTTATAGAAATCTATAGTGGTGTGCAGAATACACTAAGTATCAATGATCTGTTAATTTGTATATATAAATATTAACCACCAATCGCAAATCTCCCTTCTTATACAACACGGCTGACAGGTTGCTAATGCTCATACTGCCTGTAATATCGTAGAAGGGAAATAGTTCAATATATATACGTGTCAGTGTGCATTATAGAGATTTTTTCTCTCCCTTTTAATCATAAAGTTTGACCACAAAAATTACTGCGAAATTCAGTTGGTCTTGTCGAATGTTTGATTTCCGATACTGAAAAATAATTTACAGCCAGAATTCTTACCTTATGTGCGAATCTGTACTAGATAAACAGAACAGCCCGACCTACATAATGCAAGATAAAGTTTCAGGAACCGCCAGGCAGATCGTGTACAAAACAGACAGGCGGATCCCGAAGGTCTTTCCAGGAAAAAAGCACAAGCTCTCTCTCTCTCTCTCTCTCTCTCTCTCTCTCTCTGACGGAACCTCAGTCTTTCTCAATAAGTAAGAGGACGTCATCACTGTGTCTAGAAGAGAATATAATACACACTTTACTGACCAGTAGTACCAAAAAGTACTAATATGTTGGGTATAGCTATATGGACACTAATAGTTTTTATATGATACTCTCTATCGAATTTCGAGAAAGAATATCAGTGAGGACATATGTGTCCCCATACCACTTAATTGCTCCCACTAATCTGATATTTAAGTTTTTCACATTTTGTGGGTCACATTTATGGAGACGTCGCTGTAAGAACAGAATGTTGTCTTCCGAGTCGTAGTGCACTTCTACCCTCACATTTTCCGTCAAAATAAAAGATAAAAAGATACACACAGTCGCTGATTCAAATTACGTATACCAAATTCAAACCTACTAAAACATTCAGGATACAAAATTCCCAGAAGATGTTTCACTTCAAAACAAAATGAAAGTGAATCTTAGAAAGACGACACATGATCCAAACTCGAAAAAATCGGCGAGATTTCAGAAAATGTTTACGATTTGCCTCCTTTTTTGTTAATGCATGTAACTTATATAAATGTTGTTGATTATCAAATCATTTTAAAACTTAATTATTACGTTCGATTCCATTTGATGATAGGAGTGAAATAAACTTAAATCAGCATCAATTTATCAAACCAATTAATAGGGAATAACGATATATAGGTGGCATAGGGAGATCAGGAATTTGTGAAAGTTGGGGGGGGGGGAGGAGGAGGTGGTCCTAGCACTTTATCTTTTAGATACTTTTCACAATCTCCACCCCTACCCCATTTACACCTTTAACTGCTTGTGTATATAACATCAATCATAGGAGAGATCTTGAGATAGTCTTATGCATAAAAATGTTTAGTTTATTTATTACGTATACATCTTTTCAAAGTTCTAGTCATTCTAATCGCCATACTTAGATCTGATTTCGTATTGAAATAAAAAAAAAAACTGATTTTAATGTTACTCCCAAGAGGCCGGTGGTCTAAGGTAAATTTATGATGCAAAATTCTGCATTCTGGGCATTTCCTGGCATTTCATTTTCACTTTCAAATTGTCTACTTCTTAAACAAAACGTTTATGCTACATATATGCTTTTTAAGAATTCTTAAGTGAAAATATCGTAAATATTATAGATTAATGTGTCGTCATATTTATCCAAGAATCAAAAGATATACTGGTGTTCATAAATCTGAATGATGCAATGTGACATGTAAGTATTCACCTTTCATATCATTTTGACTCAAAGGATCGTTAAAATTGAAAAACTCTTAAACTGTTTGGTCCGCAAAAAATATGGGGGGGGTGTTCGACCCCTTGGAACCACCAGCCCCCGTCTGGATCCACCCTTGGGTGGGACCGTCACATATTTTAAACGGTGATTAGAATGACTAGAACTTTCCCGCCGTAGAAGTTGCTTATCTCTGAACATACATATATATGTCTCTGAAGATAGCCTTCGCTTTACAAGTTTTACCAGCCTCTCTCTCTCTCTCTCTCTCTCTCTCTCTCTCTCTCTCTCTCTCTCTCTCTCTCTCTCTCTCTCTCTCTCTCATATTTCTTTCTCGCTCCCATTTCTATCCTCTATCAGTTACTCTATTTCACTATTTCCTTCCCTCTCTCCCATTAAAAAAGTGCATTCCTACCAAACTTGTACAAAAATTAGAATATTATAAACTGTAATACGACCTCTCTCTCTCGACACACACACACACACACACACACTCTCTCTCTCTCTCTCTCTCTCTCTCTCTCTCTCTCTCTCTCTCTCTCTCTCTCTCTCTCTCTGACGGAACCTCAGTCTTTCTCAATAAGTAAGAGGACGTCATCACTGTGTCTAGAAGAGAATATAATACACACTTTACTGACCAGTAGTACCAAAAAGTACTAATATGTTGGGTATAGCTATATGGACACTAATAGTTTTTATATGATACTCTCTATCGAATTTCGAGAAAGAATATCAGTGAGGACATATGTGTCCCCATACCACTTAATTGCTCCCACTAATCTGATATTTAAGTTTTTCACATTTTGTGGGTCACATTTATGGAGACGTCGCTGTAAGAACAGAATGTTGTCTTCCGAGTAGTAGTGCACTTCTACCCTCACATTTTCCGTCAAAATAAAAGATAAAAAGATACACACAGTCGCTGATTCAAATTACGTATACCAAATTCAAACCTACTAAAACATTCAGGACACAAAATTCCCAGAAGGTGTTTCACTTCAAAACAAAATGAAAGTGAATCTTAGAAAGCCGACACATGATCCAAACTCGAAAAAATCGGCGAGATTTCAGAAAATGTTTACGATTTGCCTCCTTTTTTGTTAATGCATGTAACATATATAAATGTTGTTGATTATCAAATCATTTTAAAACTTAATTATTACGTTCGATTCCATTTGATGATAGGAGTGAAATAAACTTAAATCAGCATCAATTTATCAAACCAATTAATAGGGAATAACGATATATAGGTGGCATAGGGAGATCAGGAATTTGTGAAAGTTGGGGGGGGGGGAGAGGAGGTGGTCCTAGCACTTTATCTTTTAGATACTTTTCACAATCTCCACCCCTACCCCATTTACACCTTTAACTGCTTGTGTATATAACATCAATCATACGAGAGATCTTGAGATAGTCTTATGCATAAAAATGTTTAGTTTATTTATTACGTATACATCTTTTCAAAGTTCTAGTCATTCTAATCGTCATACTTAGATCTGATTTCGTATTGAAATAAAAAAAACAACTGATTTTAATGTTACTCCCAAGAGGCCGGTGGTCTGAGGTAAATTTATGATGCAAAATTCTGCATTCTGGGCATCTCCTGGCATTTCATTTTCACTTTCAAATTGTCTACTTCTTAAACAAAACGTTTATGCTACATATATGCTTTTTAAGAATTCTTAAGTGAAAATATCGTAAATATTATAGATTAATGTGTCGTCATATTTATCCAAGAATCAAAAGTTATACTGGTGTTCATAAATCTGAATGATGCAATGTGACATGTAAGTATTCACCTTTCATATCATTTTGACTCAAAGGATCGTTAAAATTGAAAAACTCTAAAACTGTTTGGTCCGCAAAAAATATGGGGGGGGGGGGTGTTCGACCCCTTGGAACCACCAGCCCCCGTCTGGATCCACCCTGGGTGGGACCGTCACATATTTTAAACGGTGATTAGAATGACTAGAACTTTCCCGCCGTAGAAGTTGCTTATCTCTGAACATACATATATATGTCTCTGAAGATAGCCTTCGCTTTACAAGTTTTACCAGCCTCTCTCTCTCTCTCTCTCTCTCTCTCTCTCTCTCTCTCTCTCATATTTCTTTCTCGCTCCCATTTCTATCCTCTATCAGCAGAATTTATTCAGAAACTCCTATCTGAGAAGAAGCAATCTCTTGCTGTGACCTTCAATTCGACATTTAGATGAAAGGTGAAAATAACGAAATGTGATCAATCTCATAATTCCTCTAAGCAATGCAAAACAGAGAGTTGGGCAAACACGGACCCCTGGATATACTAGAGGTGGGATCCGGTGCCTAGGAGGAGTAAGCATTGAATGATATAGCTTTCGAAAAGAAATCTAAACAGATACATGAACTGTAAAAATAACGATCAGTGATCAATCTCATAACTCCTATAAACAATACTAAAGGGAGAGTTGGGCAAACACACACCACTGGACACACCAGAGGTGGGATCAGATGCCTAGGAAGAGTAAGCATCCCCTGTCGACCGGTCACACCCACCGTGAGCCCTATATTTTGATCAGGTAAACAGAGTAATCCGTAGTCAAAAGCTGTGTGTAAGGAACGGTCTAACAATCGGCATGAAACACGTCAAAAATCATTTGACCCAATGATAGGTTTTATGGGCAAACTAGGTTGTTATAACGGCTATAGAAATTTAAAAATTTAAAAATTCTGACTTTAAACAAGACTATTGAAACCCCTCTAACATAATTTTGTTTCTTAAGTCTACCTCAATTTAAACCTGGCCATACGGAGAGAGCAAGTTCTTGTGTATGGAAATAGATGACATAAACACAATATGCAGGTGATAATGGAATATTGCTTTTTAGACATGAGGAGCTGAAATAATCCCATTTGTCATGAAGTTGAATTAGTTTGCCGTAAAGTTCCTTGCTCAATAAAATATCTTAGTACGAAGCAGATGTGGAATATGTCTGTAAGTGTAGTATTTGTAACTGTAAGATCTATATTGATTTGTGACTTCCAAATTTTTTAGAAACCACTGGCACCTGAAGTGTGGATAGCGTGTATATAAAGATCATATGTGCATACCCCCTCTATCCAATGAAAAAATAAATATAAAACTAATATAATCTATCCAACTAACTGACGACTTTAAAGGGGGAAGATTAAAAGTGCAATGTCTGACAAAAAAAAACAAAATTTACAGTTTTCACCAAGACTCCCCACCCTCACCTTCCCCATAAAACTAAATACATGTATGATGAATGTTGAAACTAATCGATTAACAAGTATAAATAACACTCTGTATACCTTTGAAACTATTGATTGATTGCATATTGTTTAACTTCCTTCTCTGTATACCTTGTTCACAACTAAAAATATACATTCAAACTATTAAATGTTCATTTATATCATGTGGCGTAAATGTGTATTGTTTATTATAAAGCACTGTCCAATTTATTATTAATGTATTCATTTTGAATTTTTCATTTAACATGCATTCGGGTTGTAGAATTCAGTTATTGAACAAAATGAAGCCAATTTTGATCTGTTTAATGCGATATAACCTAACTTTTAAAATTCGCGAATATTCAGTGGTGAATCTAGAGGGAGGGTTCAGGGGTCAGGTCGGACCCCCCTCCCTCCTTGTCAGAAAAGTTTGCTTAAAAGGGAATCAATAACGCATGTTGAGGGTAGACCCCCTTTGAAAACCAAAATCAATGGTAGAACACCCCTCCCCCTTCAACAGATTCCTAGATCTGCCTGTGATATTTTGCATCAAGATGGGTTACATTGTGTTAACATTGGTTAAAGTTTATTAGCTTCCTTCGTTGAAAGCAAAATGATAAAACTACACTGTACAAACTTTTAATTCATAAAAAGGTAAACAAGTACTGATACATAAAAATCGCTTGCGCCGCGCAAAGATTCACTTCGCAACGTAACGGCGAAGCGAAAGCCGCCATCTTGGTTATTTACATAAGTGGAGTTTGTAATTTATCAAAAACGCAAGATGGAGTATGCAACAAATTTTAATAGGTGTTCAGAAGACATGCGTAGGCTAAATATATGGGATAAAGTGCAGTTGTCCCTATATATATTATGTAGGCCTATTGTTTACTTCATAGCGCAAGATCAGACTTCGGAGTCGCTCAGCCAGACATTACACAAAATACGCAATGCAACAGAAAATGCAGAATTATTTGCGGTTTTTTATTTCATTAAAGTTTTATCAAACTGCGTTATAACTTACCCGAGCATGAACATTGTCACTAATTCAATCCGACACAGTAAAATACAAGCAATGCACAGATCGCAATCCACATGTCAATAAATGCGATGAGACGTCATTTAACAGGACATGACGCATTTTATGTTTTGATAAGCGGATTTAATCTGTTTTGTTTGCCAGAAAATTGCCGCAACTACATGTATTTGCCACTAGTGGTAAATCATTTTCAAAAGTCCCAAATGTTTACCAGTACTTTGCTACAATGTTTTACCTCTACTGGCAAACTTCTGCAATGTTTTCGTGAATAGTTATGGCAAACAAATTTATTTGCCATAAACTTGTCGCAAAGTTGCAGCAAACATTAAGTTTTGGTAAGGGTGTCAAGCTCAAATAACCCTGTATCAAGAAAAGTTTTCGCATTTCAAGGATTTAATTCGCGCTGGTGTATTTAGGGATGTCTAACTATGTTTTGACTGCGGATAACTCCGTTTACTTGATCAAGATAAAGGGAACACGGCGGTTGTGACCTGCCGCCAGGGGATGCTTACTCCTCCTAGGCCGGTGATCCCACCTCTAGTATATTCAAGGGTCCATATTTGCCAAACTCTCTATTTTGTATTGCTTATAGGAGTTATGATATTGATCAATGCTCGATATCGTCACCTTTCATTCATGTTTGTGATAAAAGAGTTTCCAGTATTCGCATATTATGATGTACATAAAATTTTATTTACGTACATCAAACTTCATAACATTTTCCTTTTAGATTGAGACAAAGGGTTTAGAATTTCAACGGATCGTGGTGGTCAGTGGAGTATTGAGTTAAAAAGCCCTGATTTTACAACAAAATGGCAAATGTTACTGAAATAAAAATCCAAGGCTGTCAACTGAATACGTCCTTAAACTGTTACCCTCATGTTGAACAACAAAACAATTATTCAATACCTCTCATTACCTTATCTATGTTTGTTGGAGTTCTGGCTCTTGTGTTCAACAATTGTATATTAGTTCTTATTGTGAGGGAAAATAAGATTAGGCTTAACCTGTACCACTTCTTAGTTCTTATGCTGTGTGTGAGTGATTTTGTGGTAGGGCTGGCATTCGTATTTGCTATCCTACGCCAATTGCTTCCAGCTGTTAGGACAAGCAAAGTTTTTGCGGTATTGAACAGTATGTTAATGACATTAGGAGTCTCTCTGTCGCTCTATCATACCTTTTTGATTAGCTTACAAAGGTGTTTGGTAATTTGTAAAGAAAAATGGAACAATTTCGTTTTTCATGAAAACCGAAAGTACATTGTGTATGTTAGTTTTTGGATCGTCATATTGATAAGCAACTGCCTCTTCATTTCACCGCCCCCGGATTCACCTACTGGTGACATAATATCATATGCCTATAATGGTCACTATAAGGCATTCTCAATATATATGAGGTCTTTAATACTGGCTCTCCTATTTTCCACAGTGCTTCTGTACGCAAGAACTATTGTATATATGTTGAAGGCATACAGTCCCCCAATAAGCAATCCAATGCTTTACAAGTAATTAAAACAATCGACATTCACATGACAGAGCCACATGCCTCTAAAAACACATGTACTTCGTCATCTCTGCCAGCTCAGGTCAAAGTCAAACCAATGAAGTCGCGCGGTGAACAGTCTAAGATCGATACACTTAGACGTAAAAAGGTTATGAGTACATTGTACCTGGTGGGTCTCTTGATCACCCTCCTCCTGATTTTTACAGGACCATTTCTTGTAACACAGCCATGGCATGATACATTGTCCATTAGATTTAAGGGTATATTGTTTTGTTTGTGTTGCATAAATTCAACGTTGAATCCCATCATATATGTGTGGAAGCTGGTTGATATCCGGGGAATTGTGAAATCAGCACTGTTTTGTTCCAAAACGTAAATCCAAACGTGCACACAAATGTAGATATTGGCAAATTGATTGTAGATATTGGCTCATTCCCTTCAAAATAGGCAATGATGTGCGGAGTGCAAAAGCAAATGGTGACTATCGTTTAAGATTGGATGCTACTTGAAAAGAGTACCAGTTTCACATTGGAATACCAATTTTGTAGATACTTATCTGCAATTGCTCCTGGATTGTAACACACTATGCGTACATGTATATTGTGTAATATACCGGTATCACAACATTTTTCTATAATCAACATCAAAACTTTACACGACCATTCCTCACCATGAATTAAAGATCAACAAAAATGGAAAAAGGAAACATCAGTTATCCAAAAATTAGTTTGTTACACACCACTTTGATTTCACCTACAAGTATTCTGCAAGTTGAAAGGGAAAAAAATACGCTGGAGTTCCTCATTGAAAATATTTTCGTACTTTTTAGTGATCAGCTCTTCCAACAACCTGCTGGAAGTCCCATTGGCACGGATTGTGCTGCTTTGTCAACTGGTCTGTTTTTTATATTCTTATGAAGCAGAGTTATCGAAAAGCTTCCAAGTGAGAAGAAAAAGTTCTTGCTGTGGCCTTCAGCTCGACACTTAGATATATCGACGACGTTTTATCTATTAACAAGAATAATTTTCCTTTATATGTTTATTCAACATATCCTCGTGAACTCGAAATGAAAGACAAAGCAAAGTCCTCAACATTTGCTTCCAACTTAGATGCTTTATTGAAAATGAATATCAACGGCAAACCAACAACTCAAATTGTGACAAAAGATATGATTTCAGCTTCTCCATCACCAACTTGTGTTTTTTTTAATGCTCTAAGTCGTCAGTACAACCTGTCATTTTGTCAAATGCTGTCTGACGTATTTCATACCGATTTTAAGTCGTTCTTGGCACACTGATTTTGACTACGGATTACTCCGCTTATCTGATCAAGGCAGGACTTACGACGGGGTGTGACCAGTCGACAGAGAATGCTTACTCCTCCTAGGCACCTGACCCCACCTCTGGTATATGTATGTCCAGGTGTCCCTGTTTGTCCAACTCTTTATTTTGTATTCCTTATAGGAGTTATAAGATTGATCACTGTTCGTTATTTACACCTTTATATGAGCTATACGATTGATCACTGTTCATTATCTTCACCTTTATAGGAGTTATAAGATTGATCACTGTTCGTTATTTACACCTTTAAATGAGATATAAGATTGATCACTGTTCATTATCTTCACCTTTATAAGAGTTATAAGATTGATCACTGTTTGTTATTTTCACCTTTGATTTGATTGACATATTTGACCTAGATAAGAGTGCAGACATTCTAACTATAAAACGAAGTTTGTCTGAATTCAGTATAGAGAGGAAGTAACACACGTTTTGTCCTAACACTGTACGTTCTAGAATAGAAGGCTGTGGAAAGTTAATGTTAGTATAGTAGAATGTCTGTGTTTATCAATTTTGTATTTTTTATATTAGGTATGATATTAATCGCTCTTTGATATTTTTACTTTTTTCACTGTAAATTGTGTTGTTAGAAGTACTCGTTAAGCATTCGTTAAGCATTGCACGGAAAATCATTTTGACTTTGATATGTGGGTTTTGAATTGGACTTAATAACCAATTTGTGACAGTTTATATTTTCGTGTATAAATTCAGCTCGACGATAAACCAGCATTGGACACCGTGTATGTGAACTTTGGTGAGGTGTACTGTGTGTTTGTTAATTCATTCAATGGTGTATTTTTCTGTAAATAAATGTGAATAAATTGTGAAATATTTGCATTCTTTGTGATTGATAACTTCTGGCCAAAGGGTTTATTCTGACCCAGGGAAATGTATTAATTTCAGCGTCTTCATTGTCAACTTCCAATACTTAAGTAGCAATATTCAATGATCACATGCATCTGGTGTTTATTTATGAAAAATAGTTTGATGTTACAGGGGCTTTAACAGTCTCGTTTAAAGTCAGCATTTCGCAAATTCTATGGTCGTTACAAGGATCTATGCTACCAATAAAACTTACCATTGAGTCAAATGCTGTCTGACGTGTTTCATACCGACTACTAGACCGTTATTGACACACTGATTTGACTAAAGATTACCCCGATTACTTGATCAAGACATAGGGTTTACAGCTGGTATGGCCGGTGGGCGTAATCGATGGGCGTGATCGGTCAATAAGAGATGCTTACTCCTCATAGGTACCCGATCCCATCTCTCTTAAATCCAGGGGTCCGTGTTTGCTCAACTATCTATTTTGTATTACGTATAGAAGTTATGAGATTAATCGCTATTTTTTATTATCTTCCATAGCAATATTTCAGAGAGGGGTGCGTGTGATTGCTTTTTCTATTTGGTGTTTGTTGTTTGGCTACACGATATAAAAAACATTGCAGTAATCTAACGGCTATTTAATGATGAACACGTCATGACACGGCTTCTTTACAGTCCCAGTGCATTCACAATTCTACTCTTTTCTAGAAAACTACACTGTGCAATTTCAAAAGATACTTTTGAGTTGGCAAATGTAACATGAATTTCAAATACAGGAAATTTTATGTTACCTAATTAATAATTAGATGTGGTTTGATTTGAAGACGTTTTCTCAACACAATAAAGACGATCGGAAACACGTTCTACTGCTTGCAAGATCTTTTCATAGTATAATCGACACAATCGCTATTGTACACATTCTTTTTAGAATATAGCATTGATATACTCGTACATTACTTGCCTACATTTAAGTAAATCTACGCGAGTCATAAATTAGCTTATGAAAGTCAAGATAATTGTATTTTGAAACAAGCACACACAAACACTCACATACGGTCGACAGAGGATGCTTACTCTTCCTATGCATCTGTTTCCACCTCTGGTGTATCACGGATCCATGTTTGCCCAATTCTCTAATTTGTATTGCTTATAAGAGTTATGAGATTGATCACTGTTCGTTATCTTCCCCTAGCACATAAAAACTCACGTGTACGCGTGCCAAATTAACATTAACCTCTCACATGCATCTGAATACTTCTTAATGTTCTGATAGTTTTATAAGAAACTTTAGCATTTGGTGACACTGGGGACATAACTGGGGCTGTAATTTACAATAATATTGCCCTATTCACTCCTTGACTTTTGCTTATTAAGTACGCAATTGTATATAGCGATATGTACTGTAACTTTGATGTGGGACTTCACCTCGAATTCAGAAGTGTAATTGCTAGTGTTACTGCTAAACACCGAAATAATATTACCCGTCTGTTGACTGCAAGCATTCTAACATGCATTTTCTACATCGTAATTTCCCGTATGATCAAGTAACACGTTATTTTGAAAAACAAATATCAGGTTGCTCTACTAATGAACAAAAATTCAGGTGATGTACGTTAAAAGATGATCGTATAATGATAAAGCGATACGATATAAAAATTATCTAAGTGAACAGTGCTGGGAGCAAGCGTATAATCAAAGTAAACATGCTATAATATAATAACATATCAACAGTCATCAGCGAACTACATCATATCCCCGCAATCCTCTAGATACTCTACCATTAATATAAAGGCCAACAGTTGTTCTCTGCACTTTTCAAAGACATCAATAAATTTGAAATATAAATAAAACGAAATGTAATGCTGGTTATAATACATGTAGATGCCCCTGAACTTTTCCACTGTTTACGTACATCGTGATCATTTATAGAAATGGCTCCATTTGAAAGCGTGTATCATGTATGCAGATTTAGAACGATTTCAAATTCACAATATAGTAACAAAATAATCTTTGTACATATTGATGAAGGTTTGTTTTACCAAATAAAAATAACAATCATTTGACAAGCGTATGTCCAGTCAAACACCAGAGTGACAGTCGAAAATAGTTCGCGATCAAGATATTTCATGTTACGGGAAGCACATGCCAGGAACACATGTAACCCACATATCGGTTCGCAAAACAACAGATATATTGCAGAGTTGCTGAAAATTGTGCACAGCTCGTGGTGTTTTAAGCTCTCATTCCAGAATTCTCATTTTATGGGATGTATGTCAGTAGGTCACTTCTAATCTAAATACAAAATTGTAGCCCAATACGTCGACAAGCACCAGAGATATGGGTGCGGACAGACAAACAAACAGACGAATTGAAACCTATTTACTCCCATTTAAGAGGGGGTACAATAAAATAACTTCTGTGTAATCTATCCTAAAAAATCAATAAAATATTAGCGGGCGACGATTTAGGACGGGCGACAATTTGGGGTGCACTATAGTACATCCAAAATCGTCGCCCCTAATGATAGTGTAATATTGTCCCAAATCGTCGCCGGGCTTGTTCTGGGTATAGTCAGTTTTTGAATCGAGGTAAGCTACTGACAAACAAGTTGATGGTACAGGGATTTCAACAGTCTCGATTGAAGTCAGCATTTCGCAAATTCTATGGTCGTTATAACGATCTAGTTCGTCAATACAACCTCGCATTGGGTCAAATGCTGTCTGACGTGTTTCATACCGATTGTTAAGCCGTTCTTGGCACACTGATTTTGACTGCGGATAAATCCGTTTACCTGATCAGGATATGGGGCTCACGGCGGGTGTGGCCGGTCAACAAGGGATGCTTACTCCTCCTAGGCACCTGATCCCACCTCTGGTGTGTCCAGGGGTCCATGTTTGCCCAACTATCTATTTTGTATTGCTTGTAGGAGTTATGAGATTGATCACTGTTCGTTATCTTCACCTTGCATGAGAAAATCAATTGCCTGATTATATGTCCAAAAAAAAAAGAAAAGGTTATATATTCATTTAGAGACTTATAACACAGCCAGAATCAGTTAATACCAAAATGTTGCTGAATCAGCAAAAATTGTCATATAGTCAAATGAACTACCAACTATTGTTTAAATATAGTCCTATTTGTGCTCATATATTAAATACATGTATCTATATTATATACATAAACAAATTGAGTATTATCTCTATAAGTAATTGTAAACATTTACATTTATGGCATATCAAAAATACACAGTGAAATACATACAATGATAATAGTCATCATTAACAGTTATTCAAATATTTAACAAATTTGTTGATTACATTTGTTGACTTAGATATTCTAGGCTGCTTTGAACCAGATAATGGTTAACTGCAAACATTTCTCAACCCATTATGAGAATCCCTCTTGTGTATAATCTCTAATTTAGAAAAACATTTTGAAATCATAGTAGATATGACATTTGCCTTAATAAAAGATTCCAAAGACTTCTTGAAGGAGTAATAATTCAATCAGAACATATCATATTTTTCTGAAAAATTGCATAATGTCAACAACTTAATTTCAAAAAGTTTTTTCAGTACCTTCACAGCAGCAATAGCATCATGTTCCCAAGTAGTTACAAGAGTATTTTGTTTGAAATTTACATCATTTTTACCAAAATATCTCTTGGACACTTTCAGGGTATCAATAAAATCAATAACAGCACTGGCAAAACTATCAAATAATTTGTATCTGACAAGCTAATTAATCAAAATTGGTAAATCAAAGTTTTGAATGTTGTACCCAACCAAAATAGGTTTACCGCCAACAGACACAACAAATTCTATAAACTGCTCGAGTCCTTTAGATGGCTTCTGATGCTCAACAACCCTGTCATTGTGTTTCATCCCTCCACCAACAAAAGTAATTCCGGTTACTGTGGATGTATCAAGACTAATGGGGGACTGTGGTGTCGAGTGTATGTTGAACTCTCTCTCTCGCTCTCTCTCTCTCTCTCTCTCTCTCTCTCTCTCTCTCTCTCTCTCTCTCTCTCTGTATCTCTCTCTCTCTCTCTCTCTCTCTCTCTCTCTCTCTCTCTCTCTCTCTCTCTCTCTCTCTCTCTCTCTCTCTCTCTCTCTCTCTCCACACACTGCAGCAATTTGAACAATATCAAATGTTCTGGCTGAAATAAAATTATATTTTCACTTCTAAGTCAACCGAAACATGCCTCTCTAGAATGAAACTAGCCAAATAAAGACATATGTAACTTCATCATAACATAACAAATTCTTCACAAACCTAATCCAGTCGTTTCTAGGTCAAATACCGCATAGGAATTGCAATCACTTGGAAGGGAATCTGGTTGATTTAAAGAAATGTCTTCCAGATCAATTTCATCTTTAAAACCAATTTTGCTGCAGTATGTGTCAGCTGCAACCTAAACACACAAGAATAAAACATTAAGTATGCACAAAATCACAAAAAATGAATTGCTCGTTATAAGCAGTATTTATGTAATTACCTTCAAGAATAGACTGTGATGCATGTATTGCAGACCACCGTTCTAACTTCAGCTCTAAGCGTCTCCATTTTGTGCTTCCGCTTTTGTCTGCTTTGGAGGATTCGGGCTATTTAACGGTAAACTGTCCTAGAGTAATTGCCAATCTCTTATTCAACTGAAAAATAACAAATGAATCAGTAAACTTGCCTTTCTAAATAAAGATCAACTGATGCTCATCGAAGTGAAAATTATCAGTTTTTTTTGAAAAAGTAAAACGTTTGATTTTTGTCAACAAAAGAAGAAATCAAATGTAAAATGAATTAAGATCTCCTGAAATGTTAAACTGCACATGCATTAAAATGTTCGGAAAAAAACCTGTTAAAAAGTATTAAACATCAACAAGACATAAAACTAATGAAAACAAAAACTAAACACCGAAAGAACTTTTTTTCAATCAAGAACATATACCTCTATTATATAATTATACCCATCATTATTTTGGCAAACTGTTGCAGATACAGTAGTCTGCAAACTTTCTGAACCCCCATAAAACGTACTAGATGGACATTTTCAACAATTATGTAATGTTTACTTTAATTCACTAGCAAAAAAGAGAACTCATTATAACTCCCTATTTGCTGATGCATGACTAGACTTTTTGACATCATAGACAGTTGCTTCTTCAACAAAAACGGAAAACGGAAATATTCATATCTAGTGATCAGTCATTCAAAAACTTACTTTGTTAAACATCACTCTGATTCCACGCACAAGTACTCTGAAGTTGAAATAAAAAATATGCTAGAGTTCCTCATTGACAATATCTTCGTGGTCTTTGGTGATCAGGTCTTCCAACAGTCTGTTGGAATTCCCATGGGCACGAATTGTGCTCCTTTGTTAGCTGACCTGTTTTTATATTCATATGAAGCAGAATTTATTCAAAAACTTCTACGTGAGAAGACAAAATCTCTCGCTGTGACCTTCAATTCGACTTTTAGATATATCGATGACGTTTTGTCTATTAACAATGATAGTTTTCATTCATATGTCGATTTGATATATCCCTGTGAGCTCGAAATAAAGGACACCACAGAGTCGTCCACTTCAGCTTCATACTTAGATATTTTATTGAAAGTAGACATTAACGGCAAACTAACAACTCAATTGTATGACAAACAGGATGATTTCAGCTTCTCCATCGTCAACTTCCCACATTTATGTAGCAATATTCCATTATCACCTGCATATGGTGTTTATATATCTCAACTGATTCGATATGCAAGAGCTTGTTCTGGGTATAGTCAGTTTTTAAATCGAGGTAAGCTACTGACAAACAAGTTGATGGTACAGGGATTTCAACAGTCTCGATTGAAGTCAGCATTTCGCAAATTCTATGGTCGTTATAACGATCTAGTTCGTCAATACAACCTCGCATTGGGTCAAATGCTGTCTGACGTGTTTCATACCGATTGTTAAGCCGTTCTTGGCACACTGATTTGACTGCGGATAACTCCGTTTACCTGATCAGGATATGGGGCTCACGGCGGGTGTGACCGGTCAACAGGGGATGTTTACTCCTCCTAGGCACCTGATCCCACCTCTGGTGTGTCCAGGGGTCCGTGTTTGCCCAACTATCTATTTTGTATTGCTTGTAGGAAATATGAGATTGATCACTGTTCGTTATCTTCACCTTGCATGAGTAAATAGGAAAGAATTATTTCTCTCACGCTTTATCCACAGTTTAGTGTATTTATTCAGAAGCTTTGAGAAAATTCAAAATTATCAAAATCCTCAATTGAATTCAATTGCAAAACTAATTAAACAATCAGGACGAGCATATCTTAAAAATGGGTTACACTTGACGTGTAAAATGCAAAACTACATGGTTGTCCAAAAGAAAGTTGTATCATATTAAAGAAGAAAACAATACACAATATCTTATTTCACTGTACAACGTAACTCATTGAACGTACATGGCATCGTAGCAGTGTGAGACAGAAAAATATCTAATGACATTCCCGCATGGGTGATATTGATCTCGCATTGGTGAGAATGCGAGAACGAAAAGTCTCACATGACTGTCATACGAATAATGTCGGTGATAAGGATTGACTTCCTAGTAGGTGATGTAAGAATCTATCCAAAATCTATCTCAAATAGCTTGTAGATTTCTTATTCATATACTATTGATATTGATGTTAAGGTGATATCAACAGTGTCGTTTAAAGTCAGCGTTTTGCAAATCCTATGGTCGTTAAAACGATCTAGTTTGCCAATGCAACCTCTTTTGGGGTCAAATGCTGTCTGACGTGTTTCATACCGATTGTTAGGCAATTCTTGGCACTCTGATTTTGACTACGGATACCCCCGTTTACCTGATCACTATATGTGGCCGGTCGACAAGGGATGCTTACTCCTCCGATGTACCTGATCCCACCTCTGGTATATACCATGGGTTCGTGTTTGTCCAACTCTATATTTTGTATTGCTTATAGGAGGAATGAGATTGATCACTGTTTGCTATTTTCACCTTTCATTTATGAACGAAGACTGTTGGATTTTTTCTGTTTTTGGATTATTTCAGATTTTAGTGTGTAGTGTTGATACATGTTATTTATTGTTTTTGAATGATGTATGATGACTCTACAAACTTACTTCCATAAATATTTGAATGTATTTACTTTTCATATCATCAACTGATTTCAAAATGAAACGCATATTGCCAGTTTTGGACATCTACCCATTATTTTTTGAATTCTAAATATAGGTTTATTGCTTAGTATGTTGACCCATATGACATATGTTTAATAAATTAGAATTTTCTTCATTTTACCAAAGGCGGCAAGTGCAAAAAGGTCAGTTTCTAATCATATGTCAGTCATGTGAATTTGAACGTCTTCATTATATCATCATTTAACAATATTTTGGTTCATTTAAATCATTAAAAAAATTTCATTATGCTTTCTTTATACATTGAATACATTAATGTACTATGTTACTTACTGTCTCTGTCACATCACAATAAACAGATTAATTCATACACATTCAATCAAAAATATAGTATTTTCCTTGTTCTGTACGTTGTAAATCGGTGCCGCTTTATCACCTTTGCTAGTATTTTACCTTGGTAAGCTGTTCTTTTATTTGACTTCCGTATCCTGTAGGTAGTTGTAGATATTTATAATGTTACTGTACGTCTTTCACAGATAGATATTGTGTTGGTCGTCCACACACGCATTCCATGTTGTTCTTGTGTAAGCAGTAGAGAAAGGAACTGGCCGTCCTGATCCGGGAAATGGATACTGCTATTGTTATAACCACACACCAATACGTGTCCGTGGACATCAGTGCCGATTCCTGTTGGATAAAAGACAGGTTGATGACCTGAGTGGTCATACTGACGACCTTTGTAGTTAAACCGACGGCGTCCTGATTTATCCACCACCACTAATACTGCTTTCGTTCTCCATTCAGAAGTCCAGATGTATCCGAACTTGTTCTCCGTGATGTATGCTGGCACTCCATACAGACTTTGTCCCTTGTCGTCCTTCTTAATGACCCGAGGATTCCGTCCTGTCCTGTCGTACTTCGTCACTTTCTCATAACTCCCCACCAGTATATCGCCATTAATACGGGAGGAGTGGATACAGAGTGCTCTCCTGTCTGGTGTGAAGAGTGTGGTGTCGACTGATGTTAACTTACGGACTTCATCATCACCGTCTATAAACAGAAGGTTCCCGTCTTCTGTGATGGTGTAACAACCTGTAAAACCGTATTTGACTATCCGTTTGTCGCGTACGACGTGTCCAGGGGAGTCCACCCTTAGGTGTTCTTCATTGTTTAATACTTTGGATTTGGGAATGGTCGATACCTGTTAACATTACAAAAGTAACGAAAGGGTAGTCGATTTTCGATAAAGAATTCAGAATGAGAGAGAGAGAGAGAGAGAGAGAGAGAGAGAGAGAGAGAGAGAGAGAGAGAGAGAGAGAGAGAGAGAGAGAGAGAGAGTGTGTGTGTGTGTGTGTGTGTGTGTGTGTGTGTGTGTGTGTGTGTGTGTGTGTGTGTGTGTGTGTGTGTGACAAAATACCCCGAACGTTATTGATAAATTCATATATTGGTACCGACGGTTGCAATTATACCTATATATTTGATATAAATACGGTCGATACAACATATTTTGACCAGGGATTTTGTTTTGTGTATTAAGATATAAGTACAAGTGATCATCAGCGACATAGCTGAACAGCTAACTGTAAACAGTATGCGCAATTTGTCAGAGAATGAATAAAACAAGATCTTGTCCTTATAAAAGGAAACCAATACGTGAACAATAGGTATGTGTAATATCTTAAGTTGAATCTGTGTACGATTTCATTACAAGTCACATTGCTAGAGTTTTAATGATCAGATGATGTATCATATTGATATGAAATATTGGTAGCTTTGACTTTTAACCTCAAAATTAAGAGTCATTCTTGTATTTGATCTGGACCGTAAAGTTCATCTGGACCGTAAACTTCAAATTCAACAGGGATCACTATGTGATTTACCTGATCAAGATATAGGGCTCACGGAGGGTGTGACCGGTTGACAGGGGATGCTTCCTCCTCCAGGGCTCCTGATCCCACCTTTGGTATATCCAGAGGTCCGTGTTTGCCCAACTCTCTATTTTTCGTATTGCTTATAAGGACTATGAGATTGATCACTGTCCGTTATCTGCGCCTTTCATATATGTTCTAGAAATGGAATCCAAGGTTTTCTAGACCAGTGTTAAACCGTGTAAATAGACTCCCGATTGATGAGAATTGCAAGTATTCAATAAACGTCTATGGGGCAGTGATCGATTTCCTGGACACATTATCCCCTGGTATGCGTGCCTTTCCATTTCATGCCTCAGATCAATGGGGGATAAGATGGCTCGGATTACTGTTTGAATATTTGGCTTTCATATTTAGCTTTTCACAGCAACATCGCATTCTTTACTAAAATAATGTTGTGGATTTGTAAATGGATGTGTTAATTTCAAACGCACACCGTCCAAGAGTAATCTGGATCTTCAATAGATAAACAGGTTAATCAACTGATTTATGAATGTTTTACATATTAATGGAGATACTTTATTCAATAACATATATACGATACTTGGTTTCACTATCGGTAACTGAATACATCACATGACCAAACAGCCATGATCAGAGTCAGCGAAAAAGAGTAAGGGCAATTTTTGTTGAAATTTGCAATGAAGATGTCGGAAGTTTACCTAATCCTGCTCATTGTTCTTTGGCGTTTGACTAATTGTTGCCATCTCGAGACACTTTACGCCTTATCCGGAAATGTCGTCAACGCTTCGTATATCAGCTTTTCCACGAATGTCTCCTTTTGTTTTGGCAGGAGGTGCAAACTTCAGGGGAAATGTTTGTCCTTCAACTTTGACACTAGGGACAAGAACTGTTACCTTAACTACAAAAGCCACGTGAAAATCCAAATCGCATTCGATCTTTTGATGTCAGTGTGTGGAGCTTTATTTCTGATCTAAAATCAAAGAATAGGCAGCCCAGGAAATTGAATCAACATCAGACATTCCCGTACTGATCATGTCTAGGGTAGATGTGTAAGAAAAACATAGAATCACGGAAACTGATAAATGGGTTTTACATGTAAGCAATCGGGTATGAAGTTCAAAAAAATAAAATGGACTGATTGTGAACAGAATTGAAAAAAAAGTGTTCAAAAATGGTCATATATATATATATATATATATATATATATATATATATATATATATATTAGCGAAAATAGTCGGCTATCGTCATCTTTGATATCGAGAAAAATACGCTATATAATAATGTTTAAGTTACTCGTCTCTGAGATTGCTAATGTCAATACACATGCACCACGTATTACCTAAACATGTACATGTATATGTATTTATATTCAATATAAATACAAAAAAATGTTAGAATTTCTATATTGAAATGAATTTATGCTACTCTTAAGCTTAACTCATAAAAATGCTTCAGGAAATAAAATTCCAATTTCGTTATGAGTGTGGTCATCAAAACTGTTATAAATGAAGAATGACATTTGAAGTACATGTTAAATCATATCTCGAAACTGTCCAATAAGTCATGGACTTGGTCTCTTATCGATACAAAATATGCATGCCTTTAATAAAATATTTCAATTTATTTAGAAGGGTTAACCATTACGGAAAAGAAATAAAATGTACAGATTACATACAAACCCGTTGTCTTAAGCTGCATACTGAGCTCTATATCAGAATCATAGAATTTGTGACAGTTCATACATTGCATATTTTAACACCACCTCTGGAATATTATGCAATGACTCAATGTTATATATGATTGATACACATTTTCCTAATGAACATAATTATTCATATAAAGGAAAATTATGAAACTAAAGTAGAAAACTGATCCATGTCTTCTTTAACGACATTTTCATCGCAAACTGACCAAAGTTGTCCTTTGACATGCTCCCCTGAAAAAACAAGTCCCGGTGACCCATACTTTTTTCTCATAACAAGTAAGCTTATTGTCTTTTTAAAATCATTCCTCAATTTGGATTAAAACTCTATTGTAGTTATTTTTTTCAATTTTAATTTTTACATTGCACATTAGAATTTTCCCCATATTTCCTTTGAAATTACAACTACTTTATAACCAACTTTTTAAAACGCCCCCTGCTGAAATCAAAGACGATTTTCATTTGTTTTGTTTATTGATTTTAACTCATTAATGCATACTTTACCTGATATCAAAATTTTAATAAAATCTATTGTAGAAACGAATTACGTTCGTCACCCTTAAAGCAACAAAATAACTAGTTCGTACATTTTTGTTCTGCGTATGACCATGCCATTTTGAATTGATGCTGACGACAAGTTAATGTAACAAGGATTTCAACAATCACGTTTAAGGTCAACATTTCACAACTTCTATGGTCGTTACAACGACCTAGTTTGCCAATACAACCTGTCATTTGGCCAATGTGTCTTACGTGTTACATTCGAATTGTTAAGCCGTTTTTACACCAATTTTGACTACAGGTTACTCCGTTTACTTTATCGACATGTAGGGTTCACGGGGAGTTTGAGTGTGACCAGTCAACACGAGATGCTTACTCCCTAGGATCATTTGATCCCATTTTTGGTGTGTTTAGGGGTCCGTGTTTCCCCAACTCTTAATTTTGCTTTCTTTATAGAAAGCATGATATCGATCGCTGTTTTTCATTATTATGGTTACATATAAGTCATTAAAGCTACGATAATTGTCTCTGCACACTCTTAAATCTAGATATGTATTTCAGGCACATGTCCTGGTACTAAGACGATATCTGCAACAGACAATGTTCAACTATTGACCTCAAATAACTTTCCAGACCCATATGAAAGGTATGTTCACAATTACATGCTATCAATAACGTTATCAATTTATTTGCTATACGTAATCATAGGTACCAAAACACTTACAGGCAGTTGGGTACTTATCTAGGTAAAGATCAAGAATCTTTAAAAAGTTTATTACAGGTAAATCTTCTTCAAAAGTCCTCATACAGTAGTAAAATGTTTTCTGGCGTTTTCTTTACACACTGATTTTGACTACATGAAAGGTGAAGATAACGAACAGTGATCAATCTCATAACTCCTACAAGCAATACAAAATAGAAAGTTGGGCAAACACGGACCCCTGGACACACCAGAGGTGGGATCAGGTGCCTAGGAGAAGTAAGCATCTCCTGTCGACCAGTCACACCCGTCGTGAGACCTATATCCTGATCAGGTAAACCGAGTTATCCGTAGTCAAAGTCAGTGTGTCAAGAACGGTATAACAATCGGTATGAAACAAGTCAGACAGCATTGGACCCAATGATAGGCTGTATTGGCAAACTAGATCGTTATAACGGCCATATAATTTGCGAAATACTAACTTTAATCGATACTCTTGAAACACCATTACCATCAACTTCTTCGTCAGCAGCTTGCATGTTACTCCATTTACCTAATCGAGATATAGGGCACATGTCGGGTGTGATCGTTCTATAGGGGATATTTACTCCTCTGGCATGTCAAGGACTTTGTGTTCGTCCTACTCTTAATTCTCTATTCTTTATAGGGGTTATATACAATTAAATTTAACAGTTTCCATTCATTCTTAGATATGCCCTCACCCAAAATATGGAACATGTTATTGAAAAAAAGGGAAAAGGGGAAGATATCGGACATTGAACGTCATTTTTTTATATCCTATAAAAATACAAAATGAAGAGGACAAACACAGACCCCAGTACATACCAGTGGTGGGATCAGGTGTCTAAGAGGAGTAAGCATCCCCAGTGCATACCAGAGGTGGGATCAGGTGTCTAAGAGGAGTAAGCATCCCTAGTACATACCAGAGGTGGAATCAGGTGTCTAAGAGGAGCAAGCATCCCCAGTATATACCAGAGGTGGGATCAGGTTTCTTAGAGGAGTTAGCATCCCCAGTACATACCAGAGGTGGGATCAGGTTTCTTACAGGAGTTAGCATCCCCAGTACATACCAGAGGTGAGATCAGGTTTCTTAGAGGAGTTAGCATTCCCAGTACATATCAGAGGTGGGATCAGGTTTCTTAGAGGAGTTAGCATCCCCAGTATATACCAGAGGTGGGATCAGGTTTCTTAGAGGAGTTAGCATCCCCAGTACATACCAGAGGTGGGATCAGGTGTCTAAGAGGAGTAAACATCCCCAGTACATACCAGTGGTGGGATCAGGTGTCTAAGAGGAGTGAGCATCTCTAGTTCATACCAGATGTGGGATCAGGTGTCTAGGAGGAGTAAGTATCCCCTGCTCACCGGTTACATCTGCCTTGTGTCCTCTGCCTTGATCAGCTTGACACCCTTCCCCCTCTCTGAAAGACGATGCTACGTGCCTGGTTCCCCCTCTTCCGTAAATCCATATTACATCCATTTAATAATAACTCCATTGATAACTCCCTTTACCTGATCAAGATATATGACTCACGGCGGGTGTGACCGGTCGACATGGGTTGCTTACTCCTCATAGGCACCTGATACCACCTCTGGTATATCCAGCGGTCCGTGTTTGCCCAACCCTCTATTTAGCATTGCTTATAGGAGTGATCACTGTTCGGTAACTTCACCTTTGATCCCTCTGTCAAACACCAATAACACTGGTTCTTAAATTCGATATCAAAACCAGTAAGTAAAAAACAATGAACGAAATCCTCCGACTGTTAGCTAAACCGAAATACAACATGCATAAAAATCGCTAAATCACGTGACTTAAGGAGATTTTAAAACACAAATATGCACGAAAGGGAAGAGCCCAAAAATACCCAATAGACATAAGGCACGCCAGATAGACCGCATATGACCTCACGACAGGTTAGTTTTTCGAATCAGATCATTATAACTATTAACGACCATAGCATTTGTGAAACACTGTAAACGAATATGTCGAAACATTTGTCACATCAACTAGTACTTAGTCTGGCTCGGCTGACAACAGCATGCACAGAACATGTTCCTGGGTATGAAACCCCTTTAGAGACACAAACGTCATAGCAATCGGTATGAAACACAGCAGATAGCATTTGACCCAATGATACATTGCATTGACAAACTAGATCGTTATAAAGACCATAAAATGTGCGAAATTCTTACTTTAAACGAAACTATTCAAAGCCCTGCACCATCAACTTCTGTATGACAGTGTAACACCCGCCGTGAGCCCTATATCCTGATCAGGTAAACGGAGTTATCCGCAGTCAAAATTAGTGTGCCAAGAACGGCTTAACAATCGGTATGAAACACGTCAGGCAGCATTTGACCCAGTGATAGGTTGTATTGATGAACTAAATCGGCATAACGACCATAGAATTTGCGAAATGCTGACTTCAATCGAGACTGTTGAAACCCCTGCACCATCAACTTGTTTGTCAGTAGCTTACCTCGATTTAAAAACTGACTATACGCATAACAAGCTCTTGTATATCGAATCAGTTGAGAGATATAAACACCATATGTATCTACTGTATCAACTGATACGGTCTACTGTATCAGTAGCCTGCCTCGATTTAAAAACTGATCATTTGCAGAACAAGCTCCTATGTATCGAATCAGTTGAGAGATATACAGACCGTATACAGGTGATAATAGACCATTGCCACACAATTATGATAAGTTGACGACGTTTGTTATAAAGCTAAATATTTATCATTATTATCATCATCAGTAGTAGTAGTAGTAGTAATATTAGTAGTAGTAGAAGTAGTAGGAGTGGTTGTAGTAGTAGTAGTAATAGTAGTAGTTGTAGTGGTAGCAGCAGCAGCAGCAGCAGCAGTAGTAGTAGTAGTAGCAGTAGTAGTAGTAGTAGTAGTAGTAATACATGTAGTAGTAGTAATATCATTGTACATGATTCATTCATTGATTTATGAAAGAATTGATGAATTGTTAGTTTGTCGTTAACATCTCTGTTCAGTAACATATCCAGATACGAAGCAGAAATGGACAAGTATGGTGTCTTTTGTTCAAGGTACATGGGATATATCGAAACAAAATGTGAATGAAAATGTGTATTGTTAGATGGGAAAACAAATATAAACATTGCTGAGTCACCATAGAAATATTAATTTGAACGGATGTTATACATGTATATGTGTAAAGAAAGAAAACAACAAAAACTAGACGTCAGATGCAAAAAGTTGCAAACTGTAACTGAACTGCCTTTTTCCAAACGCATTTCAAAAATGAAAAAAAAAAAAAAAAATCACCAATGTCTCAATCTGTTGCATCTTCTTTTTTGCCTAATAATGAAATACATCTACAATCTAATTGAATTAGATTCTTTGATCCGCTTACGTATATCGCTACACAAGGATCTAACGAAACCGCACACGGAGGTCAAATCTAGTGACCTTTAAATCTAACCGATCAGCGCATTGGCTATTAAATCGACGGTGTAAACTCGGGTCATTCGGAACACTTGAATGATGAAATCTTACTAATTGCCGCCGAAGCATTATAACGTACCAGACATACCGAAGACAACTCAAAGAGTGTATAGTTTGACTAATAATTGTTGTTTGTGTGGATGTTCATTTGTTTTAAGAGAGACCGACAGTGAAGGGAACTCCAAAATCAGGAAGTTATATGAATTGAAATTAAAACTTACAAAGGAAAAGGTTGATGTGATTCGACAGGTGATTAATCTACCGCAGCGCGCGGAGGGTATGGAAAACTGTCATACAGTCTTCATTATTCAGCACAGTTATAATAACAAATCTTTCTGTTCCTCTTTTAAAGATTGAATCTTGCGATCTTTCAAAATTTATAACGTGCACCGTATTTGTTGTTTTCCCGAATGCAAATATTAAGCGTTCTCTGATTGGATTAACATATCAATGAATATGCATTATTAAAAGTTCACTAGATTTGACCTCCGTATACGATTTCGTTAATCCTTATGTAGCGATATTCGTGAGCAGATCAAAGGATCTAATTTTACCCGTTAACTCACACCTAATGGTCTGCTCTATTAGAACACTATCGAATTCACACCTAATGGGCTATTCTGTTAAAACACTATCAAAACTCTCACCTAATGGGTTCTATTAGAATACTAGTCATGGTCAATTTCATGCACAAATGGGACAATTTTAGCTAATTATTAAACTATCAAATATAGAATAATCACTTATAATTTTAGACTCGTATAGTCTTTGAATACAGTTGCTTTGAATTAATAATCATAACATTCTTCAAATTCAAATCGTATAGTGTTTTGATTAGTAAAAGTATGCATTGTCCTAAATTAAATGCAATTGACAGTGTCTCATACAACCACAAGAAACGCTTTAAATCAATATTTTCCTGGATTGAAAAACAAAAGTCAGCATAAATGATTGCTGCTAAACAAGAATTCCGTAGCAATAACATACAAAGGCATTTATTATGGGGATAACATTCGGAACTTTTATCAGAAAATTATATCTATTTTGTGGAACTCTCGTGTGAAGAAGGTACGAAAAAATGATTGATGAAAGTAAATGACAACAACAAGAATTGAAAGTGATAGATGTTAAATAACCTTGGTGAGAAGAAGGAAAGGGGAGGGGGGTTACACCAAGATTACAATTTCGTGCAATTGAAATATTTTAAATGTTCATCAGAAATTGTCTAAATTTTTGTAAATTTCAGAATCATTGTTTACTCTTATACGTACTGGTGTACATAGACTTAAACTGTCAAATATTGCAAATTATGGACATGAACTTTCAATAAAGAACAGCATTCTGACTCAAATTAAGGTGAAAATAACGAACAGTGATCAATGCCATAACTCTTAAAGACTACAACATTGAGAGTTGGACAAACACGGATCCCTTGGTCCACTAGAGGTAGGGTTATGTGCATATGAGGAGTAAGCATCCCCTGTCGGCTGGTCATATTCGCTATGATCCCTATATCTCAATCAGATAAACTGAATAATCCACTGCCAATATCAATGTGTAAAGAACGGTTTAACAATTGGTAAGAAACATGTCAAACATCATGTGACCTGATGACAGGTCGTAGAGGCAAATTAAATCGTTATAACGACCATAGAACTTATTTGTGAGTAGCCTGCTTCGATTTAAAAACTGATCATATGCAGAAAGAATTCTTGCGTAGCGAATCAGCAATTAGGCATAAACATCATAGGCAGGTGATAATGGAAAATTATTGTAAGTTAACGATAGAGAGGCTGGATTCCTTCTATGTGTCGTAAAGCTGAGATGTTAGTTTACTGTTCACCTCTACGTTTATTGAAATATCTAAGTACGAAGCAGATATGGAGGATTATTATGTGTCTTTGATTTCGACTTCACTGGGATACATCGGATTGACATAATTTAAAATAAGTAACATAATAGATAAAAATGTAGTCGACTCATTAATTCTTAAGTTCAAGGCCACAGCAAGATAATTTTTCTTCACAATATACAAATTTTTCTTCACATGTAAAACCCTTGGATAGATTCTACTTCAAAGAATATAAAAAGCAGGTCAACTAATAAAGGAGCAAAATTCGGGCCAATGAGAAAAGTTCATGGACTGTTGGAAAACTTGGTCACGAAAGACTATGAAGATAGTCCTTTTTGGAAGGTATAATATTGATCACTGTTCACCTTTCATTTAGCAGCGTATATTGGAATCAAGATCAAAAGTGAATATAACAGTGATCAATTTCATAACTTCTACAATGTAAAACTTATACGGTACCATTGCTAAATATAGCCAACAACAACGTGCCATAAAAGTGGAGCCAAATTCGTCCAAGGATAAGAGCTATGCATGAGGGAGATAATCCTTAATTTTGAAATGAATTTCTAAATTTTATAACAGCAATTAAATATACATCCGTATTTTCAAGCTAGTAAAGAAGTACTTAGCTACTGGGCTGTAGAGACCCTCGGGGACTAACAGTCCACCAGCAGGGGCCTCGACCCAGGAGTCATAATGTAAAACTTATACGGTACCAATTTTGATGCACCAGATGCGCATTTCGACAATGTATAAGGAATACAAAATACAGAGTAACCCGGAACCCTGTATACAATAGAAGTGAGATCAGGTGGAAACATAACGGCAATAATGTAGCCCGCTCCGATTTTATCTTTATATTTTTTACTTGGGGAGAGGGTTACAGCTCCTTAGGATCTCCGTAATGGTGCAAATGCGGGAGTGAATCACTCCTGCAACATTTCTTATTATTCTAAACATTCGCTGACTTTCTTTACATAAATAAAATGATTGATATTTTATGCTTCCTAGTCAATATATAAATGTACAGCCTGCAACGTACGATTTGTGAGGCTCGTTTTCAACAACTTAGATATGTTCCAATTTCTCGATTCATATCTGTGCGCCATGTATGCTATACTGAAGTTTCAACTTCCGATTGTCAAGATATTTGTATATGCCATATAAAGTAGTCCTAACATCAATGGACGAGTACGGAAGATAAATCTATTTCATCGGTATTGAAAAGGTTTAGATTTAATAAACGTTAAAAAACGCACAGCAGAGTGTAAATTCTCTCTGCAACCATATTACTGTCCTTTCTTTGTTGGAATGGCTTGAGTAACTACATTTTCGAGCTGATTGTCAATGTTCAGGTTTTTCAGTAGAGCCACCTACGAGATCTCACGATAACAAGCATGGTGGAGCAGACGAAGAATTGTGCATGTTGTACATGTTACTTAATGAAAAACACCTTTGTTAGACCTGCCCGAGCACAAAGTTAATACTCATTTTGGTGTAAAAAAAAAAAAACATTTGGAACTATTACACGGAGCTTATTATTGGTTATTCATTAAATCATTTTGCACCATTAAGGAAGTCTTATGGAACTGTGGCCCTATCCCGAAAACGTCAGAATAAAACAATATCGGGTAGAACTATATCATTGCAGCTAGTGGAAACACGTCAGACAGCCCAACTCTTTAATTTGTATTCATCATAGGAGTTATGAGATTGATCACTGTTCGCTATGTTTGTCTTTCATTTAACCAAATGATAGACTGCATTCGCAAACTGGATCAGTCAGTTTAAAATCAGCATTTTACAAATTTTGTGGTCGTTGTAACGGGCCAGTTTGTATTACGTATAGGAGTTGTGAGATTTATCACTGTTCGTTATCCTTACCTTTCATCAATATAACGAACATATAATTTGCGAACGTTAACTTTAAACAAGACTGTTGAAGCCCCTGTAACATCAACTTGTTAGTAACCTGCTTCGATTTAGAAACTGCTCATATGTAGAACAAGCTCTTCCGCATTGAATCAGTAGTGATATAAACCCCATATGCAGGTGGTAATGGAAATATGCTATATAAATATGGGAATATGGAGAAACTGAAATTATCCAGTTCGTCAAAAAGTCCAGTTGTTATTTTGTCGTTAATATTTATTTTCAATCAGATATCTAAGTACGAAGCACATGTGGATGTTTATGTGGTGTCTTTTATTCCTAGTTCACTTCACTGGGACATACTGAAACGAAGTATGAATGCAAATGATTATTGTTAATAGATAAAACGTCATCGATGTATCTAAATGTCGAGTTGAAGGCCACATCAAGAGATCTTTTCATCTCATGTAAACGCTTTTGAATGAATTATGCCTCATAAGAATATAGAAACAGGTCAGGTAACAAAGGAGCACAACTCATATCAATAGTAAGTGAAATCACTATATAAAATAATATTCACCCTTGATTAGTGCCTGTGTATCACACATGTACATGTAGTATTATGTGTTCAGTATTATTTTAACTCTACATACATGTAGCTGACATTGATAAACCTCCTTTTTCCACCATCCCAAAATATTCCACTGACTTTCATTTACAATCGAATTCCATTTGACCTGTATTAAGAATGTATAGATTATATAGATATAAAATATAATAGCAATTGAAGCATTTCTTGGGAATCAGTACCTATTTATGGTGCAACTAAGTGAAATCTGGAAAAACTTCAGTATTTCCCTCCATATTTTTATGCGCTGTGTATAAAAATTAAATCATTTATGTGTTATAAATTCGCATTTGTCATTGAATGATTATCATTAGATTGCAATGCATGGATTCTGCAATAAATCAAGAAGAATTATATATCGTCTTAATTTCTTAAAGATTTGAAATTAGAAAATGAGATTACTGTCACCGATTCCCATGTTGCCCAGGGAGTGGAATAAAAATCATTTCATCATATTGATTATAGGTTATCTATAGTATTCTAGTATATACCAAATTTCATGAAATTGCGACATATTTCCATTAACAACAATTCACCTGACTCTAACGTAAACAGTTCTTAAAACGATTGTCTGTATTGTTGTTGTTCTTTTTCAGCGATGGAGTTTGTGATGTAAAAATAATTGCTGACGAAGGGAAGTCTGTTCATTATCAATTGACATTTAACAATGTGGAGAATGATTCCAGGCAGAAAAACCTAGGGGCTTGCAGAGATGGCTTTAAAATATTTGATGGTAATGTATTAAATGATTTGACAGTGTGCCACGTTAGAAATGTTTGAGAATTAGAATGAACATATTCCGGGATATATCGAGTTTTGAAAAAAGATTCATTTGTTGTTAAAGTATTTGACGGTAAGACATATTTATTGCTTGTGTATATAATGTATATGTAGATTTTCACTTCACCCCAAGCATAAAGATAGTTCATTGATATTTTCTGGGAAAAAAAGCTAAAAAATGTGAAGTCTTGCTCGATTTTTTATAACTGCTCCTTGGTCTTTTTTTTTTCTTAATCAAAATTGTTCACACTTAAGAATATTCTATATTTTACACAAAGTATCACGTATACGATTACCTTTTCACCTTAATCTGCTTTGTATATATACATGTATATTCAAGTTTTCGTTTTGTTTATGCTTTACCATTGAGCTGAGACAATTTAAAGAGGTATGAATATTAAATCACATGACTGATACTATCATAGTGCCATCTGATGTATTAGAATTTCCGCACTTAGTCATTTTAATCAAAAATGAAAAGGTAAACAAGGCAAGCACACATCCCTGGAAACAGGACAAATCGGATCATATACCTGTGAGTAAGCATACTCTACTAAATTCTCAGACCTGTTGTGAATCCTATATATTGATCAGATAAACGATGTACATTATAGCACAATAACAACCATGGAAATTGTGAAAATGCTGAATTTCAACGAGACTATCGAAGCCCCCAAAAATTGATTTATTTGTCAGTAGACATCTGTGTTTTAAAATTGATCATGCACAAGACATAGCCTTGATTATCGAAACTGTTCAGAGACATAAACATCATACATGGTGATAATATATGAGTGTTGCATGAATATGGAAAGTTGAAATTGGAGAAACTGGACATCTCATCATCATAAAACTGAGCTAATATTTTGTCGATTATGTCTATGCCCAATACATTATCCAAATATGAAACAGATATGGAGAACCAAAACCGTTCACTGGGATATATTGAATCGACAAATGAATGACAGTGAATGCTTTTTTAAAAATAAAACGTCGTAAGTATGTCCAAGTGTCGAGTTAAAGACTACAACAAAATATGTCTTCTCATGTAAATTGTTTGGAATGAATAAATGCCTCATGCAGAAGACGACATCATCATCAAAGCCAGTGTAGGTGTTGCTAATGAGGAACTCCAGCATCATTTGGACATAGATTTCAAATTGAAGTCTGAACAGATCACAAGATATAAATAGTTCCGAGTTCATATTTTATTAAGGAAACTGCTTTCCGTGATGTCAAAATTCCTATTCTTTAATTCATCGCGAGCAGTCGTTTTCCCTTTTAAAAACGTAAATTAAACAGATATGTTCCCTTTTAAAAACGTGAATTAAACAGATATGTTCTTATGCAAGAGCATAAGTTCACTGAAATTGTTATTGATATTCTTACACAATATGATATATTTACATTTGCTAATGCACTTCCTTATATGACAATACTAATGAAATTGACACTCAATTTCTTGTATCATGACATGAGTCACATGATCAGTCTTTTCCTGCGTATGAATGGAATCACCCCGTCAAACATTCATCTGACGTTTTGCTTATGCATTGCATTGGGAGATTTAGAGCCCCTCCCCCTTTTTAAAGTTTTACAATTTCTCACATATCATGTGGCACAATGGGTTGAAGTTTCTCCGTAACAGCATTTGTCCTTGTAAAGGTCTTAATGGATTCTGCATTTCATCTTCACAGTGCATTTAACCCAAATAACTACATAATATGTATCAGTGACACAAAGTAAAGGACACCATCAATATTTCATCACCTCTGCTTCATATATGGAAATTTAGTCAACGACAAATTAACAACACAGTTTTATGACCAACGTTATGTCTTCAGCTTCTCCATCATTCGTTTTCCATATTTATGTAGCAAATGTGGATATCACTTACATCATATTTTGATGTTCTTTTTTCTCAACTAATTTGATACTTAAAAACATTCTGCGTATGTTTTTTGTTCAGCTGAAAACAGGCTACTGACATGTAAATTGAGTTTTAACATTCATGTTTGAAATCAACATTTTCCAAATTATATTGCCGTTATAATGATTATGTTTTTCAATTACTACCTGACATTCAGTCCAGTACTGTTTGGCGTGTTTAGTACAAATTATTACGGCATTTGTAGACATTGATATTGACTACAGATTAATCCGTTTGCCTGACTAAAACATAGGGCTCACTGTAGTTGCTCCTGGTCATTCGATGTTGGTGTCTTCTTCCTGGCACCAGATCCATCTTTGGTGTTTCCAGGGGTCCATATTTATCCCACACTCAGTTATTCCTCAAACGATTTTTGAGATTAACCACTTTTCGTTCTCTTTCCTTATTTTTCATTATGGCATATAAAACAATGATGATCAACATAGCTTTCTTTAAAACTGCTAGATTTTGAGTAGAATGTTTTCCATTTTTATTGTAAAGGATCTATGAAGGAAAACAAACTCTATGACAACTGTGCTTTATTCCATCCTGAAAACGGGGGTCAAAGTTCGGAGAGAGCTCTACGTATCCTATTCGCACCAGATGGTTTTGAGCAGGAAACCGGGTTTCTAATTCTCTTCAGCCAGAAAGGTATTGTACAATTATATATGTCAGCAAATAGTTCAATAGGAAACATTCGTGACATTTTTTTTTTTTTATAATTTATTTATTTTTTCGGTCACATACGATACATCTCATTTTAGCCACATAATTAAGAAGATATCCCAACTTCTATGGGCAAGTGGAAAACTGAACTATCTTCATATGTAGTAGATGATATTTCAGTGCAAGATGTGTTTAAAATTTGTTTCAAAACATCTAGTGATTCTTCTGTTCAGTGGCTACAGTTTAGAATTTTACATAGAATTCTTCCTGTTGGTTATTATTTGAAAAACATTAGTGTTAAAACAAATGATCCCTGTAGATTTTGTACACGTAATATTGAAACAATAAAACATTCGTGACATTAATCGTCAGGTCGCATGATCGTTATAAGGATGACTACTTTTGCGCTTGAAACGCATGTACGCGCTTGTTCCAAATGACAACAATGGAGAGAGAAAGAAAGTAGTCTTACTGCACAGCAATTAAAGAAGGAGTTGGTTAAAAGAGAAGCTACAACAAGTGGCAGGAAGTTGGATTTAGCTGAAAGATATATTATGACCTATGCATCATACAATCTATGTAACTTACAGTTTAGTACAAATCGTCGTGCATGACTATCAATAGTATGAAACAACTCACCGAAAGGTAAAAGACAACGTGTTCTTATTCGGATTTCCATTATTTCCCGTATTGCTAGTATCATTAGAGTTACCTGAATTTTAAATGTTGTTTTTGACCGAAAAAATAGTTGGCTTAAAATCCAATGGCTTAAAATCACAGCGTACTGCAATTGGTAGTTGATTAACATTCTGGGCCTATACATTGCATGAAATATGTCTGATATTACCAACCTCCTGAATTCCTTACTGTGATTTGCATTTTAAGAATTTAGATATACTCACGATAACAGTTTACCATGAAAAAAACCTTGCATCATAATCTGCCTTAATACTATCATCTTGATCAAACATCATGTTTTTGGAATTAAAATACAAGACTTTTGCATAATATATCTGCCACTAGCTGAACTACCCAAGTAATCAAATATATACCTGACTGCACATAGGACTACGCCCAATCATTGTTTTCGGGGTATTTTTATGCGTGTAATTTGACCACGTTTTACTCTGATATTGGGCATGGACATATTTTCTATAGGAACACCTGTTGCATCTAAATGATTTTGTGTTTGGGACTTTTCTGGTATGGTGTTTTTTACTATTTCTTTAGATGGCCATATGATTGCAAAGATAAAAGATTATCCATGTATCAAACACTCTTCAAACAGTTGACTCTGACAAATTGAATAACAAAATTAGTGCGATATTCTTTTCTTTCTTTTTTTTGTTGGCCTTAATTTCATTAATGTCATGAAAAATTTATCTTTTGGTTATGATTATAATTGTATATTGTTTAACGTCCCTCTCTAGAATTTTTTCACTCTTATGGAATTGTCACCATTACAGGGAAAGGGCTGCAAAATTTAGGTCTATGATCGGCGCTTATGGCCTTTGAGCAGAGAGGAATATTTTAATCGTACCACACCTGCTGTAGCACGAGGTCTCGGTTTATGTGGTCATCTTTGATGGACCGACTTATTTCGTCGCAAGGGGTATTGAGGACCTATTGTAAACCGGATCCCAACGGGAACTGATCGTTTGGTTGTGAACTGAACAGATATAATTCAGTTAATAATAAGCTACCTGTCCAAAACAACTGAAAAACATCATAAAATGATCACAATCAAACACTGTGTAGTAATTGACAATTTTGTTTTTGGTTGAAAATTTTTAATAGAAAAAATAATTCCTTGATGGCAAATATTTTATGACACGTTCTCTTCCACATTCTTATTCATTGCCTGACACAATTTCAGCTTGACAATGAATATCAAAATCATCAAGCTATATTTTCTAATGGTTCGTTTTGCAATTTGCAAGTGAGGATGTTCTGTGTTTGTATCTCGTGTCCCGTAATGACTCCCCTACATCAAAGACATTTGATGTTTTCTGGTGGTATAGAAATATTCATTAAACCTAGGATCATTAATGTTTTATTCTAAACTGAATTGAAAAAAGTTTCAAAAATTTCCTCGTAAATCATGCTTTTCAGTATTACTCACATGTCATGATAAAAACTATCGTGTAAATGTTATGCATTCATATATATCCATGATGGAGACATGTTCCTTTTAGTGTACATCACTGAATTAGGCAAGAATTCCTGAGTTATTGTATCAGGATAACAAGCCTGCTTCTTGTCTTGTGGGATGAACCGGTCATCAAAGAGAAACGTATAATCTGAAATGATAATCAAGAACCACAAAACAACATGAACTCTTAAAAAACGCTAACAAGGAAACAAAAAATAAAACACTTGAATTGAACGTATGCAATGTGAAGGTAATAATAACCTAATAAACTAGCTGTTCTATCGTCACCCCGAACAAAAATGGCTGTGACACACAGCATCGGACTTTACTGCTTCCACAGACGCTTAGTTTTCTCATTCATTCTACGAATTACCACTATCCATTTTAAGCATGATTCGGAATTCTATGGAAAGTGGTGTCCTCTAGAGTTGGCGTATTCTGGTAAACAGCAATACTATAGCATTTTAATCGCGTGAAATCGAAAATGCAAAAAAGAGACTAGTCAGGTCTAATGCAAAAACAATGGGAATTCAAACGGTGCAGCGATATCAAACGTACGCGTAACCATCTTCAGAACAGTGGGGCCATCTCGTACAGTGAAATCGGCGAATGTTTCCTATTAGCGATTTGAATGTAAACTGTTATATTTCATTTGATTAGATCATAATGATCCATTAAAAAAATCTCAATCATATCATATTTATAAAGGGCATCCTAAGAATTTGGTGCATTGCTATCTTTGGGGAACCTTTATCCTTGATGTGAACCAATCCATTTCGTAGTTATCTTTTATGACGTTTGTCGAAATTTATTCTATATACAAGATGTTACCAAGGGAATTTTCTCTAATTTACTTTTGACGTCTTTAAGCCCATCCCACCCCCTGGTACAATATTTCCCGAATGTCAACAGACTACTAGCACATTTAGCCAAGTCCGATCCGCATGATACCTACTCCTAGTCATTCCAAGTATATATCTAATGGCTCTGAATTTTTGTTACTTCGTTTCAATCACACCACGAAGTGACCTAAAACGAAAGTCTCCATTATTGAAATTAAATGTATACACCTACTGTATAAAACGTCTTTAATATAAATCATTCCTCATCATGAATTAAAGACTGGCTAGATTAAATTATCTTATATTTAGTCACCTGCTACTTCAGTAAAAGAGAGAATCGGAAATACAACAAAATGACTATATCCGGTCAGCTACTAGGCGAAATGAAACGATCGGATTGAAACAATGACCAGTGACCACAGGGATGGCCGATTTACCACAATATTAGCATTTATTAATGATTTACATGTATATGAATTATTAGATGTTTTTTCTCCCTACCATGATGTTATGAAGAAAACAAACACCAATCTCTATAAAAAAAAAAAAGAAGGTTTTGATGATGATTAAGATTTGGAAAAATCATCGTTGCAATTATACCCAAACTGCTAAAGTATGATGTACAAAATTGGTACTGTTTATTATGATCGTAGACATCTAAAATCCCCATTATGAACAAATATCACCGGGCATCTGACTAACCCACTTGTATCTAATTAAGATCAGAGGTGTGAAGTTGATCCTGATTAAGCCATCACATATCATTGTCAAAGTGAAAAAAGAAGATATCTAACAGTGATCAATCTTATAACTCCTGTAAGAGGTATCTGGTCGTAAATTAAAAGATAGCATTAAACACAAAAATAGTTTCTTTATTGGCATTTCACTTACCTTAACTCTGATTTTGTCTGTCGCTGATGTTAAGGTATGTTAAGGAATGTTAAGGTAGGTCTTGTTCCATTTCTGCACGTAAACTGCATATTCATTTTAAATATGTCCTACACAGAGAGGAGAGAGGGAGCTACTAACTCTTGAAAACTATTTTGGTTGTTTACACGAGAACATTTTGTATCATAACAACATGACAAACATGCGCTTCCATATGACGTCATTGCATAACTGTTATAAATAGATCACGGATGTACCTTGATAGAAAATGGAAAAGTAGGACACTGCCCAAGGATTTAAGTATTGGTCTAACTGGCGATAATGATGATACAACTTTCATGTTATATCAGAATTAATGAAAAAATCCTTCCACTTTCAGTAAGAAATAATAATTAAATATGTAACCACGAAACCATCCAAACCATGTTTTATATTTTGCCCTGATGCTTATATCTGTGGTTTGTACAAAAAATATAGACGAATGTGCACAGGAAACTGAACCTTGTGACACCAACGCTGAATGTTTCAACACTGACGGCTCCTTTCGCTGTGAATGCAAGGAGGGATTTATCGGAGACGGGTTTCAATGTGACCAAGGTATGCCTTCACTCAATTTCGATTCCATACCAGTTCATTTCATACTTACTATAGCCGAACTCTCTTTATTTATTATCTGTTTTTGGTATCTGTAGTTACAACCACTACCACACCTACCACACCTACCACACCTATCACACCTACCACACCTACCACACCTACCACACCTACCACCACAAAGGATCCCAGACGACTTCCGCTAATCCTGACCTCCCTCGGGACTGCTGCAGTCGCCAGTGGTGTTGGATTGTTGGTTCTTCTGTTTGGCCTCAGTACCAACTGTTAAATTATGTATTTCTGTGGCAGAAGTAGATGGAAATGTTTATGATTCTGCAAGAGTAAAAACCAAAAATGTTTTTGTTTTGTGGTGAATTACTATATGCAATTGTTTACCTTCCTCATTGACATACGACAATTTCAACAGTAATAAAAAGATGTTCTGAATATATCAAAAATTGTAAATCGCTTACTAAACGCGGGTTATTAGCATATCTATAAGTGTAATTGTGTCATTCCACCAAGCATAACAGTGTACACCTGACCCACCTCTAATATATCAAGCATAACGGTGTACACCTGACCCACCTCTAATATATCAAGCATAACGGTGTACACCTGACCCACCTCTAATATATCAAGCATAACGGTGTACACCTGACCCACCTCTAATATATCAAGCATAACACTGTACACCTGACCCACCTCTAATATATCAAGCATAACGGTGTACACCTGACCCACCTCTAATATATCAAGCATAACGGTGTACCCCTGACCCACCTCTAATATATCAAGCATAACGGTGTACACCTGACCCACCTCTAATATATCAAGCATAACGGTGTACACCTGACCCACCTCTAATATATCAAGCATAACACTGTACACCTGACCCACCTCTAATATATCAAGCATAACGGTGTACACCTGACCCACCTCTAATATATCAAGCATAACGGTGTACACCTGACCCACCTCTAATATATCAAGCATAACAGTGTACACCTGACCCACCTCTAATATATCAAGCATAACGGTGTACACCTGACCCACCTCTAATATATCAAGCATAACGGTGTACACCTGACCCACCTCTAATATATCAAGCATAACGGTGTACCCCTGACCCACCTCTAATATATCAAGCATAACGGTGTACCCCTGACCCACCTCTAATATATCAAGCATAACAGTGTACCCCTGACCCACCTCTAATATATCAAGAGTTTTTTATATTGATAATTTTTTCGTTATCTTCACCTTTTCATTAATAGTTTCTGTCTAAAGATACGCATCTTTGCAATTTTCTACTAATTAAGATTAAGTTCATTTAAAATCATGCACTGCTAGACAATTCTATGGTGTAGCCTATGCTTTGACAAATGACGGTTCTATCATTTTATCGTTTGACCTAAAAATAATCCTTTTGATGGAAAATGGCATATCATATCATGACTGATTTATGAAAATATAGACACACACACACACACACTCACACACACACACACACACACACAGAGAGAGAGAGAGAGAGAGAGAGAGAGAGAGAGAGAGAGAGAGAGAGAGAGAGAGAGAGAGAGAGAGAGAGAGTATTCCATTACCACTTGCATATGGTGTTTATATCTCTCAACTGATTCGATACGCTAGAGTTTGTGCTTTATATGGTCAGTTTCTAAATCGAGGCAAGCTACTGACAAACAAGTTGATGGTACAGGAGTTTCAACAGTCTCGTTTACAGTCAGCAATTTGCATATTTTATGGTCGATATAACGCTCTACTGAAACTGTTTTTATTTGATTTAACGCCTAATTTTACACAAAGTATTCAATGGCGTTGTACATGTACAATATACATGTAAAAAGCTTTAAATGAATAAACAATACGTCATATGCATGCAAACACACTCTACATATACTAAACTAAAAACATGTACATTAAAACTGTCTAAACAAATGTGTTTTCAATTTGGCTTTAAAAGTATGTAAAGATTTGGACTGTCTTATTTCAGCCGGTAAACTGTTCCACAGTCTCGGACCAATGGTTCCGAAACTTCTATCACTGACAGTTTTACGCCTGTTCAAAGGAACAATGTAGCAACTCTCAGAAGATAGAGCAACTTTTTATTTGATACCTGTTTCATTAAAAGTTCTGTTAAATACAATGACGCTTCGCCCACATGACACTTATACATGAAGGTCAATAATTTAAATGATATTCTAGAATCGATATGTAACCAATGTAGGTCAATGAGAACATCCCTAGAGCTGTCAAATTTATTACGATTTAATACCAGTTTCGCACCCATGTTTTGGATTCTTTGCATTTTACATATTTCAGTCTGTGCTATGCCGTTTAAAATCACATTACAATAGTCCAAATGAGAAATTACTAAAGATAAAACCAAAATCTCTGTACCTTCTTTTGTCAAATATTTGCGAATACTTTTAATCCTAAGATAATTGATCATAGCTGTTCGGCATTTCCTTTTTATATGTTCCTTCAAATTGAGAGTTTCCTCCAAATATGCACCTAAGTATCTTATCTAAAGTTCTGGTTCAATTTCATCACCATTAATGTTAATAACTTTTGTGCTACACTTATCCAGTTGCCTCCTGCTGCCAAATAAAATGAATTCGGCTCTAGTTTGCCAATACAACCTATGATTGGGTCAAATGCTATTTGACGTGTTTCATACCGGTTGTTAGGCCATTCTCGGCACACTGATTTTGACTACAGATAATTCCATTTACCTGATAAAGATATAGGGCTCATGGCGGGTGTGAGCGGTTGACAAGGGATGATTACTCCTCCTAGGCACCTGATCCCACCTCTGGTGTGTCCAGGGGTCCGTGGTGCCCAACTATCTATTTTGTATTGCTTATAGGAGTTGTGAGATTGATCACTGTTCGTTATCTTCACCTTTCTTGTATCGTATTCCCACTACCTACAACAAATTTCAAATAGCTTTTTATTTCCATAACATTTAAAGGATTTCCATATCCCATATATTAAGCTATAAAGAGAATTCAACGATAAGGAAATGTGAGGACGACAATAAGACATTGTATTGTTTTGATACAGAATTTTCATTCCTACAAAAGAGTCCAAAATATTACCTTGGTTTTCATTGATATTTTATGGAGGTTAAATTTTTCATTTTGCCAACAATTATTCATGTAATTTCGGCGTACTATATACATTTATCGACTCCAACAATGGACATGAATAACTAACATCTGATTAGTAATAGAATGTGTTGTATCCCAAACCGGTCAGTGACCAACAATTAACGGATTGTTCAAGTTAGAGACATTTTGCAATCTAAATAATTACGTATGGCCAGAGTTGTCTCATCCTGTATACTGCTGGAACGCCCATTCATCTGACACTGTGTGTCATGTGTACACCTATAGGGTATTGTGGGATCGCTTCCTCCCTCACTACAGACAAGATCATGTCTACAGCTGTGGTTGTTGCAGTTTCCGGTGACAGAGGAAATACTTAGAAATGTCTACTATTGTCATCGTATGTTTCGAACATACACATGTTATGTTGATGCATATACATTATCAGACAATTAAAACAATTCAATTAATTAACTGCCACAACAAGAGTTTATAGATACCCTTTTAAACACAATTTTAGATCAGAAATAAAGCTCCACACACTGACATCAAAAGATCGAATGCGATTTGGATTTTCACGTGGCTTTTGTAGTTAAGGTAACAGTTCTTGTCCCTAGTGTCAAAGTTGAAGGACAAACATTTCCCCTGAAGTTTGCACCTCCTGCCAAAACAAAAGGAGACATTCGTGGAAAAGCTGATATACGAAGCGTTGACGACATTTCCGGATAAGGCGTAAAGTGTCTCGAAATGGCAACAATTAGTCAAACGCCAAAGAACAATAAGCAGGATTAGGTAAACTTCCGCCATCTTCATTGCAAATTTCAATAAAAATTGCCCTTACTCTTTTTCGCTGACTCTGATCATGGCTGTTTGGTCATGTGATGTATTCAGTTACCGATAGTGAAACCAAGTATCGTATATATGTTATTGAATAAAGTATCTCCATTAATATGTAAAACATTCATAAATCAGTTGATTAACCTGTTTATCTATTGAAGATCCAGATTACTTTTGGACGGTGTGCGTTTGAAATTAACACATCCATTTACAAATCCACAACATTATTTTAGTAAAGAATGCGATGTTACTGTGAAAAGCTAAATATGAAAGCCAAATATTCAAACAGTAATCCGAGCCATCTTATCCCCCATTGATCTGAGGCATGAAATGGAAAGGCACGCATACCAGGGGATGATGTGTCCAGGAAATCAATCACTGCCCCATAGACGTTTATTGAATACTTGCAATTCTCATCAATCGGGAGTCTATTTACACGGTTTAACACTGGTCTAGAAAACCTTGGATTCCATTTCTAGAACATATATGAAAGGCGCAGATAACGGACAGTGATCAATCTCATAGTCCTTATAAGCAATACGAAAAATAGAGAGTTGGGCAAACACGGACCTCTGGATATACCAAAGGTGGGATCAGGTGCCCTGGAGGAGGAAGCATCCCCTGTCAACCGGTCACACCCTCCGTGAGCCCTATATCTTGATCAGGTAAATCACATAGTGATCCCTGTTGAATTTGAAGTTTACGGTCCAGATGAACTTTACGGTCCAGATCAAATACAAGAATGACTCTTAATTTTGAGGTTAAAAGTCAAAGCTACCAATATTTCATATCAATATGATACATCATCTGATCATTAAAACTCTAGCAATGTGACTTGTAATGAAATCGTACACAGATTCAACTTAAGATATTACACATACCTATTGTTCACGTATTGGTTTCCTTTTATAAGGACAAGATCTTGTTTTATTCATTCTCTGACAAATTGCGCATACTGTTTATAGTTAGCTGTTCAGCTATGTCGCTGATGATCACTTGTACTTATATCTTAATACACAAAACAAAATCCCTGGTCAAAATATGTTGTATCGACCGTATTTATATCAAATATATAGGTATAATTGCAACCGTCGGTACCAATATATGAATTTATCAATAACGTTCGGGGTATTTTGTCACACACACACACACACACACACACACACACACACACACTCTCTCTCTCTCTCTCTCTCTCTCTCTCTCTCTCTCTCTCTCTCTCTCTCTCTCTCATTCTGAATTCTTTATCGAAAATCGACTACCCTTTCGTTACTTTTGCAATGTTAACAGGTATCGACCATTCCCAAATCCAAAGTATTAAACAATGAAGAACACCTAAGGGTGGACTCCCCTGGACACGTCGTACGCGACAAACGGATAGTCAAATACGGTTTTACAGGTTGTTACACCATCACAGAAGACGGGAACCTTCTGTTTATAGACGGTGATGATGAAGTCCGTAAGTTAACATCAGTCGACACCACACTCTTCACACCAGACAGGAGAGCACTCTGTATCCACTCCTCCCGTATTAATGGCGATATACTGGTGGGGAGTTATGAGAAAGTGACGAAGTACGACAGGACAGGACGGAATCCTCGGGTCATTAAGAAGGACGACAAGGGACAAAGTCTGTATGGAGTACCAGCATACATCACGGAGAACAAGATCGGATACATCTGGACTTCTGAATGGAGAACGAAAGCAGTATTAGTGGTGGTGGATAAATCAGGACGCCGTCGGTTTAACTACAAAGGTCGTCAGTATGACCACTCAGGTCATCAACCTGTCTTTTATCCAACAGGAATCTGCACTGATGTCCACGGACACGTATTGGTGTGTGGTTATAACAATAGCAGTATCCATTTCCCGGATCAGGACGGCCAGTTCCTTTCTCTACTGCTTACACAAGAACAACATGGAATGCGTGTGTGGACGACCAACACAATCTCTATCTGTGAAAGACGTACAGTAACATTATAAATATCTACAACTACCTGCAGGATACGGAAGTCAAATAAAAGAACAGCTTACCAAAGTAAAATACTAGCAAAGGTGATAAAGCGGCACCGATTTACAACGTACAGAACAAGGAAAATACTATATTTTTGATTGAATGTGTATGAATTAATCTGTTTATTGTGATGTGACAGAGACAGTAAGTAACATAGTACATTAATGTATTCAATGTATAAAGAAAGCATAATGAAATTTTTTTAATGATTTAAATGAACCAAAATATTGTTAAATGATGATATAATGAAGACGTTCAAATTCCCATGACTGACATATGATTAGAAACTGACCTTTTTGCACTTGCCGCCTTTGGTAATATGAAGAAAATTCTAATTTATTAAATATATGTCATATGGGTCAACATACTAAGCAATAAACCTATATTTAGAATTCAAAAAATAATGGGTAGATGTCCAAAACTGGCAATATGCGTTTCATTTTGAAATCAGTTGATGATATGAAAAGTAAATACATTCAAATATTTATGGAAGTAAGTTTGTAGAGTCATCATACATCATTCAAAAACAATAAATAACATGTATCAACACTACACACTAAAATCTGAAATAATCCAAAAACAGAAAAAATCCAACAGTCTTCGTTCATAAATGAAAGGTGAAAATAGCAAACAGTGATCAATCTCATTCCTCTTATAAGCAATACAAAATATAGAGTTGGACAAACACGAACCCATGGTATATACCAGAGGTGGGATCAGGTACATCGGAGGAGTAAGCATCCCTTGTCGACCGGCCACATATAGTGATCAGGTAAACGGGGGTATTCGTAGTCAAAATCAGAGTGCCAAGAATTGCCTAACAATCGGTATGAAACACGTCAGACAGCATTTGACCCCAAAAGAGGTTGCATTGGCAAACTAGATCGTTTTAACGACCATAGGATTTGCAAAACGCTGACTTTAAACGACACTGTTGATATCACCTTAACATCAATATCAATAGTATATGAATAAGAAATCTACAAGCTATTTGAGATAGATTTTGGATAGATTCTTACATCACCTACTAGGAAGTCAATCCTTATCACCGACATTATTCGTATGGCAGTCATGTGAGACTTTTCGTTCTCGCATTCTCACCAATGCGAGATCAATATCACCCATGCGGGAATGTCATTAGATATTTTTCTGTCTTACACTGCTACGATGCCATGTACGTTCAATGAGTTACGTTGTACAGTGAAATAAGATATTGTGTATTGTTTTCTTCTTTAATATGATACAACTTTCTTTTGGACAACCATGTAGTTTTGCATTTTACACGTCAAGTGTAACCCATTTTTAAGATATGCTCGTCCTGATTGTTTAATTAGTTTTGCAATTGAATTCAATTGAGGATTTTGATAATTTTGAATTTTCTCAAAGCTTCTGAATAAATACACTAAACTGTGGATAAAGCGTGAGAGAAATAATTCTTTCCTATTTACTCATGCAAGGTGAAGATAACGAACAGTGATCAATCTCATATTTCCTACAAGCAATACAAAATAGATAGTTGGGCAAACACAGACCCCTGGACACACCAGAGGTGGGATCAGGTGCCTAGGAGGAGTAAACATCCCCTGTTGACCGGTCACACCCGCCGTGAGCCCCATATCCTGATCAGGTAAACGGAGTTATCCGCAGTCAAATCAGTGTACCAAGAACGGCTTAACAATCGGTATGAAACACGTCAGACAGCATTTGACCCAATGCGAGGTTGTATTGACGAACTAGATCGTTATAACGACCATAGAATTTGCGAAATGCTGACTTCAATCGAGACTGTTGAAATCCCTGTACCATCAACTTGTTTGTCAGTAGCTTACCTCGATTTAAAAACTGACTATACCCAGAACAAGCTCTTGCATATCGAATCAGTTGAGATATATAAACACCATATGCAGGTGATAATGGAATATTGCTACATAAATGTGGGAAGTTGACGATGGAGAAGCTGAAATCATCCTGTTTGTCATACAATTGAGTTGTTAGTTTGCCGTTAATGTCTACTTTCAATAAAATATCTAAGTATGAAGCTGAAGTGGACGACTCTGTGGTGTCCTTTATTTCGAGCTCACAGGGATATATCAAATCGACATATGAATGAAAACTATCATTGTTAATAGACAAAACGTCATCGATATATCTAAAAGTCGAATTGAAGGTCACAGCGAGAGATTTTGTCTTCTCACGTAGAAGTTTTTGAATAAATTCTGCTTCATATGAATATAAAAACAGGTCAGCTAACAAAGGAGCACAATTCGTGCCCATGGGAATTCCAACAGACTGTTGGAAGACCTGATCACCAAAGACCACGAAGATATTGTCAATGAGGAACTCTAGCATATTTTTTATTTCAACTTCAGAGTACTTGTGCGTGGAATCAGAGTGATGTTTAACAAAGTAAGTTTTTGAATGACTGATCACTAGATATGAATATTTCCGTTTTCCGTTTTTGTTGAAGAAGCAACTGTCTATGATGTCAAAAAGTCTAGTCATGCATCAGCAAATAGGGAGTTATAATGAGTTCTCTTTTTTGCTAGTGAATTAAAGTAAACATTACATAATTGTTGAAAATGTCCATCTAGTACGTTTTATGGGGGTTCAGAAAGTTTGCAGACTACTGTATCTGCAACAGTTTGCCAAAATAATGATGGGTATAATTATATAATAGAGGTATATGTTCTTGATTGAAAAAAAGTTCTTTCGGTGTTTAGTTTTTGTTTTCATTAGTTTTATGTCTTGTTGATGTTTAATACTTTTTAACAGGTTTTTTTCCGAACATTTTAATGCATGTGCAGTTTAACATTTCAGGAGATCTTAATTCATTTTACATTTGATTTCTTCTTTTGTTGACAAAAATCAAACGTTTTACTTTTTCAAAAAAAAACTGATAATTTTCACTTCGATGAGCATCAGTTGATCTTTATTTAGAAAGGCAAGTTTACTGATTCATTTGTTATTTTTCAGTTGAATAAGAGATTGGCAATTACTCTAGGACAGTTTACCGTTAAATAGCCCGAATCCTCCAAAGCAGACAAAAGCGGAAGCACAAAATGGAGACGCTTAGAGCTGAAGTTAGAACGGTGGTCTGCAATACATGCATCACAGTCTATTCTTGAAGGTAATTACATAAATACTGCTTATAACGAGCAATTCATTTTTTGTGATTTTGTGCATACTTAATGTTTTATTCTTGTGTGTTTAGGTTGCAGCTGACACATACTGCAGCAAAATTGGTTTTAAAGATGAAATTGATCTGGAAGACATTTCTTTAAATCAACCAGATTCCCTTCCAAGTGATTGCAATTCCTATGCGGTATTTGACCTAGAAACGACTGGATTAGGTTTGTGAAGAATTTGTTATGTTATGATGAAGTTACATATGTCTTTATTTGGCTAGTTTCATTCTAGAGAGGCATGTTTCGGTTGACTTAGAAGTGAAAATATAATTTTATTTCAGCCAGAACATCTGATATTGTTCAAATTGCTGCAGTGTGTGGAGAGAGAGAGAGAGAGAGAGAGAGAGAGAGAGAGAGAGAGAGAGAGAGAGAGAGAGACAGAGAGAGATACAGAGAGAGAGAGAGAGAGAGAGAGAGAGAGAGAGAGAGAGAGAGAGTTCAACATACACTCGACACCACAGTCCCCCATTAGTCTTGATACATCCACAGTAACCGGAATTACTTTTGTTGGTGGAGGGATGAAACACAATGACAGGGTTGTTGAGCATCAGAAACCATCTAAAGGACTCGAGCAGTTTATAGAATTTGTTGTGTCTGTTGGCGGTAAACCTATTTTGGTTGGGTACAACATTCAAAACTTTGATTTACCAATTTTGATTAAGTAGCTTGTCAGATACAAATTATTTGATAGTTTTGCCAGTGCTGTTATTGATTTTATTGATACCCTGAAAGTGTCCAAGAGATATTTTGGTAAAAATGATGTAAATTTCAAACAAAATACTCTTGTAACTACTTGGGAACATGATGCTATTGCTGCTGTGAAGGTACTGAAAAAACTTTTTGAAATTAAGTTGCTAACATTATGCAATTTTTCAGAAAAATATGATATGTTCTCATTGAATTATTACTCCTTCAAGAAGTCTTTGGAATCTTTTATTAAGGCAAATGTCATATCTACTATGATTTCAAAATGTTTTTCTATATTAGAGATTATACACAAGAGGGATTCTCATAATGGGTTGAGAAATGTTTGCAGTTAACCATTATCTGGTTCAAAGCAGCCTAGAATATCTAAGTCAACAAATGTAATCAACAAATTTGTTAAATATTTGAATAACTGTTAATGATGACTATTATCATTGTATGTATTTCACTGTGTATTTTTGATATGCCATAAATGTAAATGTTTACAATTACTTATAGAGATAATACTCAATTTGTTTATGTATATAATCTAGATACATGTATTTAATATATGAGCACAAATAGGACTATATTTAAACAATATTTGGTAGTTCATTTGACTATATGACAATTTTTGCTGATTCAGCAACATTTTGGTATTAACTGATTCTGGCTGTGTTATAAGTCTCTAAATGAATATATAACCTTTTCTTTTTTTGACATATAATCAGGCAATTGATTTTCTCATGCAAGGTGAAGATAACGAACAGTGATCAATCTCATAACTCCTACAAGCAATACAAAATAGATAGTTGGGCAAAGATGGACCCCTGGACACACCAGAGGTGGGATCAGGTGCCTAGGAGGAGTAAGCATCCCTTGTTGACCGGCCACACCCGCCGTGAGCCCCATATCCTGATCAGGTAAACGGATTTATCCGCAGTCAAAATCAGTGTGCCAAGAACGGCTTAACAATCGGTATGAAACACGTCAGACAGCATTTGACCCAATGCGAGGTTGTATTGACGAACTAGATCGTTATAACGACCATAGAATTTGCGAAATGCTGACTTCAATCGAGACTGTTGAAATCCCTGTACCATCAACTTGTTTGTCAGTAGCTTACCTCGATTTAAAAACTGACTATACCCAGAACAAGCCCGGCGACGATTTGGGACAATATTACACTATCATTAGGGGCGACGATTTTGGATGTACTATAGTGCACCCCAAATTGTCGCCCGTCCTAAATCGTCGCCCGCTAATATTTTATTGATTTTTTAGGATAGATTACACAGAAGTTATTTTATTGTACCCCCTCTTAAATGGGAGTAAATAGGTTTCAATTCGTCTGTTTGTTTGTCTGTCCGCACCCATATCTCTGGTGCTTGTCGACGTATTGGGCTACAATTTTGTATTTAGATTAGAAGTGACCTACTGACATACATCCCATAAAATGAGAATTCTGGAATGAGAGCTTAAAACACCACGAGCTGTGCACAATTTTCAGCAACTCTGCAATATATCTGTTGTTTTGCGAACCGATATGTGGGTTACATGTGTTCCTGGCATGTGCTTCCCGTAACATGAAATATCTTGATCGCGAACTATTTTCGACTGTCACTCTGGTGTTTGACTGGACATACGCTTGTCAAATGATTGTTATTTTTATTTGGTAAAACAAACCTTCATCAATATGTACAAAGATTATTTTGTTACTATATTGTGAATTTGAAATCGTTCTAAATCTGCATACATGATACACGCTTTCAAATGGAGCCATTTCTATAAATGATCACGATGTACGTAAACAGTGGAAAAGTTCAGGGGCATCTACATGTATTATAACCAGCATTACATTTCGTTTTATTTATATTTCAAATTTATTGATGTCTTTGAAAAGTGCAGAGAACACCTGTTGACCTTTATATTAATGGTAGAGTATCTAAAGGATTGCGGGGATATGATGTAGTTCGCTGATGACTGTTGATATGTTATTATATTATAGCATATTTACTTTGATTATACGCTTGCTCCCAGCACTGTTCACTTAGAGAATTTTTATATCGTATCGCTTTATCATTATACGATCATCTTTTAACGTACATCACCTGAATTTTTGTTCATTAGTAGAGCAACCTGATATTTGTTTTTCAAAATAACGTGTTACTTGATCATACGGGAAATTACGATGTAGAAAATGCATGTTAGAATGCTTGCAGTCAACAGACGGGTAATATTATTTCGGTGTTTAGCAGTAACACTAGCAATTACACTTCTGAATTCGAGGTGAAGTCCCACATCAAAGTTACAGTACATATCGCTATATACAATTGCGTACTTAATAAGCAAAAGTCAAGGAGTGAATAGGGCAATATTATTGTAAATTACAGCCCCAGTTATGTCCCCAGTGTCACCAAATGCTAAAGTTTCTTATAAAACTATCAGAACATTAAGAAGTATTCAGATGCATGTGAGAGGTTAATGTTAATTTGGCACGCGTACACGTGAGTTTTTATGTGCTAGGGGAAGATAACGAACAGTGATCAATCTCATAACTCTTATAAGCAATACAAATTAGAGAATTGGGCAAACATGGATCCGTGATACACCAGAGGTGGAAACAGATGCATAGGAAGAGTAAGCATCCTCTGTCGACCGTATGTGAGTGTTTGTGTGTGCTTGTTTCAAAATACAATTATCTTGACTTTCATAAGCTAATTTATGACTCGCGTAGATTTACTTAAATGTAGGCAAGTAATGTACGAGTATATCAATGCTATATTCTAAAAAGAATGTGTACAATAGCGATTGTGTCGATTATACTATGAAAAGATCTTGCAAGCAGTAAAACGTGTTTCCGATCGTTTTTATTGTGTTGAGAAAACGTCTTCAAATCAAACCACATCTAATTATTAATTAGGTAACATAAAATTTCCTGTATTTGAAATTCATGTTACATTTGCCAACTCAAAAGTATCTTTTGAAATTGCACAGTGTAGTTTTCTAGAAAAGAGTAAAATTGTGAATGCACTGGGACTGTAAAGAAGCCGTGTCATGACGTTTTCATCATTAAATAGCCGTTAAATTACTGCAATGTTTTTTATATCGTGTAGCCAAACAACAAACACCAAATATAAAAAGCAATCACACACACCCCTCTCTGAAATATTGCTATGGAAGATAATAAAAAATAGCGATTAATCTCATAACTTCTATACGTAATACAAAATAGATAGTTGAGCAAACGCGGACCCCTGGATTTAAGAGAGATGGGATCGGGTACCTATGAGGAGTAAGCATCTCTTATTGACCGGTCACACCCACCGATTACGCCCACCGGCCATACCAGCTGTAAACCCTATGTCTTGATCAAGTAATCGGAGTAATCTTTAGTCAAATCAGTGTGTCAATAACGGTCTAGTAGTCGGTATGAAACACGTCAGACAGCATTTGACTCAATGGTATGTTTTATTGGTAGCATAGATCCTTGTAACGACCATAGAATTTGCGAAATGCTGACTTTAAACGAGACTGTTAAAGCCCCTGTAACATCAAAATATTTTTCATAAATAAACACCAGATGCATGTGATCATTGAATATTGCTACTTAAGTATTGGAAGTTGACAATGGAGACGCTGAAATTAATACATTTCCCTGCGTCAGAATAAACCCTTTGGCCAGAAGTTATCAATCACAAAGAATGCAAATATTTCACAATTTATTCACATTTATTTACAGAAAAATACACCATTGAATGAATTAACAAACACACAGTACACCTCACCAAAGTTCACATACACGGTGTCCAATGCTGGTTTATCGTCGAGCTGAATTTATACACGAAAATATAAACTGTCACAAATTGGTTATTAAGTCCAATTCAAAACCCACATAGCAAAGTCAAAATGATTTTCCGTGCAATGCTTAACGAATGCTTAACGAGTACTTCTAACAACACAATTTACAGAGAAAAAAGTAAAAATATCAAAGAGCGATTAATATCATACCTAATATAAAGAATACAAAATTGATAAACACAGACATTCTACTATACTAACATTAACTTTCCACAGCCTTCTATTCTAGAACGTACAGTGTTAGGACAAAACATGTGTTACTTCCTCTCTATACTGAATTCAGACAAACTTCGTTTTATAGTTAGAATGTCTGGACTCTTATCGAGGTCAAATATGTCAATCAAATCAAAGGTGAAAATAACAAACAGTGATCAATCTTATAACTCTTATAAAGGTGAAGATAATGAACAGTGATCAATCTTATATCTCATTTAAAGGTGTAAATAACGAACAGTGATCAATCTTATAACTCCTATAAAGGTGAAGATAATGAACAGTGATCAATCGTATAGCTCATATAAAGGTGTAAATAACGAACAGTGATCAATCTTATAACTCCTATAAGGAATACAAAATAAAGAGTTGGACAAACAGGGACACCTGGACATACATATACCAGAGGTGGGGCCAGGTGCCTAGGAGGAGTAAGCATTCTCTGTCGACTGGTCACACCCCGTCGTAAGTCCTGCCTTGATCAGATAAGCGGAGTAATCCGTAGTCAAAATCAGTGTGCCAAGAACGACTTAAAATCGGTATGAAATACGTCAGACAGCATTTGACAAAATGACAGGTTGTACTGACGACTTAGAGCATTAAAAAAAACACAAGTTGGTGATGGAGAAGCTGAAATCATATCTTTTGTCACAATTTGAGTTGTTGGTTTGCCGTTGATATTCATTTTCAATAAAGCATCTAAGTTGGAAGCAAATGTTGAGGACTTTGCTTTGTCTTTCATTTCGAGTTCACGAGGATATGTTGAATAAACATATAAAGGAAAATTATTCTTGTTAATAGATAAAACGTCGCCGATATATCTAAGTGTCGAGCTGAAGGCCACAGCAAGAACTTTTTCTTCTCACTTGGATGCTTTTTGATAACTCTGCTTCATAAGAATATAAAAAACAGACCAGTTGACAAAGCAGCACAATCCGTGCCAATGGGACTTCCAGCAGGTTGTTGGAAGAGCTGATCACTAAAAAGTACGAAAATATTTTCAATGAGGAACTCCAGCGTATTTTTTTAAATTTCAACTTGCAGAATACTTGTAGGTGAAATCAAAGTGGTGTGTAACAAACTAATTTTTGGATAACTGATGTTTCCTTTTTCCATTTTTGTTGATCTTTAATTCATGGTGAGGAATGGTCGTGTAAAGTTTTGATGTTGATTATAGAAAAATGTTGTGATACCGGTATATTACACAATATACATGTACGCATAGTGTGTTACAATCCAGGAGCAATTGCAGATAAGTATCTACAAAATTGGTATTCCAATGTGAAACTGGTACTCTTTTTAAGTAGCATCCAATCTTAAACGATAGTCACCATTTGCTTTTGCACTCCGCACATCATTGCCTATTTTGAAGGGAATGAGCCAATATCTACAATCAATTTGCCAATATCTACATTTGTGTGCACGTTTGGATTTACGTTTTGGAACAAAACAGTGCTGATTTCACAATTCCCCGGATATCAACCAGCTTCCACACATATATGATGGGATTCAACGTTGAATTTATGCAACACAAACAAAACAATATACCCTTAAATCTAATGGACAATGTATCATGCCATGGCTTTGTTACAAGAAATGGTCCTGTAAAAATCAGGAGGAGGGTGATCAAGAGACCCACCAGGTACAATGTACTCATAACCTTTTTACGTCTAAGTGTATCGATCTTAGACTGTTCACCGCGCGACTTCATTGGTTTGACTTTGACCTGAGCTGGCAGAGATGACGAAGTACATGTGTTTTTAGAGGCATGTGGCTCTGTCATGTGAATGTCGATTGTTTTAATTACTTGTAAAGCATTGGATTGCTTATTGGGGGACTGTATGCCTTCAACATACATACAATAGTTCTTGCGTACAGAAGCACTGTGGAAAATAGGAGAGCCAGTATTAAAGACCTCATATATATTGAGAATGCCTTATAGTGACCATTATAGGCATATGATATTATGTCACCAGTAGGTGAATCCGGGGGCGGTGAAATGAAGAGGCAGTTGCTTATCAATATGACGATCCAACCACTAACATACACAATGTACTTTCGGTTTTCATGAAAAACGAAATTGTTCCATTTTTCTTTACAAATTACCAAACACCTTTGTAAGCTAATCAAAAAGGTATGATAGAGCGACAGAGAGACTCCTAATGTCATTAACATACTGTTCAATACCGCAAAAACTTTGCTTGTCCTAACAGCTGGAAGCAATTGGCGTAGGATAGCAAATACGAATGCCAGCCCTACCACAAAATCACTCACACACAGCATAAGAACTAAGAAGTGGTACAGGTTAAGCCTAATCTTATTTTCCCTCACAATAAGAACTAATATACAACTGTTGAACACAAGAGCCAGAACTCCAACAAACATAGATAAGGTAATGAGAGGTATTGAATAATTGTTTTGTTGTTCAACATGAGGGTAACAGTTTAAGGCTGTATTCAGTTGACAGCCTTGGATTTTTATTTCAGTAACATTTGCCATTTTGTTGTAAAATCAGGGCTTTTTAACTCAATACTCCACTGACCACCACGATCCGTTGAAATTCTAAACCCTTTGTCTCAATCTAAAAGGAAAATGTTATGAAGTTTGATGTACGTAAATAAAATATTATGTACATCATAATATGCGAATACTGGAAACTCTTTTATCACAAACATGAATGAAAGGTGACGATATCGAGCATTGATCAATATCATAACTCCTATAAGCAATACAAAATAGAGAGTTTGGCAAATATGGACCCTTGGATATACTAGAGGTGGGATCACCGGCCTAGGAGGAGTAAGCATCCCCTGGCGGCAGGTCACAACCGCCGTGTTCCCTTTATCTTGATCAAGTAAACGGAGTTATCCGCAGTCAAAACATAGTTAGACATCCCTAAATACACCAGCGCGAATTAAATCCTTGAAATGCGAAAACTTTTCTTGATACAGGGTTATTTGAGCTTGACACCCTTACCAAAACTTAATGTTTGCTGCAACTTTGCGACAAGTTTATGGCAAATAAATTTGTTTGCCATAACTATTCACGAAAACATTGCAGAAGTTTGCCAGTAGAGGTAAAACATTGTAGCAAAGTACTGGTAAACATTTGGGACTTTTGAAAATGATTTACCACTAGTGGCAAATACATGTAGTTGCGGCAATTTTCTGGCAAACAAAACAGATTAAATCCGCTTATCAAAACATAAAATGCGTCATGTCCTGTTAAATGACATCTCATCGCATTTATTGACATGTGGATTGCGATCTGTGCATTGCTTGTATTTTACTGTGTCGGATTGAATTAGTGACAATGTTCATGCTCGGGTAAGTTATAACGCAGTTTGATAAAACTTTAATGAAATAAAAAACCGCAAATAATTCTGCATTTTCTGTTGCATTGCGTATTTTGTGTAATGTCTGTCTGAGCGACTCCGAAGTCTGATCTTGCGCTATGAAGTAAACAATAGGCCTACATAATATATATAGGGACAACTGCACTTTATCCCATATATTTAGCCTACGCATGTCTTCTGAACACCTATTAAAATTTGTTGCATACTCCATCTTGCGTTTTTGATAAATTACAAACTCCACTAATGTAAATAACCAAGATGGCGGCTTTCGCTTCGCCGTTACGTTGCGAAGTGAATCTTTGCGCGGCGCAAGCGATTTTTATGTATCAGTACTTGTTTACCTTTTTATGAATTAAAAGTTTGTACAGTGTAGTTTTATCATTTTGCTTTCAACGAAGGAAGCTAATAAACTTTAACCAATGTTAACACAATGTAACCCATCTTGATGCAAAATATCACAGGCAGATCTAGGAATGTGTTGAAGGGGGAGGGGTGTTCTACCATTGATTTTGGTTTTCAAAGGGGGTCTACCCTCAACATGCGTTATTGATTCCCTTTTAAGCAAACTTTTCTGACAAGGAGGGAGGGGGGTCCGACCTGACCCCTGAACCCTCCCTCTAGATTCACCACTGAATATTCGCGAATTTTAAAAGTTAGGTTATATCGCATTAAACAGATCAAAATTGGCTTCATTTTGTTCAATAAACTGAATTTTACAACCCGAATGCATGTTAAATGAAAAATTCAAAATGAATACATTAATAATAAATTGGACAGTGCTTTATGATAAACAATACACATTTACGCCACATGATATAAATGAACATTTAATAGTTTGAATGTATATTTTTAGTTGTGAACAAGGTATACAGAGAGGGAAGTTAAACAATATGCAATCAATCAATAGTTTCAAAGGTATACAGAGTGTTATTTATACTTGTTAATCGATTAGTTTCAACATTCATCATACATGTATTTAGTTTTATGGGGAAGGTGAGGGTGGGGAGTCTTGGTGAAAACAGTAAATTTTGTCTTTTTGTCAGACATTGCACTTTTAATCTTCCCCCTTTAAAGTCGTTAGTTAGTTGGATAGATTATATTAGTTTTATATTTATTTTTTCATTGGATAGAGGGGGTATGTACATATGATCTTTATATACACGCTATCCACACTTCAGGTGCCAGTGGTTTCTACAAAATTTGGAAGTCACAAATCAATATAGATCTTACAGTTACAAATACTACACTTACAGACATACCAATCTTGTTGCTCAATTCATTAACATTCATTAGTGTACTAGAAACATTTCATTTGGAGTATTATATACAATTAATGATTGATTCAGATAAATCACTTAAAGAAATTTTAAAAAAGCTAAGGACGTTTTTCTGACATGCTTTTCATGAAACTGAACACAAATCCACATTGCAACAGATTTGTTTTAATATAGTAATATTTGATCGTAAATGAGTTACCTTTTGAAACTCTTGAATAGTCCCTAAAATGAATATCGAAAGGTTTGATCAGGTAATATAACACGACTGAGAAATGTAGCAATTGGGTGTTCCTGCTCTACGAAACTAAATAGCTATGTTTAAATGTAATCTATTCGATAAACATTTTTGATTACCTTTACACATGACACTCCAAATGAAATTCAATTCTATAGTTTCTTGGTCTGCTTGGATATAAATTTTGCACAAAAGTGCTGTATTCTGAAGAAACAAATCAAAGTGATGAAGACAGCTTTTGTATTATATTGATAAAACTCATTACACTGTATTTGTATATCTAGATTTTGAATGCTATGAAATAGTTTTCTTATTTGGTCATTCGCATTTCCAAATGGAAATCAAGAATATGCCCATAAGGGTCCTAAATCGTTAACACATGTAAAAGTAAATATAAAATTCTAGTTTGATATTTTGACCCTAACAAAACCAACAACAAAAAAATACCACGAATCTGTTCATTTTTTTTTTTTATGAAAGATGACGATAAGAAACAGTGATCAATATACTAACTCCTACAAGCAATACAAAATAGATAGTTGGGCAAACACGGACACCTGGACACACCAGAGGTGGGATCAGGTGCCTAGGAGGAGTAAGCATCCCCTGTCGACTGTTCACACAAGCCGTGAACCCTATATCCTGATCAGGTAAAAGGAGTTTGAAATGTTTTGACTCGAATTTAAATGAACGGATGCGTTGACTGGAAATCAAAAGAATGGCTTCTACAAATGCAATGTAATGAACAAAGTAACAAACTTTAAGAATATCTTACACTATAGGAATGGAATAAAGAAAAGTTATGGCCTAAGTTCAGTTCAGAGGCTTTCCAATAGTTGAAATGAAAACTGACCGCTCTTGGATTTGACATTTCAATGAAATATGATTTTGATTTTACATTGATTAAACAATTCGTTTAAACAAGATGTACTTGGGCATGGTGTGTTGTTATCAATAACAGTGAAACAAACAATCAGATTGTCGCCACTTCGAAATATTTTTGGTATGATTCAACCAAATACTTCATTCTAAGTTTATTTGCCAGAATTGTTTGCCACAAAATTGCTACAACTGTTTGCTGCAAACATTTTCCAGAACTGTTTGCAGCAAATTTACCAGAACGGTTTGCTGTAAATTTGCAAGAACCAGATTTATATCAATATGCATACCAGAAATGTTTGCCAGAATAGTTTACCGCAAACATACCAGAACTGTTTGCCGCAAAGCTCATTTGCATGGCAATTATGAATTTCCAGCAAACTTGCAGCAAACATTTGTCAGAGGTTTGCTGCAAACTTGTGGCAAATTTACCACAACTTTCTGTCAGAACCTTTGTATTTTGGTAAGGGCAGCCATCATATTAGAAAAAATCTACAAGCGTTTAAATCGCACTTGATACATAACTAATGAAATCTTTAAATTGTCAAATGACCTTATGATCTAACATAATTAGTAAAAATTTGTGGCACTCCGTCAATCACTGTAGAAGTCGGTACATGAAACTTTAAACAAATCTATACAAAAAAGTCCTTACTAAAGCGCTGAAATGATATATTTTGATTTTAAACAAGAACCGTAACGTGTTTATATATAATTTAAACATTTTAAACTTCGAAACTATATTTCTTGTAAATGAAAACTTCTGAGAAATTAATGCTTTTGACTTTTTAATGAGAATAACATTATATGGATACCTTACCCAATTAAACGTAGCCAACTCCGCATGCATACATTAGTTCGTGACGAGGTGTTTCCTGAGTACTGGTAAGTATAGTGGTGGACATCCAATATATACTGTTGCAAAGCTATACAGACAATTGTATAATGAACCAGAATTGCTGATAATTCAGTAATAAAATCATTATTCTTTCGCTATATGCTCAAGCTTACGACAATTTAAACAGCTAAAGAGAGGCTCGTGTAAATTTGCAAAACTTGGTTTTTGATCCTGTTGAAACGTGTAATGATATGAAATAAAATATGTTCAAAACAACAGAATAAATACCCATGCTTTTCAATCGGGGGTATAAAGATATCGATCGAAGCTTGGGATTGCATAATTGGAGAAATGACCACATGAGACCATTGTTGTTCATATACCCATTAGACAGACAATCATGTAGTAAACAATTAAATGTAGAATATATATTTTGGGTATAATTTTTTTAATTAGTTATATTTAAATGAATAAATATATTTAAACAAGTATCAATAAATATACAATCAATACAATCTGTCATTGAGTCAAATGCTATCTATCGTATTTCAGATCAATTGGTACGCTATTCTCTGTTTACCTGATCAAGATATAGGGGCCCCGGTAGATGATACCCGTCGACAGGGGATGTTTACTCCTCCTACGCACCTGATCCCAAATCTCGTATGTCCAGGGACTCGTGTTTGTCCTACTTTTAATTTTCTATTACTTTTAAGAGTTATCCTCACCTTTTCATGCATTGGTTTCTATGCTTAAATTAAGTTTTGTCACAGTGCCTTAACAGAAAAATAAGGTTCCTTGTGTAACGAAAGCTTGTGGTTAGTAGAGGAAAAACAGTTGGCAATGTACACATCTCTACGCATATGCGAAATGCATGGATATTTGTCATAACTTAAGTGTCCTTGACATTTGAGGAAGGATACTGACAAACAAGTTGATGTTACAGGGGTTTCAACAGTCTAGTTTGAAACCAGCATTTCGCAAATTATGTGGTCATTAATAAGTTCACCAATAAAACCTGTCATTGGGTCAACTGTAGTCTGATATGTTCCATATCAATTATTAGACCTCCTTCGCACACTGATTTCGACTACGGATTACTCCCTTTATATGACCGAGGTATAGGGCTCACGACCGGTGTGACCGGTTGACAGGGGCTGCTTACTTATCTTAGGCACCTGCCCCCACATCTGATACATCCAAGACTTCGTGGTTTCCCAACTCTTTATTTTGTATTGCTTATATGAATTATGAGATTGATCACTATTAATTATCTTCATCTTTCATTCACTAAACATATCCTTCAATTCAGCACTTCATATATCAACTACCGCCCACTAATACTTTAGAAATGGGGAGGGACAGCCAATTAAACTTTGCAGGTAGCAAATATGATTTTTGTATGTTAAGATTGAAAATAACGTGAAACATGGGTAGACCAGACCCCTCGCCCACACAAGTATATGTATATACTATTTATCTAAATTTCATTTCGTTAAATCCCCCCAAAAAGCTCGCATTCATGTGTTCCCCTATTAGCTTTTTTGTCTGCTAGATTCGTCCCTGAAAACTAAAAACATGATTTCGTTCAGAGCAGAAATGGGTTTCTTTTAAAGTACATCTAAATTAAATGCAAGTAAGTCTTTCTTTTAACCTCATCAGATACTTTAGGAAGGAAATCAAAACTACATGTATGCAATTTCACTTTTATTGACATCTGAATCCGAAATTTAGATAATATAATGTCTTCCAGGCTTCGTGACCTTACAAATATTAACAACACTAATCATTAAAAAGAATTTTATGTCCTAGGTGTTCAAATCCCAATATGTTGATTTAATTTGTATCATATAAAAAATCCTCAACTCGAATCTTATTTATTTACGACTATTGATATTTTACGAAGTAAATAAATTTAAAATTTTGATATACAGCTGTATGTCAATTTTCAATATACATGTATGTCCATGGGGCCAGATGTAAGAAATGAAAATATGACTCAATTCTGAACATAATCATTATGGCATGAAAGGTGAAGATAACGAAAAGTGATCACTCTCATAACTCCTATAAGCAATAAAAATAAATAGTTGGACAAATACTGACCTCTGGACACAGCAGAGGCAACGATAACGAACAGTGATCAATCTCATGAATCTTACAAGGATGTTACAGAAAAATTAAACCACACGTCTGTTATAGCATGCGATTTTTCTGAATATTTATATATTTATAAATGAAGTTTATACGCTTGTAATAATCTTTTGTCTTCATCCGTTTTGATTTGTAATTTGGTTTATCATTCCTTACACTGTGGAAGTGAAAGAAAACGTGGTATACGGTGCAATTCTACACCATTCAAATGAGTACACATGTGTAATAAGCAGAGACGTATCGTCGTTTTTTGCAAAGTAGAGTAGGGGGCTACTCAAAATTCCTTGCCGAGTAAAAAAAATGAATAAAGAAATGCAAAATAATATAAAAAGGTAACAACAAATCAAGTGTTTTACTCGATTTTCACAATCCTAATGCGTGAGCGGGGTTGAGTGTCTCATCAAACACCCGTGTAAACGTGAGATCATTAACTCGGACGCGATTGCTAACGCGGATATAGTTATGCAGAACTACAATTTGATAGCGAGTACGTTTTAATGTTTTAATTCACAAGATATTAGTATAGTAGTGACAATCTATGATCCTTACACTGTAACCAAAATAAGTTCTTCCCCCAAACGTTGGTGTATATGTAATCCATTTAATCGACATGCTTTCTATTTCCGAAAGTTCTTGCTGTTAAATTGATTATTTTCACAATGGCTCAAATAATTGCAGCAAACATATTTTGATTCTACGAATTTTACATGCATCACCAAAATATGCATGTCTAGAAATGGTTTTTATATCGGAAATTGACAGAATAGAAACGATTGGCAACGCAACGAATTGCTTACAAAGCGATCATATAATGCAAAAAATGCGATCGGAAAACTAAATATAAGCGACGGGTATATAGTCAATATCATTTTGATTGTTTGACTAGACAGATATTTCAAGTCACCAAATAAAATATATGGTGTGGAGGAGGATTGTATTACTGTTTAATTTTTTCCAACACTTACTATCACCCGTAATTCAAAAACTACAACATGACATTGGGATAACTTGCACATCTTCGTCCTATTCAATGCCAATTTTATCATAATATGGAATTATAGGATTGTGTGACGGAGAGTTGTAACACTATTGTTTTGAATTACGAGAAGGGCAAACAAGACAGTCCAGGAGTCTGAAAAGGTGAAGATGTATTTTCTCCATAATAAGAATTTTTTAAATATATTTGCCTCATAAGAATACAAAGACTAGTCAGCAAGAAGCACAACTCGTGCCCATGAACTTTAAAACAGACTGTTTGAAGACCTGAACACCAAAGACGAGAGATATTATATCAATGAGAAACTCCTACATCTTTTCATATCAATTATTAATCAGGCAAAATTTAAAACAACGCGCATATCCTAAAATTGGTCTAAAACATTCCTATATTAACAAAATATGCACGTAAAGCATTAACATAGTAAATTACGTGGTATTCAAAGTAATGGAACATTTCAAATTTTACTTAAAGGTCAAGTTGAACTTAACTAAAGAGTTTGTGTAATCTATGTTAGTGTAATTTTGATAACGAATAGTGCACTATAAATTTTGATTTCAGAAAGCGTACTTCATATGTCGTTTCGATCTATCCCGGTGAACTAAAAACAAGACACCACAGAATATTCCACATCTGCTTCGTACTAAGATATTTTATTGAGCAAGGAACTTTACGGCAAACTAATTCAACTTCATGACAAATGGGATTATTTCAGCTCCTCATGTCTAAAAAGCAATATTCCATTATCACCTGCATATTGTGTTTATGTCATCTATTTCCATACACAAGAACTTGCTCTCTCCGTATGGCCAGGTTTAAATTGAGGTAGACTTAAGAAACAAAATTATGTTAGAGGGGTTTCAATAGTCTTGTTTAAAGTCAGCATTTTTAAATTTCTATAGCCGTTATAACAACCTAGTTTGCCCATAAAACCTATCATTGGGTCAAATGATTTTTAACGTGTTTCATGCCGATTGTTAGACCGTTCCTTACACACAGCTTTTGACTACGGATTACTCTGTTTACCTGATCAAAATATAGGGCTCACGGTGGGTGTGACCGGTCGACAGGGGATGCTTACTCCTCCTAGGCATCTGATCCCACCTCTGGCGTGTCCAGGGGTCTGTGTTTGCCCAACTCTCCCTTTTGTATTGTTTATAGGAGTTCTGAGATTGATCACTGATCGTTATTTTCACAGTTCATGTATCTGTTTAGATTTCTTTTCGAAAGCTATATCATTCAATGCTTACTCCTCCTAGGCACCGGATCCCACCTCTAGTATATCCAGGGGTCCGTGTTTGCCCAACTCTCTGTTTTGCATTGCTTAGAGGAATTATGAGATTGATCACTTTTCGTTATCTTCACCTTTCATCTAAATGTCGAATTGAAGGTCACAGCAAGAGATTGCTTCTTCTCAGATAGGAGTTTCTGAATAAATTCTGCTTCATGGGAATATATGGAAACCGAAGCCTTAATTATAATAATAATAATAGAACAATATCAATCAAATTAATTCAGGACAAAGTAGATATTATTATTACATTTTTTGGAAATCCACCATGTAAAAAATGAAAAGAAAAAAAAACCCAAACGGGATGATTTCAGATTCCCCAATGGCAACTTATCTATGTAGCAATATTCCATTATCACCAGCATATGGAGTTTATACCTTTCAACTGATTTGATACACGCAACTTGATCTGATTGTTAGGCAGTTTTTGGCACACTGATTTTGACTACGGGTGACTCCGTTTACGTGATCAAGATATAGGGTGTGACTAGTCGACTAGTCGACAGGGGATGCTTACTCCTTCTAGGCACCTGAACCCAGGTCTGCTATATCCAGGGATCGGTGTTTGACCAACTCTCTATTTTGTATTCCTTATAGGATCATTCTTAGTTATCTTCATCTTTCATGTATAGAATTTCGTTCGGCCTTGAATGTGGCGTGTCAATGGCCCCTGGTTAGGAATCAGGTTTCCAGAAATTCGTGGGGTATCTCTAGGGTAATGTTAGGAATTAGTGCTGTGATTTCTGGTGTTAGGAGATGTGTAAATAGCGAATTAAACAAAATAGAGGAAAATGTGTTGCCATCCTATCGCTTCGTGAATGTAGCCCACCAGTAGGATTCATGCCTGATTCTCACTTTTTCACTTTCTTGATAGAATTGCTTACTTCTGACACCCATGAGATTGATCATTGTTCGTTATCTAGCTAAACATAACAAAAGTCCTCCAATCCACTCAATATACGCTCGAGATCCATCCACCGTATGCACCATCACGCAACAGACGAAAACGTTTTTCATCTAGACCTTCACTACCAGGTGTTTTAAATTATTTAGAGGTCATTGAATTTAATTAATATCTTATTTCGCATACCTCATACCTGTGTATTCAGTTTGCTTTACCAATCGCAATTGGGGTGGGGTCCTAACTCGATACTAATATACTGGTAAAGATCAAAAAGATGTAAAAATAGATATTTCGTGTTGTTTGGTGATTTTAAAAGTGTTGATTAATCTTGAATTATCCAACATAATGTAAATTAGGAGTCTCCATTACAGTACAAGGGATGGATAGTATGCCATTGCGTCGATTGTTTACATGTCAACTCATTATGTAAGTCATCATGTACCTTTATATTTCGAAAAAAACAGCTATTCCGATCCATTGCATTATTCAGGTACCAGAGCTCAATATATAGAAATTTAAGCATACCAATCCTAAATCAACCGGATGAATATAGAAAATATTAGCAAAATATAGGCCTTGCAATGTTTGTAAATGGAATTCAAATAAAACACAAATTTGTAACTATGACTTTGAAATGGGGATAGATGGGAGCTATAGTTCCTAGTGTAGCGGCTCTACGTGTCTCGGTCCAAGTGATAACTTCCGCATCATTGTAAACACTCGTGAAACAATAAAGTTATACCGTCATAAGTTAAACTTTGAGTTAAAAAATATCACACAGAATAGATACAAATGAAATCCTGTAATTTAAAACCGACATGAAACTCACCAACATGTTCCAATTTTAGGATGGCAAGGGTGCTCAGAATCCTTCTATTTTGAGGAATTCCTTCAAGGTGAACCAATTCGTCTTAAAGAAACGCAAATGCAGAGTCGTACCTTGGTTTTGAAAACAAATGAGACACAACTCTATCTGTAAGGAGTCGATGGAAATCGTTTGACCCCTATTGTGTCCAGGTCGGTGCCCTGGTAGGGAGTGGCAGAGGCGAAGCCTCCAGGCGAAAAACCGATTTTTAGGAATATTGGATGTGAAAATTAATCGTTTTCTCCTCACAATTTTGTTAATTCCACCCGTGTCATAATTGAACATTTCATTTCACTTGTTAAGAGGCACAATTAATAGCGTTTAATATATTTGAATTATGCACGATCAACAGACATGTAGTTAGTTGATTTAACTTCATTTTTAACTCTCCAATTCGGCTGTGCTTGGAATCTATCGAGATTAGAGTCTAATCCCTGTGAATAAACAGCAAAACAAGACCGAAAAGCCTATCATCAATCAGCGTAGACCCGGTCCTATGCTTAAGACGTCTCATTGTAGAAAAGGATCTTCGCAAGGCAAAAACACTAACTGGCATAGTATGTAGCCCTAATTGATACAATGAAGGGTGAAGATAACGAACAGTGATTAATGTCATAAAACCTATAAACAATACCAAAAGGAGTTGCGCAAACACGGACCCCTGGACACACCAAAGGTGGAATCAGGTGCCCAGGAGGAGCGTGCATCCTCTGTCAACCGGTCACATACGCAGTGAGTACTATACCTTTATCAGATATCCGTAGTCAAAATCAGTGTGCCAAGAACGTCCTAACAATCGGTATGAAATCATTCCTATTCTATTTGTAAAGGACTAAGACCATGTTTAGCTATATCGGCCCTGTGGTGTGTTAAAAAATAAAGCAGAATGAATTGAAATAAAATTGCTATCATTTGATAATATAATCTTTATACCATCGCGACGTGCCAAGATTTCCCCGCCAAAACGTCAGCTTGTGGAATTCTATACAAGACAAAACCGGTATCGGTCTGGTTTTCTGCAGAAATCTCCACTTTTTTCAAATTTAGTCATATAATTCATATAAAACACGACCTTCGATCCAGAAACTGACTGTAGTCTATCAAAATCTATCAATACAAATAAATTTTGCACGAACGATTTTTTGGATCGAAAGGTGTGCTGTTGATGAATATCAACTTTGAATTAAATCGAGAGCAATCCGGAATTATTTATTTTTGTGAGAGTTGTGGGTATTTTATTAATTATGTTGCTTTGAAAAATTAAAACAATATACTTATGTGGAGTCTGCATCATTTCCATGCAGAATACACCCCTATATGGTGTTTTTATCACAAGTTTGTGCAGGAATTCTAAAAGCTATAGAATTTTGATGCGTAAACAAACGAATCTGCTGTCCGACAAATCGGACCTTCAATGCTATAGAAAGTTTTTATTTAGACGACACCAACATAATTACTAAGATCAAAATGAAAAGAATTTATAGAACATGCATTGATACTATTACCGATATATCGGAAGTATAACGTTAACTGGACAAACACCACCAAATGTTTTCCCATAGACTTCCATACAAATTCCAATCACTGTCAATTATTTATTAAGCCAATTTTCAAAAAATCAGTCACCATTCAGCAAAGTTCATCATCTCCCCTTCAAAATTCCACCAAAAAATATATGGCTTGCCGTTGCGTTTTTCCTTCAAATTTTGGCTATTTTACAACTAGTGTAGATCCGCACTGAATGAAATTGTCCATCCAAATATCACCTCTCCACTCAGATCTTCCCTTATAACTTCTGTATCTTTCTACATATTCTGTTATGTCACCTGTCATTTTTATCACTTATATTTCACTATTAAATTCCATCACAAAGATTTTCTGTTAATGACCAATCAGATCTCCTGTCAACTTTTCTTCTCCGCACAACTTTGGGTGTCCACAATGGCGGCGCCCTGTAGCTAGGCAATTCTGGTGTTTTTCCTATAACCAAATGGAAAACAAAGTGAAAAAGTGGCCAATTTGACATTTTTAGATAACATGCACATAGTACATGTAAAATATGTAACATGAAAAAATTACATGAAAAAACATGCAAATTATGACTATCTATATAATGTAACCCCTCACACATGATGAACTCAACTGTGATATGAAGCTGTGTTGAATGTCAACTTTATAATGACTTTTTACAGTGCTTATTGAAGTAAAAAATGTAAATAACAGTCTTATTGTCTTATTTTTTATGTTTTCAAGAGGATCTGAGGATTCACATGTAATTTACATATTCAGGGTACATTCTACCCGGTTTTTGAAAAAATGGCCAAAAAATCTTAATTTATCAAGGAAAAATGCTTTCAAAATGCATTTACTTTTCCAATTCAGAATGAATTCACTAAGCTGCTGACAGTCAATTAATAGAAGGTTATCAAAACATATGAGGGGTAATCTGATCTAGTAGTGTTGTTTCTCTGTGACAGTAAAACTGTCACTACCCTCTTTAACTCAGATACATTTTGCAGTGAGGGTTGCTTGCTAATTCCTATCATGATAATAAATTATTACATGATATCACTTAAACTTGACATGATGCTGATAGAGCACTGGAAAAAGCACATCACAAGTGAATTTCACTTCAGACAGAATATTCCTAGCAGAATTATACATGTATGTCAGTTTTCAAAGATGGGAAAATTCAAAAAAGGGAATAATTATGGTTTTAAGCCAAAATATGTGCCTCACAACAAGGGGAAATTACATGAAAAAAAGAAAACTCACCTGCACCATTCACGAGAGTTGACAGGGAAACCCTACAACTGGTGACGCATCCACCCTCTCTGTGCGAGGAGCAGGAAATGATGCTCAGGCCTGGGTGCCACCGACTGCTTCAGCCAAGACCCCTGAAAAGGAAGGAAACTATGAGACTTTAAATCAGGCTGAATCCTCAGGGTAACGATTACAATTCTTCTAACTTTCTTAAATTATGAAACAAAACCTCTTTGAGTCGAAAATATTTTTTCTAATTCTCAGAATAGGCCCACATATGGCCAAATTGGCTGAAATAAGGGGTATCCCTAAGATCCTGTAAATTTAATTAGCTTAATTAATTTTATAATTAATAAACTCTCTAAATTATAGCAACATTACAATAATTGTTCATTCATATGAAGAGAAAGTTACAAAAAACAGTTGTTAGGGACTGTGATGAGCCTCTTGACTCAACTTTGAGAACAAGTATAGTCAAAGGGAAGTAACTCTAATTTCTGAAAATGAACTTGCCTGGTTAGGAAGTAATCAGGTACATAACTGATTTCGGCAGGTGTGAAAATGACTCCTACAGACTGCTGCATCTGGAAAAGACATGTGGCATGTTCAACGCAGAGTTCAAAGAACATGGGCGGGTCAATCCAGGCTGTGATGGTGACCTAACCTGGGACTTGGACTCTGAAGAGAGGCGTGGCCTGGGCACTAGCTTACGGCTTAAATGTAACACCTGCACCTACGTGTCCAAAATGTATAGCCTCTATGTCGAAGTAGAATCCGGTTCCAGGGGAAGGAAAGCAGCAGCAATAAACTATGGCCTACAAATAGGTCTCAGTCAAACCCCCATTGGCAGTTCTTCTCTTCGTAAAATCCTCATGTCAACCAACACCCCACCTCCAGCCGAGTCTTCTCTACAAAAAAAACAAGCAACACCATTATGCAAAAAGTAATCACCTTAAACAAGTCTGATATGAAAAAAAGATGTAAGAAATTAGTTGATATTAATAAATTGAGGGGGACAAAAGTCCAAAAACCATAGGAATTCAGTGCGACGGGATGTATAATAACGCCCTATATTCTGGGGTAGGGGAAACCCCCTTCCAGCCAGCTATTCAAAACCACCATCTAAATATGCTAAATGAAATGAAATTTACATGTAAAATACATATAATTACATAAAATGCACCAGGACATGTGTGACTTGCTGCACACCCCCTGCAACTGGCGGTGAATCCTCTCCTGGTTGATAGAGTGGGACTCCACTACCAAATGCTGGGGGTTCACACACAGCTTGGTATGGCAGAGGTGGCTACTTTCTACATTGTCACGTGGAAACTGACTCCGAGTCAGTTTCCACTCTGCCATAAGGGCAACTCTGTGGGCCTTTTCCACCTTTCTTCCCTCCTCTGGCCAGTAGCCAGAGGGGGAAATCCTACCCCTCCAAATGATGCAGGTGCCCCCTTGGGGGCCCCGTACACTTTTACGATTTACTTCTTCTTTCAAATTATCAAAAAATGCATCCATTTTATTCTAAAACTGACAAATGGCGCTAAAAATGCACTACTTTCTTACACTTACCTCATAAACTGGTTCTCGCTACCTCAGTATAGGACAAACACCACCAAATGTTTTCCCATAGACTTCCATACAAATTCCAATCACTGTCAATTATTTATTAAGCCAATTTTCAAAAAATCAGTCACCATTCAGCAAAGTTCATCATCTCCCCTTCAAAATTCCACCAAAAAATATATGGCTTGCCGTTGCGTTTTTCCTTCAAATTTTGGCCTGTTTACAACTAGTGTAGATCCGCACTGAATGAAATTGTCCATCCAAATATCACCTCTCCACTCAGATCTTCCCTTATAACTTCTGTATCTTTCTACATATTCTGTTATGTCACCTGTCATTTTTATCACTTATATTTCACTATTAAATTCCATCACAAAGATTTTCTGTTAATGACCAATCAGATCTCCTGTCAACTTTTCTTTTCCGCACAACTTTGGGTGTCCACAATGGCGGCGCCCTGTAGCTAGGCAATTCTGGTGTTTTTCCAACTAGGGCAAGTAAATGTATAAAGGATTTTTGACCAAGTGACGTCATAGACGCCGTGGCTGAGTGGTAGAGAGCCCTTCCTTCAAGCAGGAGATCCGGTTTCAATTCCTACCCGTGTCAATATTTTTTTTTTTAAATCATACTGTTAACTACATTTTTCTTGGCATTATTGAAAAATTAATTTCTTTCAAGATACTGAAGATGAAATTATACCTGAATACAAATAAAAATAAATAGGCCTATGCAATCACAGAACACCAAGAAAATATGCAAGGATTACAGATTACATTTTTTAAAATTCATTGAAAAAAACCCAACCAAAATACTTTATTTTCGGACTTGATTTTATTTCAAAGTATGAACCAGCAAAAGATAATGGAGAGGAAAGTTTTTCCAATGCATCTAATGTACAGAAGAAAAGTCAGAAAAAATGTGAATCCATTAGCTGTTCGTCATTTCCTGCAGAGTAAGAACTTTCTTGTTGAAACCACCACATGATATATTGTGTAGCAAGTGTAGACATGTGTGTCAGTAAATTCACATCCAACAAAATTGTCACCACCAATCTCGGCCACTTCCTGAGACAAAGTATCTACAGACAATTTCAATACCTCTCGACAGAACCAGACCTGTGGTAATGGTAATTAAATGACAGCCAGTTTCAATGTAATGCGGGTGTAATGGACCATTTTTGCATTACAAGTAATGATAATGTAATGCATACTGTACTGCACATTATTTTTCATTACATTTACACTACTTCAAATATTTGATGATATTTTGAAGATTTAGAATAATTCATTTTATTAGTGAGATTGACTGAAACATTTGAAACATTGATGACAATCAAATGCAATGAATAACTTAATAGATATGTTTCCTAACATTGCTGAATATTTTGTGTACTTATGTTAATGTATAATTAAAAATCATAATACAGAAATAATTTTTCTGCCATTTCTTTAATATCTGACAGTATGTTATGTAAATGTGTAATGTAAATTCACTCTCAAGTAATGTAATACATTATATTTCAAAATAGGAGTAATGGTAATGTGAAATTAAGGGTAAACTTCAGAGTCGACATGTTTCTTCCAAGCAATATAGTCTTGTTTGGATCCAGTTTTTCCAGTTCTGATATAACTGCCTAATTCTGTACAATGTAGGTGTCAATCTGGTCCCCCTATTGTGGGAATCTGTTTCCACATAACTGCTGTATAATCTGGTACCTTGCTATTGGCAGGCACAACAAGGAAGCTATGTATGAATCTGATGGCAGTGATGATAGCATTATATGGATTCTTGTCAATCTGATTCATGTCACCCTTGCCATCAATTTTTGCTGTACATATTATATCATCCTGAAATTCAAATTACTCCAGTATTATATCATTATCAAAACTATATCATAAATGAAAGGTGAAGATAACAAACAGTGATCAATCTCATAACTCCTACATGCAATACAAAATAGATAGTTGGGCAAACACGAACCCCTGTATTATGATATTAATATAAAAGTTGTACTTTCATGCCCTCCTGTATTTTCATTGATATAAAATTCAGAAAAATTACATTTATGTATTCGGTGGGAGATTGACATGTCTTCAACTAAACAATAGAGGACAGTTTAGCTACATGTACATTTCTGCATAAATAATTATATACACAAACATTTCATTTGAATTTGATCCCCCATCTAATAATTTTTGTTGTAGCTAATGTTGATATATTATCTTACTTCACAATTATCAGCAAATTCACAAAATATTTTTATGTTTCATACTCTTTCTTGTGGGAGATGTATGGAAAAATTTAATATTCAATAATATAAAGGAGATAAAAAATATATGCTTAAATCATGGTAGTACCCATGAAATTCAACATTCTCTGAGTGATTCTATATCTAATCCCAATGCAGGCATGTAAGTTGTAATTGTTGAAATTAAGTTTGACATGTTTTACAATTTATCTTGAAATATGGCACATTTAAATTATAAAACCAAACTGTTCTTATGATTTTCCTGGCTTAGTGGTGCTTTTAAGTATTTAAAAATTATTGAATGTAAAAATCATTCTGACTTTTCTAATCCATGTTTCCGCGTACGGCCAATATATATATATATATGTTAATTGGTTTCCACTTTCCCAACCTACCCTAATTAAAAATTTCTGTTGACCCTAACACATTTTTTTTCTATCCTCACAGATTTTGCAAATGTCATCACTACAACAAAAATATATTTATTGACTTATGAAGTTATTTATTATGCACTAATACCAGACAGATTCCAAAACACAGAAACAGTTTTTGTTTACAGTAAATTGAAGAAATGTATCGATTCATCATATAACTTTTATTTGATTACTAAATAATCACTAAATTAAGTTTAAACATAGTAGAATACTAGAGTACCAAATCATTCGAAAATTATTCAACCTATAACCCCCCACAGGCCTACCTGTTACCCCAGAGACATATACTATTATGGAAATATACATCTATATACAATTATATGTCTCTTTAACCTATACAAATACTTTTTAGACCATACAATGATACATGGAAAGTTCAAAGTGTAAAGTGAGTCAAACATCATGTAAGAAAATTCAAATAGACCCGAGAAGGTCATGCACTTGGAATTGAAAATGGCATGATCGTGAAACAGCTGATTTTTCTGATCAGCTGATATACATACAATTTTAAATCTTAACAATATATAATTATAATAGATAAACAATAAATATATGTTGACAACAGTTAACAGATTTGTTGTGGGATTTCCAACAGCCCAATGCGTGAATATTATGAGTTTATGTCAACACACCACATGCGCACCATACTATTCGTTCCATGCGACTTGTTTATCATTTTTAAGAGCAATTGGTACACCTATTTGGTTATACAGTTTAACGAGTAGAGGTGAAGTATATTCATATTTCTGAAACTTACGTTGAAATGCGATGAGTACATCCTCTGCAACTTCCACGAACAGCGCAAACAGGCTAACGGCGCGGTGTGTGAAAATGGCCGAATGAAGGAGATTGAAAAATATGGTGTGCCATTCGGGCTATAAGTAAAATAACCTTATTGCGTATTGGGAGAGAAAATTTCTTTTTCAAGATCTTATTATATATTAAACCACTCATTGCATAATTATGTTTTACAATACGTTACCACTTCTAATAATATATAACGACGTTGTATGACGCAATCTTAAAAAGTAGAGCAAATTATAGGATTTATACTAGTAATGTAAACCTAAAAATAGTGTTCTTTCACGAACTCTACGTATAAAAACCAGTACATTATAGGAAAAGAACATGTTAGAGGATATTTCTAACAAAAAATTATTCACTTTGGACGTTAGGCCGAATTTTGATAAACATGGTCTTAGTCCTTTATTAGAATGTTTGTTACTATTTCAAGACTTATTTTCCCTTTTCCTTTTCTTCAAAAAATATGATTATTTTGTTTATTTATTTTTTATCTTTGATCCCGAACTTTATTTTTGACTTTGATTCCGAACTTTATTAAAACTTTAACTTCCATGCATAACTACTAAACGTGTACGTCACTAATTGAAAATAATTTCTGTGATCTTATAATGGTAGATAATTATCTTTTCAATGCATGGTATTTCATAGCAACATGGCTGAGTGTTTGAGTCACATACAACATTACAACATTTGTTTTAATGAGAGGGGATGTCTTTTTTTTTTTTTATCTTTTATTTAATTCAATATCAACAAATATATAAATCATTCATCAACATTATTTCAATGTTCTACATATTCAAATATATGTTATATATCAATGAATTTGTAGTACAATATATAATACAATTTTATGCAATAGAGAGGGGGTGTCGTTGCGAAATAACTAGAGAGAAAGTTATCTCATTGCCACAATGGAATGGAATCTACGCCTGTAAGTGACACTACTGAACGAAATGATTGTCAAACTGTTCGAAATATCTAGTTCGGCATTGTACCCATAGTCTAACCAAGGAATGTGGTGTCTGAACTGACGTCCGAGAATGTATCGTTATTTTTACTACGGATAACTCCGTTTACCTGATCTTGATATAGAGCTCACGGCGGGTTGACCGGTCAATAGGAGATGCTTACTCATCTTAGGCTAGGCATCTGATCCTACTTTTGGTATATCAAGGGGCATGTATTTCCCCAACTCTCTATTTTGTATTTCTTATCCAGAGGTGAAAATAGGAGTTATGAGATTGATCACTGCTCGTTTCATGTTATGAACTTTTGTTTGAATGTGTCTGATATTGTTTCCATTTCATAGCATATCAGTCTCCATTTTTATCAATAGTGTGCGCAAAGATGATATTCATATATTGTCACCTTGAAATTGCGCCCAATCTGAATGCATGACACGTTTAAAATGGATTCATTTGCAGTAACATGTATTTACTCATAAACAATGCGAAAATTCAGTAACATCTCCTATGACTAGCATTTGACAATTTTATATATATATTCTAGACATATTTTTGCGCTTCAAGCTGGTAGCAACTTATGACTTATATATCAATGATACGGAATTCATAGGAATGTGGTCAACTCCGGTAATTCGATATAATGTTGTTTTAATTTGGGTATGCATTAGACTCCAACAGTTTTTATTTAAAGGACTTGTATTTCTTGTGCGACTGTCAATAAATATTCAGCTGGGAACCCACATATACGTGAACTTTTTTTAATAAGTAAGACAACGTTATGGTTTTTTAAAATAAAAACTGCCTTGATATCCAGCTTACGTAGGGTGAAATTGTCATGTGGGGAATGTATGGTAGTTCGTTCGCAGTCAACACATGGGTTAGTGTTGTTTCGGTGTTTAACTGCAATGATTATAATTATACTCATGAATTTGACGTGTAATTTCACACAAAAATTGTAGTACATTTTACCATGGCAGCCCTTAACCTTCTTGTGCAGTTTTCAATGAAAGATGAAGATAAAGAACAATGATCAATCACATAACTCCCACAAGCAATACAAAATAGATAGTTGGGCAAACACGGACACCTGGACACACCAGAGGTTGGATCAGGTGCCTAGTAGGAGTAAGCATCCCCTGTCGACCGGTCATACCAACCATGAGCCCTATCTCTTGATAAAGAAAACAGAATAATCCGTAGTCAAAATCAGTATGCTACGAACGCCCTAACAATCGGTATGAAACACATCAGACAACATTTGACACAATGATGCATTGTATGTAGTATTGGCAAATTAATAGTAGCGGCCGTAGAATTTGCGAAATACTGACTTTAAACGAGACTGTTGAAACCCATGTAACATAAACTTGTATGTCTGTAGCCTGTCTCGATTTAAAAACTGATCATACACAGAACAAGCTCTTGCATATCGAAGTTGAGAGATATAAACACCATATACAGGTGATAATGGGTTACTGGTAAATAAGTATGGGTAGTTGACAATATGTCAGAAAAGTAATAGGTACTCTGATGGTCAATTACTACACAAAAGGATATTCAAAAAAGAAAATATATGTGAATAATGTATATTCTTAGCTTTTGTTCTTGAAAATATCAAATTTTGAGAAAAGGCCTATTGGTTATCCATGGGTCTAGCTCTTTGTTTGAAGTAAAATATAAAGATAATTAAACTCGCGTCAGTAAGATGCCGCCCATTATATATTTCCCACTGTAGGCTCTAGTGTAATTTTGATTGTTATAAAATTTACGATATGAAACAGAAGAACCTTGTCTCGTTGTCAACAGAGCTTACCAATTCTTTTGGAATACAATCATGTCGACAAACCAGGATTCTGTAAAAGCAAGCTCAGCTGGAAATTATTAAAAATTGATGGAGAAATCACAGATTAATCAAGTGCTGAGAGAGTATGCCAAATATCAACTAGCAAATTACTCATCATGTCTGGCGTAACAAAGATAATTTGCAACACTATATATTATTACGAAAAAATGTCCAAATTGGCCTCCATACATCCTTACCGATATATTTAGATTTTGAGCAACTAGCCGCCATGTCTGCTATTTCTAAATTGGATGGAAAAGTTGCATTGATTACAGGTTTGTCGTAACAAAATGTTACAATTATATGATTTTATGATATTTGGTCTCTACAGCCCAGTAGTTAAGTACATCGTTACTAGCTTGAAAATACGGATGCATATTTAATTGCTGTTATAAAATTTAGAAATTCATTTCAAAATTAAGGATTATCTCCCTCACGCATAGCTCTTATCCTTAGACGAATTTGACTCCACTTGTTTGGCACTCTGTTTTTCCCTAAAAATAGCTCTAAAACTTCATTGTTATTTCGGATTTCAAACATTTCGGTTGAGCATCACTGAAGAGACATTATTTGTCGAAATGCGCATCTGCTGCATCAAAATTGGTACCGTACAAGTCTTACATTATGACCCCTGGAGCGAGACCTCTCCTGGTGGACTGTTAGTCCCCGAGGGTCTCTACAGCCCAGTAGCTGAGTACTTAGTTACTAGCTTGAAAATACGGATGTATATTTAATTGTTGTGATAAAATTTAGAAATTCATTTCAAAATTAAAGATTATCTCCCTCATGCATAGCTCTTATCCTTAGACGAATTTGGCTCCACTTTTTTGGCACTCTGTTTTTGCATCAAATAGCTCTAGCAAGTTTATTGTTATTTTGGATTTCAAACATTTCGGTTGAGCATCACTGAAGAGACATTATTTGTCGAAATGCGCATCTGGTGCATCAAAATTGGTACCGTATAAGTTTTACATTCACATTATTTCCTTGTGGACAAGTCAAATTTCCTACAATGTATATATTATCATTGCATCCGTATTGAAATGCAGTACCTAGAGTCCTGATTCAGTTGCCTACGAAAAAGGGTACTTAAAAATATATTGTTTGTATTATGGTAATTGTTTTCTAGAATCATGACCCTCACGGACAAAATTTAGTGGTCGGGTTGCAAAAACATATAAAACAGCATTATTTCATAACCTATTAACAATCACAAACAATCGGAAATACCTGAGCCAAATTGATCACTGATCACATTACTCTAAATATTAAAAGTGCACAACAATGCTCCTTGATGGATGGCTTGACAACTCTTGACACTTCTGATATAGGTCTGCACAGGGTTTCCTGATTACTCTGCGAGGACAAAACTCATTCAATATTCTTTAGAATGTCCGCAAATTGACTGCCTTGGGATTCAATTCTTCTCCAGCGCTAGCATAGATTTTGAAGATACCTACCTTTATATTGTATGAGGGTAAAAGAAGAACTTTTGAGTCTGTGGTTTAGTAAACGTTTTTGCAGAGGAAACCATTGTCTATAGTAAAGCAACCCAGAAATTTGTTCACTGTTTGCGTATGTCAAAATATGGGATGTGGGGTTTAGCAAATCATCAATGAACATGTGGAATTAAACCTTACACATCTAAGGATTTCACTATTGCCAAGATCTTCTCAATAAGACGTAAAATACATTATCCATACATACTCATCTTTCCTTGAAATAAAATTCTTTAAATGACTTTCTTTGCCTTTAACCTTGTATTTCTCTATATATGTGAAAGCTGAAGATAACGAACAGTGACCAATCTCATAACTCCTATGAAGAGCGTAAGCGCCTGATCCACGATAAGCAAATGAGATTCATTCACGATATCATATTCTTCAAATTCTTCAATAGTCGGTTAAAGAGTTTATAGTCGGTTAAAAAGCTTATTACCCCATGTTACTTGTTTATTGTAAATAGGTCCGATTTTAAGTACGAATTGCTTACCTACTTACCTCAATGAACAATTCTTTGCATAAAATCCGATATTCTATTAATGTAGAAAACATCATGCTACTTTTCTTAGGGTCGTTTTAATAAAACTATTGTAGATCGGCTAGTACACGTTTGCTTATACTTTTGTATACAATTCTACCTTAGCTGAGGAACTTTCTTTGCGATGTTTCTCCGCTTTGTATACTTTCTTAAAACATGGAGTATAACGGCTACACTCCATCACTGTGTTGTGTGTAATTTCCAGGTGCCAGTTCCGGTATTGGGGCAGGAACAGCCATTTTGTTTTGTAGGCTTGGTGCGAAGGTATCCATCACAGGCAGAAATGTTGACAATTTAGCTGAAACGGCTGCCCAGTGTGAAAAAGAAAATGGAAAAAGGGTTAGATATTACTGTAAATTTATTGTCGTTGCCATACACTTGAAAGTAGTTTGGGAAATGAAGTGTTGCCACATCGCTCTCTTTGTTCTTTTAGCCGTTGACTCTTAGCGGTGATTTGACAAAGGAAGATTTTGTTAAGCGACTTGTTGACGAAACAGTAAAACATTATGGAAAATTGGACATTCTGGTATGTACGAGTGTAACATATTTGGTTGAACACACTACATGTACACTAAATTTATGCTGTAGCATGCTTATGATCAGCATGGATAATAATTGAATAACATGTATACATACTTTGAGAATAAGCCAAAATGAACTTTTTATAAAGCTTGAAAATGCATTCTATTTCATTCCATGAATATCTTTATTTTCAAGTTCTTCTTCAAAATAATAGGTCAATAATGCAGGGATATTGAAATCTGGAAGCATTGAAACAACATCACTGGAGCAATATGATGAATGCATGAATACCAACGTCAGGTAATATATAAATGTGAATACACAATTTGTACAAAACATCATATATGTCTGTACTTTCGGATTACAGAACTAGCCATATACACACAACAGCAGATCGAGGAATATGTAACAAATACTAATGTTATGGTTTATAACTGATCGTTATTTACTGAATGGTTGGGAAATAGCATCTCTGTTCTACTTTGATCACCAGAAATAACGTGTTTGTGAGACTGTTAGTTCGATAATTTGTTAAGTTTGATTTATCTCCCTTTTTATGGATAAGCGTGATTAAAGCAATGTCATGCGTTGATGATTAAAAGTTTGTGTTAAACTATTGTAAAAGTATGGTTTTAGTTATCACCAGAAAGTTTGATAGAACTCGCCTGGTAAACCATCCAAGCCTGGCGATTTATTATGTTGTAACATTTTGACAGCTTCATCACATTCCTTCATTGACGGAACCTCATCTAATTCTAATTTTTGTTTTTCGTTAACTATATTTAATATAGTGGTACTATCTAAGTAGGATTTAATGTTATTATCGTCAATATTCGATGATTTGTATAATTTTGTGTAGAAATCACACATTTTACCTAAATAAGCATTACAGTTGGTGGTAATATTATCTTCATATTTGATACGTTTGATAATATTATTTTCTTGGTGAGAAGATTTAAGTTTGATGAAAAAAAGGAGTTCGTTTCTCCTTCATCTATGCATTTCGCGTGGGATTTAATCTGTGCACCTTTGCCTTTTTATTTATCAATTCTTTTAATTCTGACGCTAATTTCCGCTTTTTATTCATATCAATTGATGTCACGTTTGATTCACTTTTACCTTACGTCAAAAGACAATTAGGTCCGCATCATATTAGTACAAAATTTTACTCTGTTCCATTGAGAGTTTTACATACAATATTTGAAGAAGTCACAGCTAGTCTACACCTGAATATAGACTGAACTATATGATTATGGATGTTTCCAATCACAGGCTCTTTAAATAACGACGGATCATGAATGATATTCCTTCACAATCACGCCGCAATTTTTTTTATGCTCAAATTTACAAAGGAATAGATGCCGTCAACAAAAGCAACATTCTTTGTCATAAAAGGGTTCAGTCGTGTATTCCAACTTATTTCAAGTTCAAGTCTCTACCTATTATTTCCTACCAATATACTTCTGCTTTTACATCCAAACTGTCTATTTATAAACACATTTTGCAGTGCCTAGATATAGTTTATCTTATACTTAATCTACGTGTTCTTGTTCTTAATCTTCTTTCAACTATAGTCCAGCTGGACATGTCATTACTGGTGATATTGACATAGTTGAAAATCAGTACTTCAAATCACTTATTCTAAAAGGTCCTAAATACAGAGAACATCGGTCTTTCAATTGGCGACATAATTTCATCTCTATTATGAATTCTGTCGAAGATTATGCCAAACGATGGGCTAAATATGAAGAAGAAAAACTTCATACATTGTCAGAATGGATTAAAAGTATGTGAGGAATTTTTAAATCCCCCATTAGACATATCAAAACAAAAGTACATACCATTTATCATTCTGTGTTTAGTAAACCAGAAGTGGTAAAAGAATTAGATAGGTTACATGAGGAATATGTATTGATTCCAGCTGACAAAGCTTGTAATAACATTGTCTTAGTTTGTAAGGCTCATTATTACAACTGCATTTTAAACGAACTTGACATTAATTCCACTTTTGGTAATCGTACTTATACTCCAACTGCTTCATAAGATGGGATCATGTTTTAAATCTATACAGGCTATCGACAAAACAAGTTGATGCTACTGCGATTTCAACAGTCTCGTTTAAAGTCACCATTTCGCAAATTGTATGGTACAGACTACAGTCCCTGAAGCGTGCTACTACACCTCCAAAGCGTTTCGTTTCGTTCCGTGCAGACCATTCACCGTTTCGTGCAGACAGTTCAGCGTTTCGTGCAAACCGTTCAACGTTCCGTGCAGACCGTTTACCGTTTCGTGCAGACCGTTCATCGTTCCGTGCAAATCGTTTCGTGCAAGAATTGTTCCGTGTATGATCAAACCACGCCCATAGAAACGTGCAGATGGTTCAAATCACGCCCTTAGAAACGTACAGACCATGCAAGTCATTTCGGCATGGGATATAGGACAGTTAAACATTGTTGGGAATTTGACCAATTATTTCAAAATGTCTCCAAGACGGGCTTTCAACAGTGAAAATCTGCAAATAATCGAAAGAAAACAGTTTATTATAAAACTACCAGGTAGAGCAAAATTCGATACTATTTTATCACACTTGATAGTTTCTAACAAGTGCAGAGATATGTAAATATCTGCCCTCATTTTTTTTTTTTTATTTATTTTTTTTTTATTTGCATGTAGGAATAATTTATTTGTCTTGTTACATTTGTATGATCAAGTTTCTCTTATTAAATAAAAAGTATTTTCATGAAAATCGTTTATCGGAACTGTCTGCATAATGCAAAGACCGACCTGTGTATAACTTGTATATTCTACGCAAAATCCAAGGTCCTTTTTTTACCACAATACTAGAAGTCAGTTAATCCGGGTATTTGAAATTAACATTCTTACAGAAGGTGTGAAAATCGGCGGGAGCAATTGAAGTATGACAAAAGAGGTGTTTTGTCTCTCAAAAATGAATGCAGTTTAAATTGAGGCAAATGCAACAATCTAATTAAAATTGGATGTTAGATCCGCTCGTATATCTGTTGACCATTGCTGTAGTTTGTAATTATTTGTTTTATATATTCATTTATATGATTTATTTCTCAATCTATTTCAATCATATTTTGATTGTTTCTTTTTGTTTTGTATCTTCCCTTCTTATCCAAGGTGACAGGTTCTTAACAACTGGCTAATTCTATGTCTAGATGCACCCCCTCCCGCCCGAGAATATGTTCCAGTCTTACGAGAATTCTTTAATCATTTTATCTGTTGTCACACACATATGTAAAAATGTATAGGTTTATTCAAGATATGTTTTTGAGAAGAGGCCTGGAATATACAAATTGCACACGTGTTTTAACGGCACTCAGATTGAATGTACAAAAATAGCGATACAGACGCGACTTTTTCAATGAATTTAACAGAGCAATGAATAAATAAAGTTGAATAATAAATATCCCATGACGATACAATTTATGCATCTTTTCCCTTTATTTCCGAAGTTAAAAAATATTCATTTCGTTTTATTCCAACGTCTTCGTAAGTCATTATACTATTCCTTGTTTAAACTAACCCCAGGATGAAACAAATAATGCCGGAAAAAAATCAAAGCGTGCAGGTCATGCTTAGCGTTTCGTGCAGACCGTTCACAACCCTCTCCCCGCCCAAAAATATTTCAATCTTTCCTGACGAGAAATTTCTTTAAATCGCTTCATCTGTTTTCATACACGTACACATGTGTATAAAATGTATAGGTTTATTCAACATCTGTTTTTGGGAAGAGGACTGGAATATACAAATTGCAAAGGTAATTTAACGACACTCAAAATGAATGTACAAAAATAGCGAAACAGAGGCAACCATTTCATATTCAGTTTCTATGAATTTAATAGAGCAATGAATCAATAAAATTTGATTAATCAATATTCCGTGACGATATGATTTTTGCATATTTTTCTTTTATTTCCGAAATAAAAAAAAATTCCTTTCTTTTCATTCCAACGTGTCCATTGATATAATAAGCAAAAACGAAATTTACCGCGTCGTACATGAGCAATCATTTGAAAATGAATCATTATCATTTCTTTCTCAACCTTTTTTTAATATCTAGAATATTGTAATAATATTGAAACTATTTGAACCAAATAATATCGAAAAAATCAAAGCGTGCAGGCCACGCCTACTGTATCGTGCAGACCGTTCACAAAGCGTGCAAGCCACGCCTACAAAGTGGTCAGCGTTTCGTGCAAAGCGTTCACCGTCCCGTGCAGACCGTTCAGCGTTTCGTGCAAACCGTTCAGCGTTCCGTGCAGATCGTTTAGCGTTTCGTGCAAACCGTTCACCGTTCCGTGCAAGAATCGTTTCGTACCGTTTCGTGCAAGTGGTGTAGTAGTACGCTTCAGGGTCTGTAGTTATAATGATCTAGTTTGTAAATACTTTTTATCTGTGGGTAATTGACGTGTTTCATACCGATTGTTAGGTCGTTCTTGGCACACTGATTTAAACTACATATTACTCCGTTTACCTGATCGAGACATAGGTTTCATGGTGGGTGTGACCGGTCGATGCTTACTCCTCTTAATTACCCTATTCCTCCCCAGGTATATCCAAGGGTTCGTGTTTGCCCAACTCTCTATTTTGTATTCCTTAAAGGAGTTGTGGGGTTGGTTGTTGTTCGTTATCTTAACCTTTCATCAACTAATCAAACAAAGGATAAGCTGCCTAAAAGACATCAGACATCCTCGCATAGATCATGTCTTAACGAAAATGATCTGTTTTCAGAGCTATTTATCATCTGACTACGCTTGCAGTTCCACATCTCGTCAATGCAAAGGGAAACATTGTTAATGTATCAAGTATCACAGGTATCAGATCAGTGAGTATTCTAAATTTCTCACTTGCAATTAATGAATGCATCTCTGATGGGAAATTCTGAAGATTCATAGAGTTACTTTTCTTATTTCGAAAACCTGATTTAAACCTTATCAAAAGTTAATGATATTCATGTAAGAGTGACACTATATATTTTTTTTTTTTTAGTTTCCTGGATTTTTACCATACTGTGTGTCCAAGAGTGCCCTAGATCACTTTACTAGGTGTACTGCAATAGGTAGGTGTTCCGTTTTTTGTCAGAATTCTCCATTGTGATCAGTTTCTGTCAGAATATATATACAGAGCAGTGACACTAAATGTATCATTTGCATTAAATTGAATATAGATGAACAGTAAATACATTTTTTCCTACCATATGTGCAGAAAGTAGTTACTTTGTGATTTCATATCTTTTTATCAAGTAAATGGTCTATTAAGCCCCTATCTTTGCTCTTCACAGATATGTTAACTCCTTTGAAGGAACAGCTAACCCTAACCCTAGGGAAGTGACGTATATCAAATGTGGATTTTAAAAGTAGTTTATATAAATTGAAGTTACAAATCTTTTTTCCACATAAGCAGAATCAGAACATAGGGCTTTTTGTGGCCTTTAACTCGACATTTACAATGCAGCTATATCGACGATTATTTATCTATAAACAATACACAATTTCATTCATATGTCGATTTGATATATCCCAGTAAACTCAAAATCAAAGACATCACGTAGTCTTCCACATTTGTTTCATCTTTATGACAAACGTGACAACTTCAGCTTTCCCCTCTCCCTTCCCATATCGATGTACATGTTGTATTATACCATTATCACTTGCGTGAAAGGTGAAGATAACAAACAGTGATCAATCTCAAAATTCCTACATATATCTATAAGCAATACACAATAGACAGTTGGGCAAACACGGACCACTGGATATACCAGATATGTGGTCATGTGTCTAGGAGGAGTAAGCATCCCCTGTCGACCGGTCACACTCGTCGTGAGCTCTGTGGTGCTTATGATCAGTTTTTAAGACGAGGCAGACTATGGTCTACGGATAAATATGTTGATGTTACATGGGTTTCAACAATCTCGTTTTAGCAGTTCTTTGTCTACTAAATTTGACTGCGAATTGCCCCATTTACCTTTTCCAGATATATGGTTCAAGGTGGGTGTGACCGGTCAACAGGAGGTGCTTACTCCTCTATGCACCCGATCCCACCTCTGATCTTTAAATTTCGTATCTTTCATTGAAGTTTTAGCTTAATCGCTGTTCAATATCATCACCTTTTCACTTTTCAGCACTGTACACCACCATTCTTTACAATAAAGTAAAAACTGGGCTGTTTGACATCATAGGCAGCTGCTTTCTCAATAAAAATGAAACACAGAAATATTCTTATCGTTAAAGGCGAAGATAACGAACAGTGATCAATTTCATAACTCTCACAAGGAATACCCAAAAAAAGAATTCAGCGAATGCTGACCCCTGGACATACTAGAGGTGGGATCAGGTGCCTAGGAAGAGTAAGCATTCCTGTCGACCGGTCACACCCGTCGTGATCCCTATGTCTTAATCGGGTAAACGGAGTAATCCGTAGTCAAAATCAGTGTGTCAAGAACGAACTAACAATCGTTAGGAAACACGTCAAACAGCATTTGACTCGATGATAGGTTGAAATGGCACACTAGATCGTTATAACGACCATAGATGTTGCGAAATGGTGACTTTAAACGAGACTGCTGAAACCCCTGTAACATCAAATGTTATCAATCATCGAAAAATTACTTTGTTAAACACCACTCTATCGAAATTCTGCTGGGCAAGAATTGTGCTCCATTATTACCTGATACGTTTTTATATCCTTATGAGGCAATATTTGCTCAAAAGATTATACATGAGAAGAATAAATCTCTTGCTGAGGCTTTTAACTCGACATTTAGAAATAATGAAGACGTTTTATCTATTAACAATACTCATTTTTAAGTCTCTTAAACGAAGTTTGGAGACTTATTGTTTTTGCTCGGTTCTTCTCTTTCTTTCGCTTCTTTCTCGCGCCTAAAACTGTCCGACACCGTTCTCCGTAACCAGTTGATGAAAGTAATAGATATTCAAAGATATGGTAGGACAGTGTATCTAGATCTGCAGAAATGTTTTTGTGTTCAGATTGAGGGTGTTTAGGTACAGACTGGGGGATCTCTCTGGAGGGGAAAACTAATTCCAAAATTTAACAGATACAACTTGACATATATGATAGATAGAGTATTGGGGTTTTCGGAAATGAATTGAGAGTGACAGGGCCTACAAATTAGTATCAAAGTCAAGTGACTCCAGTGACCTTAACCTATGACCATAAAAACTTGTATAGCTCTAGAATCAGGACGGATAGAGACATTGCATCATAAAAAATGATAAGAGGATGTTGGGACCTACAAACTAGGATCAAAGTCATATTACACCAAATTTCAAAATCAAAGTCTTCCTGATTTAGATTCTTTAAATGAAGTTGAAATTTGCATGGATTTTGTCATGGGAGGAAAATAGTAGTACTCAGAAAAAACGACTTTTATACAGCTAGTACTTCGTTTTGGAGACTTTATAATGGTAGATAATAATCATATTTTGTCATTCATATGTTGTTTTGATACCGGGGTATATCCCAGTGAACTCGAAATAAAAGAAACCACAGAGTTTATTTTTGTATCTTCTTCATACTTAAATATTTTATTGAACATAAATGTCAATGGCAAACTGACAACGCCCATATCTATGTAGCAATGCTAACTTATCACTTGCATGATGTGTCTATGTTTTTCAACTGATTCAATACACCAGAGTATGTCCTACTTGTGATTAATCATCGAGGCAGGCTATCAACAGATAAGTTTAATGTACAGGGGTTTGTCATCGAGGCAGGCTATCAACAAATAAGTTTAATGTACAGGGGTTTTGAAGTCAGTTTCTCACGAATTCCATGGTCGTTATAATGCTTTTATTCATTTCATACGCATGACCAGGCCTCTATTTTCACACTGATTTGACTACGGACTACCCCGTTTACTTGATCAAGATAAAGGGCTCATGGCGGGTGTAAACGGTCCACTGGGGATGATTAGTCATCCCATGCACCTGATCACAACTCTGGGATGCCCACGGGTCCGTGTTTGTCCTATTTTTAATGTTGCTATTCGTTATGAAATAATGAGATTGACCACTGTTCTTTATACCCACTTTTTCACAGTACATCGTATTTACTATTAGTTTTGCAACAGAAATGTATGATGTCATGAAGCATTGTAAAATGTATCATGCTATTTCAGAGTTGGCCCCTAAACAGGTCCGGGTAAACAGTGTAAAGTAAGTGTATTTTTAGCAAACTACAAATACGTCCGATCAGCTAACATCTTTTAGCATTTTTCATTACTTGTAATGAATAATTATGATTGATAAAAGACAATTTAGTTCATCATACCATTAGTGTAATGATTTTTTGAAACGCATACGCTCATTGATATCAAGGGTATAGCACTCTACGGATAAATCCTTTACCTTGATTAGATCTTTATTTAGATGTTCATGTATTTGTAGCCCCGGTGTTATAATTACTGATTTATTCAGGACGTTGAGAAAAAATGAAGAGGCCTATCAGGAGGTAAGCACAGACGTAAGGTAGAACAATTAAGATGGTAGAGTTAAATTATTTTGAAATGTTTTTGGTAGCCTGCTATATCTGTTTATTTACTCTATGCATGTATGTACACCCTCACCGCGTAGCTTTAAAAGTTCATATCATCAGCATTAGTAGCTCTAAATAGTGGTTAGTTTAAAACTAGTGCCCAACTAGTGTTCTGAGTTTTAAATTTTCAAGTATAATTACAATTACTTCATTAATGATGTGTCAGAGGTTTAGGACGTACATTATACAATTTTATAAATTGGAAAGAACTTCAAAAACAGAATACTTTGACTATGAGCCTATAATCCACTGTTCTCTTGAGAGTCTAGAATGGGAAATACTTTTGCTCTAGTTTATTGTCTACACTAAAAATATAATTTTATCCGCGTTGTACAATATGATTGGTAATTAACAGCTGCACTTAACGTTGGATACACTCGTTTAAACACAATGGAATACAATGAAAACAATTTCAGTTTTAAGATGACAAAGTAGTGATGACATAATTTTGTCTAATTGTAGTTTCTAGAGCTCTCCAAAACAAAACATCCGCTAGGACGGTTAGGTGAGGTGGAGGAAGTGGCCAATGCGATTGCTTTCCTGGCATCAGACAGTGCTTCCTTCATCACGGGTGTACAATTACCAGTGGATGGCGGTAGAAACGTTCTTTGTCCGTGATAAGAAGATATATAATGGGGGAGATCAAAAGTTCAATGTCTGAAAAAAAAAAATTCACGTCGTTTTCACCCCCCTCCCCCTCCCCATACAAAACTAAATATGATGAATGTTGAAACTAATCGATTAACAAGTAAAAACATACGATTATAGATAACACTCTGTATATCTCTTCTACTGTTTATTCACCAATGAAAGTGTACATCAGAACTGTTAAATGTTCGTTAAAATGTAATATTATCATGTGCTTTTTAACAGTCGTTTGTGTTGGGTTTTTTTTTTCTTTTTCCACTAAAGTGTAATCGTTGTCGGATGACAGAAACTTACGAGAGATTTTATTCCCCCCTCCCCTAGCTATTTGAATTTAGATTTTTATCCGACATCGATCTTTTGATCTCGCCCCTGACACGTCCTTGATATCTTGCTAAGAACATAAAACAAAACTATACACCGCCACTTCTAGATTTTAACCGGATATAATTATTATTGAGAGTGAAACTCTCTATATACTAATATATATATATATATATATATATATATATATATATATATATATATACCAGTATATAGAAAGTTATATATCGTAACTTTGTCATACTGATGCTTTGCCGAGGCTCAGTATTACTGTGTACATGTATATATTCCTGAATACATTAATCTATGCAGTAACTTGGTTTGATCTACGTTAGAAAGAAATTGAGGACTTTTGGTATTTGTAAATTCTAGAGATCATTCCAAGCTCAACATATATATATTACACCATTCATTTGGTTTTGTTGTTAATCGCGTGCATTTCAATCGCTAAAGTTATTTTTTTACATTTACCTGAGAATAAACATGATAAAGAATAAAGAGTAATTGATAAAGCGGAAATAGTTGTGTTAATGTTTATACACGGGCAATGCTGATTTAGAATGCGGACAACTGACGTTCATGGTAGTCAAAATTAGTGTGAAGTCTCACTCTTGTTTGTGTGACGTCTCACTCTTGTTTGTGTGACGTCTCACTCTTGTTTGTGTGACGTCTCACTCTTGTCTGTGTGACGTCTCACTCTTGTCTGTGTGAAGTCTCACTCTTGTTTGTGTGAAGTCTCACTCTTGTTTGTGTGACGTCTCACTCTTGTTTGTGTGACGTCTCACTCTTGTTTGTGTGACGTCTCACTCTTGTTTGTGTGACGTCTCACTCTTGTTTGTGTAAAGTCTCACTCTTGTTTGTGTGACGTCTCACTCTTGTTTGTGTGACGTCTCACTCTTGTTTGTGTGACGTCTCACTCTTGTCTGTGTGACGTCTCACTCTTATCCAAACTCCCCGTCGAGGCCTCATTACGTCACCCACGAATAGACCTCTCCTATGTGACGCAGCACAATATACAGATTTGTATATTGTGAGTCCGCGATTATCACGCAGGCAAATAACACTAAAGAAGTAGTTCGCAGTTAAAAGTTTGAAAATATTGATATTGAGAGCATTAATATAAAAGTATGGATTTTATTTTAAACATAAAATGATCAAAAGATCATTAAAAAGTAGGGAGACTCTGTTCAAATTATTGTGTAAAGTAATGAACTTGATGTTTACGTTCTTGTTTTGAAAGTTGTTTACGTTTGACGTTATGTTTTTTCGTCATTCTACAGTGACGTCACAGTATACGCGGCCTAAGAAATCGCTATCCCATAATGCCTAAGTGGAAGAGTTTGGTTTGTGAGCAAACGAACTCTGGTGGAAGTTTGACTCTTATCTACATGTATGTGATGTCTCACTCTTGTTTGAAGAGACAATTCATTGAGTGGCTGACTGTATTTGCACACTATCAGTGCTAACCAATCTGATTAAAATCTTACCCTATATATTATGATCCGCTCACGCATATCTAGGGATCCTTAGTACAGCGATTTACGTGAGCGGGTCATAGGATCTGATTTTAATCAGATCACAGTGCTAACATAAATACTGCACTGTTTTTAAAGGATTATCATGTGTCCAAGACCAGTATATACATTGTACTGTACTATAACACTGTGGTTGTTCTTTTCAGAGTCTAATTTATGTATTCATGAATTGGTATACGTTTCAAATGCAAAAAAGAGACAATTTTGAGTTTAATGTACTCATTGAATATAAAGGATATACAAAAACATTGCCTGATATATTTGAATAGTCTGTACATAGCAGACAGTTTGTTAAATGTCAAGGAATTTGACAACAGACTAAATGAGTTACAACCTACATGTAATAGTTCGTTTCTTGGATCATTCGTGTACGTCATTCTTGTACGTATGACGTCACTGTCCGCAGTTAATCATGACTTTCACTCCCTGTCCACTTCTGGCCATCTCAAACGCGTCCAAGGTCTGCTCCAGTCTGAACCGGTGTGTGATCAGCGGCTTAACGTCAATTTTGCCACAGGAGATCATTTCTATCATCGTGGGCCAACTATAACAATGAAAACAACGACAAAATTTTTACTTCGAGCCAACTGCAACAATGACTTAATTTTACTTGCAAACCAACTTCAACAGCGAAAAACCATATGACAATCTGCACTTAGGTAGGACCAATTGTTACAAAGATTTTCTTTTTCTTTTCTTTTTTTAGACCAAAAATGAAAAAGTCTGCATTAACGCGGGAAACAAAAACACTAAATTGATCGTTTTACATGAATCTAACTACCAAGAATTATGTCATAGTGGGTTAACTACTAACTGGAAAAAAATTCCCATGGGTCAACTACTCAAACCGCACCACAACAACGAAACAATGCAAATCGATCACGAACTTTAAAATTACAATAACCTTCGAAGCATTCACACAAATACACCAAGATGTCCAAGAACCATCACACATCAATGATATACTCGTACCTCGTAATAACGAAAATCAAAATGCCTCTAGCAGCACAACACCTGACCATCTTAACTAAAACATGGATTAAAAGTAAGTGAAAAATGTAAGGGACGTTCTTCGCATTATGCATGCTATCCCATATAGAAATGGCTCTCCGTCAGCGTCATACATACGGGTATCTTGTATATTCGGTCTTTGTCAGCATTAAACATACGGGTCTCTATCAACATTATACACACACACACACACACACACACACACACACACACACACACATATATATATATATATATATATATATATATATATATATATATATATATACAGGACACAGCTTTGTCGGTTCGTAGGCCTCTCAAGATCATTCTGAATTACGCGTATGTTCATCCTTCTAATTTTTATAGGATCAGCGGCTGTCCGAAAACTGTTTCCTTTGATGTAGATTAATTAAGTGATAATCGAACAGTCGTGATGAATCACTGTGTTAAGTTTTTTTACCATTAAATTTGACAAAGGTTAGTTAGGGGTGGATTAGAAGTAACACAGTGTTATAACAGAGTTTACGCATGAATCGCTTTTGAACAACACTTAACAATTTTGTTAGCTTTAACGCAATATTAACACTACGTTGAAGTTGGTCAACTTTGGAAAAGCCGATCCCAGGATTCAGTTGCATAAAGGTTTGTTAATGACGTCACTAGCAGAATTCGATTTGATTGGAATATATTATCTACCTCTGACTTACGTGTTGACATAGCGGAACGATCCTTTGATCTCTATTTCCTTGGCAACAGTGGCCACAACCGGAAACGAAACGGAGGTAGGTCCGTGTCCGATTATGATTACCTGACCCCCGGGTTTGGTAGCCTGAAACAAACAAAAGTATAAATATTTATGTGCTGCGTTGGAGTACATGCATGTTAATGAAACCATGATTTCCTGTGGAAAACCTTCTTCACCGTCAGTTTTAAAATACGCAAAATATTCTAAGGAAAAAAAGGATCCACTTCATATGGCCTTCTTCTAGATAATGTAAATCAATCATAGTCATAATTTCATCTTGATTTGCAGAAAAGAGCGCGAAATTTCAATTTTGTTATGATATAGCATTGAATTTCAATAAGAATACATGTAATTACACATTGAATGGGAATAGGCATTTTAACAATAACAAAAGTGCACAAACTCTTTCAAATTTTTATCATAAGTACTAAATGCCCTTAAGGAAATATCAGGTCATGCGCATCAATACATGTACAACTCACGTGAACAGCGAGGTTGACGGCGAACTGTGCCCCGCTGCACTCAATGGTCCTGTCTGGCATCGCCCCCATAAGATCCGCCAGTTTCGCAGCTACATCCTCCTCTTTGTCCTCGCGCGTCACCAGAAAAGTGTGGGTGGCGCCACATTTCTTTGCAAACTCAAGACGCGAGGTGTCTATATCTGGTTTTAGTATGAAACATTCAATTGTTGTAGTACATTGTGCTGACAGTATCGTCTATCAATAACTGTATACAGTCTATCATATATAAGTATACTGTATCAAAATGTCGACAGACGAAAAAATCGAAATATGAAAATTCATAGTGAACATGATACAAAGCATGTACATCCCCGTACGGAGAAAAATGTCTAGATGCCATATTGATAATAAAAGGATAATGGAATCTGGTTACACAAAACATATGCATGGACAAGAGGCGAAGTCGTCCTTATGGACAAAACATATTTGAGTCAATGGACTATTTCTGACATTTTCATATCTTAGTAGCTACCACATCGAGCGAGCTTCATTTCATAACCAAAAGAAGCGTTTATTGCCTCCAACGAAGTGTTTTAAACCCGACCCCGAATCGACATTCAACATCCTTGTCCAAAAGACTAAATTTGTTCCGGCTACTTGTGAAATGACACATATAGTTTTACCTGTCATACAAACAGCAGAGGCGCCCAGAGCCTTAGCGCTCAACATGGCACAAAGGCCAATTGGACCTGCACCCGTCACAAGGACCTTTTGACCCAAAGTGACACCTGCTCTTCGACATCCGTGTAAACCAACCGAAAGAGGTTCTACGCATGCTCCCTCTTCAAAGCTCACGTTATCTGGAAGTCTGCCAAAATAAACAGTTTTATATCAAGACATTATTTCATAAACATTATAACTTTAACCGTGTGTGGTATTGGTCGCGGTAGTTCAGGAATAGATCGTTTTCATCGTGGTCGTGAGGTTGTGAGTTCGAGCCCCGCTCAGTTAGAAAGGGAAAGCTCTACCACCGAGTTATCGAGACCAATGGAAAACTGTTGTAAAAATGTAAGTGCAGTGTACATGCATTGTACTGGTGTGTAAGTGCAGTGTACATGACCTGTACCTGTACTGGTACAGTGTACGTGTATTGTACTGGTGTACGTGTATTGTACTGGTGTATATGTATTGTACTGGTGTATATGTATTGTACTGGTGTATATGTATTGTACTGTTGTACGTATATTGTACTGGTGTACGTGTATTGTACTGGAGTATGTGTATAGTACTGGTGTAACTGTATTGTACATACATTGTACTGGTGTGTAAGTGCAGTGTACATGACCTGTACTGGTGCAGTGTACGTGTATTGTACTGGTGTATGTGTATTGTACTGGTGTACGTGTATTGTATTGGTGTACGTGTATTGTACTGGTGTACGTGTATTGTATTGGTGTACGTGTATTGTACTGGAGTACGTGTATAGTACTGGTGTAAGTGTATTGTACATACATTGTACTGGTGTGTAAGTGCAGTGTACATGACCTGTACTGGTGCAGTGTATGTGTATTGTACTTGTGTACGTGTTGTACTGGTGTACGTGTATTGTACTGGTGTACATGTATTGTACTGGTGTACGTGTATTGTATTGGTGTACATGTATTGTACTGGTGTACGTGTATTGTACTGGTGTACGTGTATTGTACGTGTATTGTACTTGTGTACGTGTATTGTACTGGTGTACGTGTATTGTACTTGTGTACGTGTAATGTACTGGTGTACGTGTATTGTACTGGTGTACGTGTATTGTACTGGTGTACGTGTATTGTACTGGTGTACGTGTATTGTACTGGTGTACGTGTATTGTACTTGTGTATGTGTATTGTAGTGGTGTACATGTATTGTACTGGTGTACGTGTATTGTACTGGTGTACGTGTATTGTACTTGTGTACGTGTATTGTACTTGTGTACGTGTATTGTACTGGTGTATGTGTATTGTACTGGTATGCGTGTATTGTACTGGTGTACGTGTATTGTACTGGTATACGTGTATTGTACTGGTATATGTGTATTGTATGTGTATTGTACTGGTGTACGTGTATTGTACTGGTGTACGTGTATTGTACTGGTGTACGTGTATTGTACTGGTGTACGTCTATTGTATGTGTATTGTACTGGTGTACGTGTATTGTACTGGTGTACGTGTATTGTACTGGTGCCTTTACTTGCATTCCAATCAATAAATTAGTGTATACTGAGGGATTGTACTTGTTACACATGCGTATACTTACTTAAAAGTGAAATCTGCGGCATGCACGAAATATCTGGCTAGGGCCCCATCGTCAGGAGGCGTGGCCAAAAAGTAGACTTTGGGACACATGTTGTAACGGCCCGTCTTGCAGAACTCGCACACGCGGCATGTGATATGTGGATCTACCGCCACACGGTCCCCTGAAAGTGAGACGGCAATGTTTATCAACAACCTTAAACAACAAGAACCTCAGGAGCCACATCGCTCACACGAATCACCTTGACCCTGCTGTTGTTCAGCTATTGTGATTTTTAAAAGATTTTTGGTCATCTTTATTCCAGTGAAAAATTCTTACCCCATATTGTGACCTCAACTTAGACCAATAGAAACAAAACATAACCATGATGCAATGTCACAAGATAACAAACACCATGACATGGAATAGTACAATATATTAACGCCCAACCTTAAACAGTTCAGAAGATATTGCCTAGGTTAACCTTTCTTAAAAGTAAGATAAAATCCTAGATCAGGTGTCAAGGTCACAACGTCTAAATCTGTGGTAACAAAAAGAGAGGTCTTGTCAAAGGGAATGCATGAAAAGCGAAGATATCGAACAGTGATCACTCCTACAAGGAATACAAAATGAAAAGTTCGGTAGACACGGACCTCTGGACATACCAGAGGTGGGACCAGGTGCTTAAGAGGAGTACCCTTAGCAAAAAGAAATGGAAAAATTCCATTTAATTTGAATTCATCTTAAATTCATTTTCCATTTACCATTTATATTCAATTTGTTTTCATTCTTTCTTAAAATGAAATGCAAGTTTCCATTTATATGAACACCATTTATTTCCATTTATTGAAATAAATGGTCTTAGAATTACAAAACGGAACAATTTCTTATTAATTTATCAAAATAAATTGAAAATAAAAGGTTTAGTTTTTAGAAGTGTTGCATTTATTCACCATTTCTATTCTGGACCATTCATTCTAAAATAAAATGGTTGTTCTCTTTCATGTAAATTATAACTTAATGAAAATCAAGATATACTCGATCTAGAAGTCATTAATGTCAATCCCTTCAAACCATATACAAGTATTTCATTTTCAGTTTTTTGCTGGATTGGTAATGGGTAATAGTTAATGTTGATGTCTTCTTTCATAGATTTGCTTTTATTTGTCATGATTTTAAGGTCCAACCAGTAACATGAGAAAAACACTAGGCTAATAATTAAATCACATATCTTGTCAAAATGAAGTAACTCAATGGAAATGAAATATTGTCAAGTTCATTCTCTTTAATTGAAGTTTGTAAACTGTAGCAACTCTGGTAATTCTTGACTGGAATTAAAAATATATAAATCAACCAACTTTGAATTATAGCTAGCTCCCAAGTCAAAGTAAACTGCTTATTTTGGCAGTAAATTATTAGCAGTTTTTAGACAGTCTGAAGGTTTTTAGACAGTTTTTAAGCAGTTTCTAACAGTCTTATCATTCCTTAAAACTGCTAATCAACTCTTAAGGAACTGTTAAGAATTTGGGATAACAGTTAAATATTAAACAAAGTTAAGCAGTCTAACAAGTAGTTTCTAAAAACTGTTAAGAAATAGGGTAATCTAGCTAGCTTATAATCAATTGCTACATTCTTATTTTGATTTCTTTATAGGATTTATGAGATGGATCACTGTTTGTTTTCTTCATTTTTTAATCTTTAAGCATATATATATATATATATATATATATATATATATATATAGATATAATCCAAGGAAATTTATATTTAACCTTAATTAGAAGAACCTGTAATTTTTTTTAATCTGCTCCTCTTTTTAGCCCTTTTACATTGTACGTATTAATCGAAACAACACATAATCATTAATTTGCATTTACTTTCTAATATTAAAAAAAATACAAGTACATGTATAGTGATTCGACATGTATTGATCAACTATTATTCTTTAAACATGACACCAAATTGGATTTAAATGGCTCAAATAGAAGAGTCGTCAGCACGATGCATATTTGAAAACCACGAAGTTCAGGTTGACCGCAGTATCTTATAATACTTCTCATTACCAGCACATTAGAGTTATCGCGCTTTGATGACTCTTGTGCGTCATTGGTAAGAAAATGCACAAGTCTCGCGAGCAAGTGCGAGATTACTGGGACATAAACGAAACGTTCATAGCACACACACCCCCTTTTTTTTAAAGTTAAAGTACATGGTGTACTTTTAAATAAAATAGCCATTGGTCAAACTGCATTTTAAAAATATTCTAACACTAGTTTATCAAGGATGTTACATGTTTTTTTTTAAAACTCTACGACACCTATTATAAAAATTCCAAGCAACGATGTTCTCTGTCCTAAGACAATCAATATTTTCTAATTTTCAAAATAGCTTAGATGCAGTTTAGAAACGCATTTGTTGTGTTAATTAGTGTTACAAACGTCTAAAAAAAAAATGCAGTTTGGCAAATATATAACTTATTCTAAAATATTTGAAAATGAGAGAGAGAGGGGGTGGGGGGAGGGGGGGGGGGGTACATTAACGAGTACAAAGTCCATGCCATATGAACCTGTCCAAATTGTATGATTAAATACATGTAGAATGTCTTCATAATAGGACAGAATGATTTTAATAACATATGAATCCCATTAATTACAAGAAAAGTTATTGTGTCGGATGTGCATATTGGTTTTTTCCTTCACAGTTCTTCTTGCGATTGATGCTTTATATCGGTCAGATTTGGCAGATTTAGTACCTGTACTCCTTCAAATAGTTTGATAAGTTCGTCTGTATTCTTGTAAGAATAATCAATTCCTAAATTTGCCTTTAGAATTTTAATCAGTGTCGTGGTTTGCAGTCGGTTATAATATGTATTCGATACCATAATTTATATTACGTATGCCTAAGTAATGTTTACGTATGTTGTCCCGGTAGCACGACTTTACGCGCCTTTAATTTGAAGAGTTCCACTAATGGAAATGATAAGTATTCTCACCGGAAATGTAGTTCGTGTGTAGCACCAATCAGCGGCGAACCAGTTTAGTAACCAGTATGCTGAACGCTTCGCACTAGGCATAATTCGCCCCCATTTTTTAAAATTATATATCACTTATATTTAAATTATGGGAAAATTCACGGTGAATTTTTATGGAAAATAATTTTAACATAAAAAATAATGATCATTTTTTAAAACCCATCCAATATCAAATCAATTGGTATGCATTGATTGATGGGAGTCAAAACATCTAGACACGAATCATGTGGGAATGGCTGGACATACCGGATGTTGTTACAAAGTTGCGCCTTTTTTGTATTTTTCAACATGGATTTTCATGTTATACATTTCGATTATGATAACCAAATCACAGCAGTCAATAGTTCTAAGGTAAAGTGTGTAGAAAACACATTGAAACCAGGAGGAAGATGCACCGTACCATTTGAAACAGAAAATTTAACGGAAGACGGAAGAACAGCTAGAGTACAGAGATATCTTATATGAAGGCACCGTCATTTGCCAGAATCTTGGTACGTATAATGACTAAATGTAGAGGTTTGTCACATGAATTTTTGTCAGGTTCGTAGTTAAATAAGAGCAATTGTGGCGGTCCAATTTCTTGAAAATCGTGTTACATGCGGCTACCAAATTTTGAAAGTTTGAACCAAGTAATAATCTATGGTACGTACGTGTACGCTGCCCCGCTTTTGTACGAAAATATAGTATAATGTACTCTTGTTAATGTCACTTTACATTTTCGTAGTTAAGAAGAAAGCTGTGGAATTAGCAAAAAAGGGGTAGAAAGATCTTGACACCGGATTGCCATTGTTGAGCATAATCAACACTAGCTCCAGTGGGCCACCATTTGATCCTGTGAAGTTAGCTGCTATCAAAGGTACGTGTGTGTGCCTATATAATTTTGCTATATTTTGAGTCTCCTGGTTAAGTAATTTACTCTATCCATCAATTAAGATTGAATGACAAGTTTTAATTTATATTAATTTTTTTTTTCACTACAGAATATCTGCGCTACCACTGTGATCAAAATGGCTGGACAGATTTGACAACATCCGAATTCAATGCAACAATAACAAACAAAATAACAAATTCAAGGAGGATGGCAACCAAACACCCGGCCAAGCTTGAATGTCACTATGTGACAGGAGTTGCTGAGAAATAGTGTACACATCACTTTATTCATGTCGGTGCTTGGATAACTCGATCTGACACCATCAATGTTTTATGGAATTTAATGCTCTTTGCAGGAATGGATTTTACATCATAGTGACAGTGTTCTTAAATTGTTTCCAACATAGTGATGCTGATGTGAATGGATTAAAATTCATACCTACCGTAATACTACCGTTTGTGTATTGAATATTTAATGCATGTGTATATCATATTATACAACTTGAAGGATAGGAATTAACAAACTATTAGGATACAATATGTAATTATTTAGTTTATAGGCAAAATGTTGTCTTGCATAACAATGTTTTATGGCATTTGCTGCACAAGCATGCATGTTTAAAAAGTCGTGTTCAGATGTGAAATTGCTTTTAATAATTTTTACTTTTAATAATATTACCATGATTATAATAGAAAAGGTTGTTTTTGAAATGCAATAAGATTAGTTAGTATTATTATTATATTATCAATAAATAATCCTGGAAACTGTACAAACTAAAAAACTAAAATTCATTTTCATATGCATGTGTGGGTGGAGTCAACTCCTTATAAGTAGAAAGGAAAACAGCTTGTAGCAGTTTCTTAACAGTTTTTAAGCAGTTCATGTATTGTCATGTGTACATGTGGGTGGAGTCATTACCATATAAGTGGAAAAGGAAACTGCTTATAGCAGTTGCTTAGCAGTTTTTAAGCAGTTCATATCCATGTCAATCTATTCTATATATACTGCTAAGAAACTGTCGAGGTACTGCCAAGATACTGCTAATGAACTGCCTAGCAACTGCTTATAAGTTGGACTATTTGGAATATTTGCGGAATTTTGACGAAATTGGGAACTGGTTTTATGTTTCATTTTCTCATATTACATTCTATTTAAAATTCTTTGGTTTCAGTGCTATAAGTCGGTCCAAGTAATAGTAAATATTAAAATTATTGATATATTTGCTCTATCAGATGAATTATGTAATATTTTCCTCATGTTCCCATGTTGTCAAATTATAAGCATTTATGTAAAACATTTATTTTGCATCATATAAATGGTCCAAGAATAGAACTTACTGGGAACCATTTCTTTTCTATTTTTCTGTGATGCAATATAAATGGAAGATTTCTGTTAACAATTTTTCTTCCATTTTTCTGTGATGCAATATGAATGGTGAACTCATTTGCATAATTCGCAAAAACAAATTGAAATGAAATTGAAAATAAATGGAATATAAATGATAATAAAGTGAATTAGAATGAAAAATGGTTTTCAGCTTTATATTCCTTTACATTAGCTTGCATATCATTAAAATGGCATAAATGGAAAGTAAATTGAAATAAATGGTCAGAATGAAAATGGTGAGTAAATTGGAAAAAAATTGATTTCTTTTTGCTAAGGGTAAGCATCCCTTGTCGACCGGTCTACCCGCCGTAAGCGCTAACTCTTGATCAAGTAAACTAAAAATTCGTAGTCAAAATTGGTGTGCCGAGAACGGTATACATGAAATATCAAAGATATATCGCCCAGCATTCACACTTTATGAGCAAAATTAAAGTTTCGGTTAAATTTTTCAAATTTGAGTCAAACTTTAAGGCCAAGGTCACCTCGTCAGACATCATTGCATCAAATGAAATTTCTTGCCATAAGGAATATGAAAGCCCTACTTTAAATAGTTTAGGAGATATTGCCTTAGTTAGGGTTTGAATAAATGAATCAACAAAACTTAAAACATTTTAATTCTGATATGATTCAGTGCCGTCCTGCTAATCTTGAAAAGATTTTTTTTTTTTAATTTCTGGTATATACCCATATCTAACTTTAATACTCTATAATTATCTTCTGGGCCCCCTGAATTTAACAAACTTAGATTTACACTATCAGAAGACGCTTGCATTAATCACAGGCACCTGAAGTATGGATATTAACCCCCCCCCCCTTTTTCATAATTTTTTTTTTGGTGGCAATAATTTCTCTGAAATGTATGAATTCCCAGTCTATCTCATCCCTCTTTCGATTCATGTAATCGTTTCACGCTTTTTGTAAGCTTTAAAGATTGGCCTTCTACCGGTATAATAAAATACACAAGGTAAGAAACAAAAATTTGTAAACAAACAGGGGGTCCCCGTTTCCGGGCACATTTTCCAAGTAATTACAGCGTTACCTAAGGAATTTTGACGAGCGACAGGTCGGGGAGATGTCATACTATAAGTCTCTTCAACTCAAAACCCATCTCATCTCTTTTATTTGACACAATCTTGCGTGCATTGATCGGACAGGGCTTCATCTCTTCCACTGGCAGCCAAAAAGGAGGTCACAGAGTACGAATTTATAACGTGTCGTGTGATTGGTCCGCGAATAATCCTGAGACCCTTCGGATGATCCCGAGACTAAGCAATGTCTTTGCGAACCAATCACACGGCGCGTACAACAAATTCGTACTCTGTGACCTCCTTTTTGGCTGCGTTACTATATATATTTTAAGATGCGTCACTATACATTAAGGTGCTTGACTGTACCTATTTTGAGGTGCTTGACTATACCTATTTTGAGGTGCGTGACTATACCTATTTTGAGGTGCGTGACTATACCTATTTTGAGGTGCGTGACGCCCTCTCCCACTTTACTGATGACTCCACTGATTTCATGACCTAGCAGTAACGGTTTAGTGACCACAAAGTGACCAATGGCACCCTCTTTCCAGTACTTGACATCAGAACCACAGATACCCACTCTCTGGACAGCAATCTGCACCTCTGTAATAGATAGAAAGACAAACAGATAGAGAGACAAACAGATAGAAAGATAAAGTGTGTAAAATCAATCTGAAACATACATAAAAATAGTACAAATTCAATCATTTACGAATCTTTAATTTATGCATTGTCTATCTATAGTTGCATGCATGTGTGTACATGAGAGAGAGAGAGAGAGAGAGAGTTCATTGCATTCTTTGCGCTTTATGAAATATTTCAAATGTTGTTTGTATCTGTTTGTATCTAATATTCTTGAATGATCCTCTTATGTTTACGATAAATAACTATATCCCATTTCCATTCTTAATGCCCGTGTAGCGTGTGACAGCGTGGCAACAATTCCATCGTCATCTAGCGCGCTATTCACGCGCTGCTAGATTTGATTCCACAGGTCGTGAGTTCAACACCGGGTTGGGGCAGAAGGAGGTATCCATATATGGTAAATTTATCTATGATTTTATGCAGTTATGCCTTTATGGTTGATATAGGTGAAGGCACATGACTTAAGTCGTGTGAAACTAATATATATATACGGTATCAGTGGAGTTAGCGGGAACGCCACATCCAGTCACATGACAGGCAAGGGGAACGTCACATCCAGTCACGTGACAGGCAAGGGGAAAGCCACATCCAGTCACGTGACAGGCAAGAGGACCGGCACATCTAGTCACATGAACTGTGATTCACAATACATGTAATGTGCATTCTCTACACCAGCCAAAGGGGTGGGAGTGGGGGGTCCGGGGTTAGAAGCTCTCCCCATTTCGCCTGGAAAACAAATCATGCATGGTAAAATGGTAACCCCCCCTCCTCAAAATTTCTTGGATCCGCCCCTGTCGGGTCGCATAATGTTTATGAACATGTAATCGATTTGTTCCAGATACAATGTAGCAATCTAGGGTGGTCAATTTCATTCAATCAAAAGTGACGCTTAAATATCGATATATCCCTGCGAGCTCGAAATAAAAGACACCACAGAGTCGCCCGCCGCTTCTTCTTCATACTTAGATATTTTATTGAAAGTAGATATTAAAGGCAAACTACATGTAACAGCTCAACTTTATGACTAACGGGATGATATCAGCTACTCCATCGTCAACTTCCCACATTTATGTAGCAATATTCCATTATCCCCTGTATACCGAGTATGGTGTTTATATCTCTCAACTGATTCGATACACAAGAGTTTGTTCTGCGTACGTTCGGTTTTTAAATGGAGGCAAGCTACTGACAAATGAGTTGATGGTTGTTATGGCAATCTGGTTTGCCAATAAAATCTATCATTGGGTGAAATGCTGTCTGACTGTTTTATACTGATTGTTATACTGTTCGTCGCACACTGATTTTGACAACGGATTACTCCATTTGCCTGGTCGGGATGTGGGGCTCGCCGCGGGTGTGACCGGTCGACAGGGGATGCTTACTCTTCCTGGGCACCTGATCCCACCTCTGGTGTGTCCGGGGTCCGTGTTTGCCCAACTATCTGTTTTGTATTGCTTGTGGGATTTATGAAATTTGTCGCTGTTTGTTATCTTCACCTTTCATCTATACCTTCTGGTTCCGGATATAAGACAATTAAAAGTGACGCTTCAATTATTCAATATCTACCTTATGATACCGGGTATAAGACAATAAAAAGTGACACTTCAATGATTTAATATCTACAAGCTTATGATACCGGGTATAAGACAATTAAAAGTGACGCTTCAATGATTTAATATCTACCTTATGATACCGGGTATAAGACAATTAAAAGTGACGCTTCAATGATTTAATATTTATACCTCCTGGTCCCGGGTCTTTGATTGGACAATCCACCTATAGAAGTAGAGAGAGACAAAAAGACTTACACATGAGAATTACGGATGCATTGAACAGAATGAAAGATTTCTACGAGGTACGTGTAGCCATAGATCGCCTTTCTCAAAAGTTAATGTGTTATCGTGTATCAAGTACGACTTCATATCATTTTATGTGGTTCTTGATCGCGACGCATGGAGAGTGCCGTAAACGCCGCTACCCCCCCCCCCCCCCCCCCACCACCACCACCATCACCACCACCATCTTATTCAAAATACAAAACATTATTCCTGTTGAATAGGTTTTTAGTTTTCTTTATGCTTAGAAGATTCTTTTCAATTAAATAGAATTTAAGTATACATTATATGTTTAGATTCTCAAGATTTCTTTAGCTGAATAAAATTTAAGTATGTGTTAAGAAGATTTCTCTCAGTTGAATAAAGTTTTATTTACTCTATGTTTAGAAGATTTCTCCATTGAGTGATAGTGATTGATTTAATTTTTTTTCCTTTGTTTAAGAAAATGAAACATATCTGCTTAAAATGTCAAACTAATGGGTCGGAACGGGGAAACTTTTTTTACTCAATGCCGTATTCTTTTATCATTATCAGGTCAACTCTATTATCAATATCACCCCCGGACTGTAAATCCCCTGTTGATCAAAAACCTGCATGCTTTGTTTTTCTTTCTTTCTTTCTTGTAAAAATTCAGATCAGTGTGATCAGGTTTTGAAGTGTTGCAGAATTAAAGTAAGAAAAAATTAATTATAGTAGGCTAAGGATATTCATCATAAAATAAATGTTCCCCGCAGTTAAATTTAGGACAGTTCATAAGATCGAAAACTAGGACGGAGTGGTCAGTTTGTACAAAAACGTGGCTTCCACACATACAGAAATCACACATTTTTATCTATGTTATAGAAATCTATAGTGGTGTGCAGAATACACTAAGTATCAATGATCTGTTAATTTGTATATATAAATATTACCCACCAATCGCAAATCTCCTTTCTTATACAACACGGCTGACAGGTTGCTAATGCTCATACTGCCTGTAATATCGTAGAAGGGAAATAGTTCAATATATATACGTGTCAGTGTGCATTATAGAGATTTTTTCTCTCCCTTTTAATCATAAAGTTTGACCACAAAAATTACTGCGAAATTCAGTTGGTCTTGTCGAATGTTTGATTTCCGATACTGAAAAATAATTTACAGCCAGAATTCTTACCTTATGTGCGAATCTGTACTAGATAAACAGAACAGCCCGACCTACATAATGCAAGATAAAGTTTCAGGAACCGCCAGGCAGATCGCGTACAAAACAGACAGGCGGATCCCGAAGGTCTTTCCAGGAAAAAAGCACAAACTCTCTCTCTCTCTCTCTCTCTCTGACGGAACCTCAGTCTTTCTCAATAAGTAAGAGGACGTCATCACTGTGTCTAGAAGAGAATATAATACACACTTTATTGACCAGTAGTACCAAAAAGTACTAATATGTTGGGTATAGCTATATGGACACTAATAGTTTTTATATGATACTCTCTATCGAATTTCGAGAAAGAATATCAGTGAGGACATATGTGTCCCCATACCACTTAATTGCTCCCACTAATCTGATATTTAAGTTTTTCACATTTTGTGGGTCACATTTATGGAGACGTCGCTGTAAGAACAGAATGTTGTCTTCCGAGTCGTAGTGCACTTCTACCCTCACATTTTCCGTCAAAATAAAAGATAAAAAGATACACACAGTCGCTGATTCAAATTACGTATACCAAATTCAAACCTACTAAAACATTCAGGATACAAAATTCCCAGAAGATGTTTCACTTCAAAACAAAATGAAAGTGAATCTTAGAAAGACGACACATGATCCAAACTCGAAAAAATCGGCGAGATTTCAGAAAATGTTTACGATTTGCCTCCTTTTTTGTTAATGCATGTAACTTATATAAATGTTGTTGATTATCAAATCATTTTAAAACTTAATTATTACGTTCGATTCCATTTGATGATAGGAGTGAAATAAACTTAAATCAGCATCAATTTATCAAACCAATTAATAGGGAATAACGATATATAGGTGGCATAGGGGAGATCAGGAATTTGTGAAAGTGTGGGGGGGGGGGGGGGGGGGGGAGGAGGAGGGTGGTCCTAGCACTTTATCTTTTAGATACTTTTCACAATCTCCACCCCTACCCCATTTACACCTTTAACTGCTTGTGTATATAACATCAATCATAGGAGAGATCTTGAGATAGTCTTATGCATAAAAATGTTTAGTTTATTTATTACGTATACATCTTTTCAAAGTTCTAGTCATTCTAATCGCCATACTTAGATCTGATTTCGTATTGAAATAAAAAAAAACAAACTGATTTTATGTTACTCCCAAGAGCGCGGTGGTCTAAGGTAAATTTATGATGCAAAATTCTGCATTCTGGGCATTTCCTGGGCATTTCATTTTCACTTTCAAATGTCTACTTCTTAAACAAAACGTTTATGCTACATATATGCTTTTTAAGAATTCTTAAGTGAAAATATCGTAAATATTATAGATTAATGTGTCGTCATATTTATCCAAGAATCAAAAGATATACTGGTGTTCATAAATCTGAATGATGCAATGTGACATGTAAGTATTCACCTTTCATATCATTTTGACTCAAAGGATCGTTAAAATTGAAAAACTCTTAAACTGTTTGGTCCGCAAAAAATATGGGGGGGGGGGGGGGGGGGGGGGGGGTGTTCGACCCCTTGGAACCACCAGCCCCCGTCTGGATCCACCCTTGGGTGGGACCGTCACATATTTTAAACGGTGATTAGAATGACTAGAACTTTCCCGCCGTAGAAGTTGCTTATCTCTGAACATACATATATATGTCTCTGAAGATAGCCTTCGCTTTACAAGTTTTACCAGCCTCTCTCTCTCTCTCTCTCTCTCTCTCTCTCTCTCTCTCTCTCTCTCTCTCATATTTCTTTCTCGCTCCCATTTCTATCCTCTATCAGTTACTCTATTTCACTATTTCCTTCCCTCTCTCCCATTAAAAAAGTGCATTCCTACCAAACTTGTACAAAAATTAGAATATTATAAACTGTAATACGACCTCTCTCTCTCTCGACACACACACACACACACACACACACACTCTCTCTCTCTCTCTCTCTCTCTCTCTCTCTCTCTTGTGTAATGCTTGGAACTAGTATATGTGATGTATTCTCTTTAGAGAAGTGGACAGGCATACCTTAACCAACTTCTCTAAAATTAACTAGCATGTGATGTAGTGAGGACTTTCAATTTCTACATGTAGGCTAGGTCTAATCTTGCACATCGATTTATGTCAATCCCACGATGTTAAACAGATATCTTCACAACTTGTACGAATGTATTCAACATAGAAATTTTAAAATTTCCAAAGTTGTATGATTATATCAAGGGGGCAGTTTAAGCTTAATACCATGGGTATTTTATTCGATACAAAACTACATCTGGGTATATTGATCGAAATAATAAAGTACGCATTAACATTTTCACTGTGTAGTTCTTTTCGTTATGGAGGTAAAATTGTACTTCCCGCAAGTTTTTTTTTTTTATTGTGTTGGATAAGTAAAAAGAAGATTGAATGAATTGATGATAGACAATAGACGGTAAGGTAATCCTTTCTTTTCAGATTACCGAGTGCACACTTTCTGATGTTTATTTAGTAGTACATTTGTAGAACAAAGCACTGCCCTCGCAGACGTAAATGATTTGAAGATGATTGTACTGTAGTTATTAAAAATCATAATTACATAAACTTGATAAAAATATGTACAGGTACTCCTCAAGATCTACTTTGACATGACTTGAAATAAATCGTTGTTTGATAATTGACTACAAAAACTAGAAATTCGATGGAAAGACTGTAGACTGACGATTTTCGAAGACTGACTATTTTTTTTTTTTCTTAATCTGAACAATGGTTTATTTTTACTTTCAGATTTGATGATGGCAAGCAAAAGTCCAAGCTTAAACTCACTGATGAATTATCGTTTTGTGAAAAAGCAAGTTCCTAAACTCACCTCAGGTAGTGAGAGCTTGTTTAGCTCCGATACAAATGGAGGTATTCAGCATGACAGTAAGGGAACAGACGGGCAAACAGACAGCCAAACAAGCAACTGTTCATCTGCCACAATCCTCTACTCAGATCAGGAGGGAGGAAGTCAGAACAGCGAGATGACCATTCCATACAACCCGAGTCAGGATCTCGGAAGCCAGGATCCATTCACACAAAACACAGAGGGTAGGGGTGTCTCTGACGCTGTCTTGATATGTTTGATATTCATTAGAGGTATCTCAGAGAGTCAGGGTGTCTTGTGTGTTTATTCGTTAGGGGTGTCTCTAGGGTACAGAGCTTCTCGGGGTATAGAATGGCCTCTGTGTTTATTTGATTACCGACTCAAGAACTGACAATGAGAGAAATAAGATTCCATTCATGTTTTTGCTCTATGTTCAGTAGAATTATACTTTAATACTAGGGATGCAACAGGTACCTGAAATAACCAGAAAACCGCGGGTCCTGTTGTTCAGTTCCATTTTTCTGTATTTCGGTTCTAGTCTGGTTTTTAAAATAGAATCATTATTAGAAATCCATTTAAATGAAATGTTGTCAAAATTCTCAAAAATGGCTGTATTTTGATCAATTTTTTAATGAAAAAACTGTAAACAATGACAGTGTGTAAGATATGTCAAGACAGGATTCCAGTAGAAATGAGTAGAATTGACAATGCTGTTTTTAGTACCATGGATGTCGAGTCTAAACCACAGTCCACGTCCCCTAATAATAATTGTAACAAAATACAATAAAGGTTTTTGATTTTAACTGTTTATTAGATTTTTGAAATAGTTATATATAGACCCAAACCGAAATACCTGAACTCAAAAAAGTAAAAAAAATTAGAACCGACCCAAAAATTTTTGGAAACCCGACAGCCCTATTTGATATATAGATATAGCTATGACAAACATATATATCACAAAATATGTGTTGTGATTATTGTGTTTTGATAGAAGGCTTGTAAACAGAGTTCCCAAAATCTGCTGGTCCACTGGGCCTCCCCAATTAATTTTAAACATGACTGATGAAATTTAGTTTGATCAGTCCATATGTTCTGAATCAGCAGATTATAAATCCTGATATATCTAAATTACTCTCACAAAACATTTCATTTTTTTTTTTTTTTGGATGAATAGTATTGCGACAAATATAGACACATTCTAATTTTTTTTCATCTGGAACTGTGTGTGCCAGTGTGCAAAATTAATTTATTAATTTTTTATTTTACATCTGGTTTGTATGATTTTATCATTAGGTTACTCTCTAGTATTAAGTTTTCTGCTATAGCTGAGATTATTATCAAAATTAAATGCGACCTGAAAGGTGAAAAATAATGCACAACTAGATTTATTTCAATTATTCTACCTATCTCTTTCTGTAACATCATTAGAAACAATCAACATAACAAAATACAAAGCAAAGTAATAATGCCATTGTTGTTTTTGTAATATGACATGTTGTAGTGACAGTGTTGGTGATATGCTAGAGAGTGACCTTTCAATAAAGATAAAAACCTGCATGTTAGAGCCAAAGTGTATGCGTCATAAAACTTCCTCTTGTTTGGTTGATTTGTCTGAAGGTGAGAATGAAAGTATTAACACAGGTGAGTGGGGATCTACCCATTCCCAGGCAGATAACTGTTATTTTGTACTCAGACATCCAATATTGCATAAAATGTGTTAATTAATCAATTTTAACATTTATTGATCTCATGTAAGGTGTGAGATCAAATGTTCCAATGAAAAACTTAACTCCCATAATTCTTATCAAGACCCCCCATCGCCCTCATCTTCACTAGCTAAGGGTGACACTCCTCAGTGTGTCTCTTTTCAATTTGATGCCCCCCCCCCCCCCTTACAAACTTAATATGATGAATGTTGACACAAATCGAATATCATGCAATGACAAGGGCTAAGACGATACATTCCCTTCACAATACGATACATATTGTAGGGCTGAAACGATTCAGGTACCTCACGGTTCGGTTCAATTTTCGATTCTTAGGTCACAATTCGATTATTTTCGATTCAATTCAATAGTTGTCAAAAACTCTAATAAACAATAAAAAATACACAACTTTCATGTTTTTATTTCATTTCCCCCCTGAAATTCATCGTTTTCAACAACGGAATATGGTCTTTATTATATCACTTGCTATAAAATATCCAAGAGTATTGGTAATTTATTTCTGTGAAACAAATTCTACATACTGCCGCAGTTCCGTTCTCTTTAAAACCAAAATGCTTCCATACAGGGGACCTTAGATTTGCCGGATTCACGATTCCAGTGTTAGCGTCCGCCATTTTTGTTGTATTAAATTGTAAGGTAAAAAACCAAATCCGTGTTGAATTCTTTATTTCCGGAAAAAATGTAAACATGGACCGAATCGAAATTTGGAGATGTTGAACCGAAAATTGAACCGAATGCTGTGAATCGCGGTTCGAGTGAACCGCGATTAATTGTTTCAGCCCTAACATATTGCAATACTAATGCCATAATTCAATATTTTCAATGCAATACATTTTATAGAAGAAATCATTATAGAAGAAATCAGTGATAACGTTAAAGAAAAATGTAATTAGTACAAAGATTCACAGTCACAATTTTAAAAGCAAAATGTTTCCAAACTGCGGAACGCTAAGATGCCTGTTGGCTATGTACTCTACGTAGCTTAAACTGATTAAGTTCATTATTGTTTTTGTCAGACTTGAGGCTGACAGCAGTCTGAGCGTTATCGGACATGATTTTGTCCCTCATACATTTTTAGATAAGTATTTAAGTCAAGCCTGTTGTATTTTACTGATCTAGACTAGATTTTAAAAAACGTATCGCACCGAAGAACGAGACAATGAATCGAACATTGAATCGAGCATTTATATTGAACAGTATCGATATTTTGGTGAATCGTTTCAGTCCTAGCAATGATACAACTATATCTAGTACAGTACTAAACACTGTATAATACATGATGTGCACTTTCTACTGTTTATTAACAAATGTAGATTTTAAATGGCACATGTATCTTAAAATGTATTAAATTAATGTTAATATATTTCTAAACATTCAATGAGTCACTTGCAATACGCTCTCTCCACTCATTCAAGGTCGACTGATGTGTGTGTATTGTAAACAATGCTATAGTTTTTTTACCGCAACAAAAAAGGTTTTGATTATTGACAAAGAAGACTAGTTTTCTTTTTCTTTTTTTTAAACTCATACCAAAATTATTCATTTATTATGACAAAATCAATGGTCTGATGACCAAAACTTGAGGGAGCTTTTACCTATTCCCCCAAACTGAATTGATATTTTATCCAACATCGATCGTTTGGTCTTGCTCCTAAAGTTCATTAGAACAGGAACAAGTATTAAACTAACATGGACATATACTTTGGCAGGCATGTGGCAACACCCCCTCTCCTTTTTTGACAAAGTACTTTTTCTGTTTGAATAATTGGCTCCCCCCAGCATTTTATAACTTGTAAAACACACTCTCTATACTTTTATCGGATATTAATACAAGCATGGAGTTAGTTTGATACTACATGTATGATTAAAGTTATTTCATTGAAGAGATCCATAATTTTCATGGTTAGTGTCATATTTAGAAAACGACTAGTCTTACGGTTGGGAATTTAACAGATATCAGTAATTCTTAAATGATTAGTGACATATTTAGAAAACAATTAGTCTTGGGGTCGGGAATTAGCAGAAAACTTAAAATTGTCTCACTAAAAATTCTACTTATGTGCATTATTCTGATTATGCAACAAATGGGCAGTCCGAGTGGACCTTCGTGTCCCTCAAAATAATTTTATTTGATGCATCCTGTATATGCCAATTTTATTCTAGATATTCAGCACATAATTTGGAAAAAAAGCATTTTGATATAAATTTGCACATTGATTTTGCAGCAGAATAATTTTTTTGATGAGACATTTCAACCCCAAATATTTTCATATTTTAAATGCTACTTATTTTTGGAAAAGGCAATGAAAGTACGATTTTGAATAAAATGAAAAGAGAGGCATTTATTTTGTAGAGAAATCAAATTAGATTGCAAAATTCAGTTTGATTGTTTAATTCCACAAATAATATGGAGTTGTCTAACATTAGAGGTCCCCCTCTCTATTTCCTGTGTATTTCACTAACAAGCAACAATTGTGTATAGAGATTAGCATCCCCCCAGACCCCGCTCAGTCAAGGAAATAACTCCTACAAGTATGCTAAATAGACCACGCCTACTTCTCATGAAAAACGGGGGTAAAAAAAATTGGGTCTTTCTTATGGCTTATAAAAATTCTTGTTTTATCAGGGTCATCGTTACAGACTAGCAGTTGTTTTCGCATATTATCTCTCCATTAGCATTGTCTTGTATGCATTTATAAGTAAAACAAAATCTTGTTATTTCAGACTGTCAGCCTAGTAGTCCGGACTCTCCTATCTTCCGCGGAAAGGTCAAGGGGTCAAACAAGAACTGTATTGGGGACGATGACACAGATCCTATGTCCTCCCCCTGGTTTTCAAAGGAATATGGCATGTCCAATGGAATGGCTTCTACCTCAACAAAACAGAGGTATAATGGCATGTAACGTTTTCCGCCTTGGGTAGTTACAAAAATATTTGTGGATCCTCTTATTTCTGAAATTTTCCCAATAAAAACGAGCTATTGGATTTTCTATGAATTTATTAAGATTGGAATTAATTTACTAATTATTGTAAATGCATGAAATATATCAAAAGATGAAATAGCATTTATATATTACATATAATGATTATCTTCTGTGTGTATGAAATTTACGCAATGACATTGGGAATTTACCCAACGTGTCTAAACTGAATGGAATACTGATTGGGGATCCAAATATACTGGGTATGAAATGGCATCAGACTTACCCAACCTAAATTTTCGGGTTATATCTATAAAATAATTCTCATTCCTGTGGGCTCTGATGGCTCCATGATGGTACTACCCAATCTTTTTTCTGCCAGCATTTTCTGCCATTCATATACCTAACGCCTGGCAGGGCCAAACTTAAACACCCGCAAATCATACGGTACTGAACGAATTGGCGCTGTATTCGAAGTGAAGTACACAAAATGCTCATTATGAAAAAGGGGCTCTTATACAGCGATTATAAGGTGTTGTATTTCATGGATGGGTGAATAAAGTCCTAGAATGATACCTTTATAGAAATAGGTAGGTTTGTGTCAGTATTCCATCCATTTGCAATATAGATGGGCGTTAATGGGTTCGTTTCGTAGAGGAAATTCGGAATCATAATACATATACATAAACAATTAGAAATATGGATATCTAATATGATTCGATAATGGGATATTCATACAACATATCATGTATGCTATCTTCACAATCATAGTGTGGATTTCTGTATCATCAGATACTAGAGACGACGCATGCATGCATAAAGAAGTGGTGCAGTATTCGTTACAGGCATGTCCAATGGAATGGCTTCTACCTCAACAAAACAGAGTTATAATGGCATGTCCAATGGAATGGCTTCTACCTCAACAAAACAGAGGTATAATGGCATGTCCAATGGAATGGCTTCTACCTCAACAAAACAGAGGTATAATGGCATGTCCAATGGAATGGCTTCTACCTCAACAAAACAGAGGTATAATGGCATGTCCAATGGAATGGCTTCTACCTCAACAAAACAGAGGTATAATGGCATGTCCAATGGAATGGCTTCTACCTCAACAAAACAGAGGTATAATGGCATGTCCAATGGAATGGCTTCTACCTCAACAAAACAGAGGTATAATGGCATGTCCAATGGAATGGCTTCTACCTCAACAAAACAGAGTTATAATGGCATGTCCAATGGAATGGCTTCTACCTCAACAAAACAGAGTTATAATGCCATGTCCAATGGAATGGCTTCTAGCTCAACAAAACAGAGGTATAATGCAGGGTTGGGTGGTTAAAACCGCCCCCGGTTTTAACCAGTGGTTTTAACCGTCCTGGTCAATACTCCCCAAGTGGTCATTACTGGTCACTTGTGATTTTAACTGTCCACTTTCCTATTTTTGTACATTTCTTGCTAAGATAAAGATAAATTAAGTCTTTTCAATATATGGATCAATTGTTGATTAATATTTTTCATTAGATAATCAAATGTAATTTCATAAGTTTAATATATTTGGTTTGCTGAAACTGACCGAAATATCTTCAGTACCTACCAGAGGGTCACAGTTCTATAACGTAGCTTGACAATTGGAGACAGACCTGTTAATACATGTACCTGGACAGATTAAGAATAAAAGGTAGCTGGACATTATCTGAGCACAGGAAACAGAGTTGACAGGTGTTAATAAGCATAGACTGGGACCAGAGATTACCATTGTGTCTGTTATTGTTACCAACCCACCCCCTCAAATGTTTGTTTAACAGTTAAAATGAAGATTGATGAAAGAATACTTAAAGGTAGTTCTTGTTAAACTAAGGATTTTGAACAGAAACTTTTACATCTTTTCCAATTCAACAGAGTCATTTGTACATTATTTATTTAATATTATGACTTATAAGTATATTATAAACTGATAGTGCATGTTATGAATTACAGTATTTACCATAATGGTCACTTAAAGGTCATAGGAGACGATTTTCAAAAAAAAATTGTTTTGCATGAAAATGTGTTCTTCTTTAATTACTTAACATAAGTAAATAAGTCATTCAGAAAATATCGTAAGGTAACAGACGCTACAGACCGTCAAATGTTGCTGTGGTGTGAAGTATCAAAATAGTAAGATGACTTATCTCCCTTGCTTGATGACGTCAAAAGAGACCAGCCTGACGCAAATGTGTATTTGTTTATACTAACAACTGCGGGTTTTAGCCGTCAAAATGTTCAATGTGCTTACATTCAACTGTAATGTAGCAAATCAGGTATTTCTATATACTTTTGTCTAAATGATCCAACGTTCAGAAAGACTTTGGTGTGAAATCTACACCGAGAACACGGAACTCAAAGTTGTTTGACAATCATTTTTATTTTACGCGATTGTACAATACGATTGTAAACGGGGGTTGATGTGGATCAGTTTCGTTATTGTATACACTCTACTCTGGCAAAAACTAATGGGTTTATGAAATTAAATCTTCGACCAGATGCAGTTCTAACTATTTTCAACTACAGACCAACTGAAAGCATGGTGAAGACGAGAAAATCCTGTAAAATGTTGACTGTATAATGACGGTAGTACAGATATTTATAATTTAGTATTTAAACACAATCTGATTTGTTTAAAAATGAATTTGACTATGAAATAGTCATATGAAGCTCTTCTGATCAGAATCTTTTCCTCTGAATATATAAGTAAATAAATTGAAAATGAATAGGTCTACTAACTTTATATCTTGAAAGTTGCATTATCAGACCCCCCCCCCCCCCCCCCCTTTTCTGTTTAAAAAAGAATGTTCAAAGCAAATGGTGAAGCGATATTGAAATTACAAGTTTTTATATCAGGTGAAATAAACCAATTTTTACGTTCATGCAAGAGTTGGGGGATGATTTTCTTCAAGTGAAGCACTAATTTGCACGTTGGTTTCCTTATTGGGGTCAAAATTTAAAACAAAAAATTAATTAAAGGCCGAGGATTTTGACCAACCGGTCGGTTTTCCTCAGGTAAGTTAAGTGCGGGGCAGGAGTGAAGCCCCGAACCCGAGGGAACCCTGCTAGCTTGTATATACCGTCCCAAATACAGGGGGTGTTATCTGTGTTACCTGCATTACCTGTACGTTTTTGTAAGATTGAAAAATTCATGGGAGTCATTTTTCTTGCGCAGGTTAATCGAAACGTTGATAATTAAATCTAATGAATCAACATGTAAAACTTAAACCTCGATAAATTTATTTTGTATAAATGAGAAAGTTAGCTATTGATAAATTAGGCAGATTATTCTTTTTTCTAAGTTTTCTTGTATCCATTTGACTGCCTACTGGATATCCGACGATGTATGACTGCCAAACATACAGTTTCCGACTGGAGTTCCTGTGTACTGTGCAGATTTTCTGGCTATGTGCAGCTTATGAACTGATCATCATCCCACACCCCACGATGACTCAACATATTCCAAAACTGTTTAAATTAGAAAGTTTTATTCTGTTTGAATTAATTTTTCTGGACCGCACACCAGAATTCTTTGGCTACCTAAAGTTGTCTGTGTGACTCGTCCAAAATGCATGGCCAACAAAAACAGTCATGACATTCGGATTTTTCGACAGTTTCTTCAATAACTGGTCCAGACGAAGAAATCGTTCTTCCTCTGGCTTCCAGTTCCAACCATTATACGCAAGAAAGAGCCCTTATAGCGGCTAATGTGATGGTAAATTATTCTTCATATAGCCCCTAATGTCGCAAATCTTATTGTAAAAGAATGTTAAAGCCATTTATATTTATTATTATATTCACCTGTTAAACTAAAATAGCTCACTATACTTGTAAAAATCCTATGAAAACAAATTCAAAATACGGCACTCACGCACGATGTGTGCAAAGGAAATTCCGATCTGGCTATACAATATATCCGAGTCAGGGTGGGACTTTGGCACATAAAACCAAAGGGGGATGAGGGGGTACCCACCTTTCTTGTCAGTCAACCTTCAATTTGACACCCCCCCCCCCTTGGAAAAAAAAACCCCGATGCTGCGTCACCGTGTCTGCAAGGGGTTATAAATAGCGCAAGTAATAGCTGTCTATATTTCTCTTATTGTCATCAGAGATTGTACTATGAAATTATCATGCATTTATCATTAACCAGTCAGTATTATTTCAAGTCAACTGATTCGGAATAAATAGGACCTCAAGTGATTGATCTTCTTGTTCGTCCTCCGATGAAAAATCGTTGATGTGGCTGGCATTTGCATTAATTAGGAGTTCAAAGTGATATCCTTGCATAACAAACTATGGTTCTCCATTCAAAAACTCCTCCAGTTGCGAATAAATCGTCTATGAATGTGCTTTTGTGTTGATTCGCAAATCTGAGTGTGGTCTCTTATGACGTCACAAATTCAGGAAATCAGGAACGATAATCGGGTAACGATTTTCTATTCCGACTACCTTTGCACCTCAATTTCTTCGAGTTAATATCGTTATTAATCTTAAAAAGGCATTTTTATGAGGAGTCTTATGAAACAAAGTTGATAATTATGGAGAGAAAAGGTATTGTTAAAAACCCTCTCCTATGACCTTTAAACATTTAAAATAGATAACACAGACTATAATGACCAAATAATTTTCAATCGACCAGTATTAACAGGTTTTAACCAGTATTGACCACTGGGTTGGTCAATACTCATATTGACCACTTTTTTTGCAAAGCCTGGTATAATGGCATGTCCCATGGAATGGCTTCTAGCTCAACAAAACAGAGGTATAATGGCATGTCCAATGGAATGGCTTCTACCTCAACAAAACAGAGGTATAATGAGGCTTTAACAAGCACAGTGTATTCAATAGAGTGGCCTCTGCCTGAATATAACAAAAATATGGTGATAGTGTCTAATGTTTATGCTTTAGGAGAGATGGCAAGAAATGTAATATCCCTTTGATATTGCGTCTCTTGCTTCCCTTGATAGCGTGTCTCCATTCATCAGACTTGTCTCCCTTGGTATTGTGTAGGAGGAAATCCAAGCAGGTTGTGCGACAGGGCTTTGGGGATGACTTGACTCCGGAGCAGACGGAAGCTGTCAATCACCTGAAGTCGATGTTTCCGGACCGCCCCATGGAGGTGTTACAGGAAGCTTTGGAGGCCCGCAGTTGGAATGTGGAGGAGGCTGTTGATCATGTGATCGATGGGTGTAAGTCACGCAAGAGTATAAAAGAAACAGAAATCGTGATTCAACCAGTACAATTATCAACTTTCAAATGCTGTATTTTTCCAGATAAGGGTTTTGCTTTTTTTTGTCTGTCTGTCCTTTCGTCTGTAAACTTCACTTATTTTGGAATTTTTTCTTCAGAACCACAGTGTTGTTTTCAACCAAACTTGCCATAATAAAGCATCTTAGGTTAAGGGGATTTAAAATTCAAGTGAAGGGTCATACCCTTTTCAAAGGGGAGGTAATTAAGAAATAAAGAAATTGAATTGGGGTGTTTTAAACCACTGAACCAGAAAAAACAAAACTTCAAAATTGTTCAAACCATGGCACCAGAGTAAGATGGATCACAATATTGGATCAAAGTTTTACATGGAAATAAATGAGAAGGAAATCTTATCAAAATCTTTTTCTCAGGAGCAGCAGGGCTTTGATTAGTCATATAGTAAAAAGCAAGCATCCTCAGAAAGTGCAGATTCAAGTTCGTTCAAAATGTGGCCCCAGGTGGGACTGTAATAGGGGATCAAAGTTTTACAGGAGAATATAGTGTGAAAAGTGTTGAAAAATCTTCTTATCAATTTAGACAAAGATTTAAAAAGAGTATTTGTTTTAGCTAAGGCATTCAGAAATAAGAAACCGAAGAAGCGGATAATTCATCAGGAAAGCAGCGATTCAGAAGACGGAGGGTCACCGGTTCATCGTCCTGGGAAACGAGCTCGACCCATCGAATCTTGTGACCTTGACCCTTCCCAGATCTCGGAAAAGGAGAAGGAGAGGCGGATTATTTTCCTGCAAGAGGCATTTCCTCAGAAGAAAAGACGGGTAAGGTTAAGGTTAGGGTAAGGTGTTGGTTTGAAGTCCATTCTTGAAAAAAAAAATTATTTGCTGTAACATGACACATTAATTAGGTGGGTATTGGGGGGGGGGGGGGGGGTGGTGTCAATTTCAAAATCTGATTTACTACATTGCAAAGCACCATGTTTTGAACAATGTGATGAATACAGAACCTAATAAAATTAATTAAATGGATTTAAAACTGTAGCAATTACGTTACAGCAAATTGATAGGTTTGCAATGATGGCCAAAGGATATCTTAATGATATCAATATACCCAAGGCTGTTGATTGATTGAATGTATATTGTTTAACATCCCTTGAGAGAATTTTTCACTCGTATGGAGACGTCACCATTGCCTGTGAAGGGCACAAAAAAATTTAGGCCTATGCTCAGCGCTTATGGTCTTTGAGCAGGAAGGGTTCTTTAACATGCCACACCTGTGACATGGGGCCACAGTTTTTGCAGTCTCATCCGAAGGACTGCCCCATTTAGTTGCCTCTTACAACAAGCAAGGGGTACTGAGGATCCATTCTAACATGAATCTCCATGGGAAGTCGAAGGATTGAAGAGAATTTCTGAAAATGGCTTCCTTCAGTAATGGGATTTCATGGTGTTCCTTTATCGCTGTTACTGATGCTTTACTGATTCCTCACCGAGAGAAAGACTACAATGAAAGCTTGCTGTTTTTGGTATTCATTAACAGCTCGCGGCAGTTACTGGTATGACAATGAGTGTGGGTGTGTTTACTGGTATGACAATAAGTGTGGGTGTGGTTACTGGTATGACAATGAATGTGGGTTTGGTTACTGGTACGACAATGAGTGTGGGTGTGGTTACTGGTATGACAATGAGTGTGGGTGTGGTTACTGGTATGACAATAAGTGTGGGTTTGGTTACTGGTATGACAATGAGTGTGGGTGTGGTTACTGGTATGACAGTAAGTGTGGGTGTGGTTACTGGTATGACAATGAGTGTGTTACTTGTGTACTGAGTTTGTTGACTCTGTTTACAGGACTTACATCAGGCCTTAGAGAATAACAACTGGCAGACTGACGACGCCCTTCTGGAGCTGGGCAACATAGGAGACAAGTCAGAGGAGAGACAAGGTTTGTATACAGAGTTGAGCAACATAGGAGACAAGTTAGAGGAGAGACAAGGTTTGTCTACAGAGCTGAGCAACATAGGAGACAAGTTGGAAAGGAATTTGTATCTGTGAAGTACGGTGTAGGTTTTTGATTTTCAAATTGATACCTCGGTATAGTCTGTGTCTAAAGTCGTCTGTTTCTGTCTTCCTCAGCGGCTCTAGAGGATGAGGAGGAGGATTTCCGAAGTGAAGATGAAGAGGCAGACAGCGATGACAGCATTGAGGTGAGGCGTTTAACAGAAATCTGAAGCACTGATAAAAATCATTACTTGCCCTTCATTTTGAACCTTCAAAACCAACAGTTATATTTTCAAAATTATGATCATCCTTAAAAATCCATTATAGAAACTCTAACCTGGTGCATATCTTTGTAATGTAGTATATATATAAATGTAGTATATATATATAAATGTAGTATATATAGGAAAGAGGAGAAAATCTTTGGCTGGACTGGGAATCGAACCCAGGACCCCTGCATTACCAGTCAGGTGCTCTAACCACTGAGCTATCCAGACCCCTGCATTACCAGACAGGTGCTCTAACCACTGAGCTATCCAGGCCGATATCCACGGTCCATATAGCCCTAATTACTACATTCCTCCCTCCTTAAATAGTCTTTGCCCTCGAAGACACACAACCCAGATTCTTTTCGCCCCTAACAGGACCTTCACCTGCAAGACCAGGGGTGTTCAATGGCACCAAATGTAGTATAGGAGAGAGGAGAAAATCTTTGGCTGGACCGGGAATCAAACCCGGGACCCTGCATTACTAGTCAGGTGCTCTAACCACTGAGCTACCCAGGTCGATATCCACGGTCCGTATAGCCTTAATTACTACATTAAACACTATTATTTCCTGATTCAAATTGAGTGGTATGCATGTGACGATACTTTTCAGCTGATATTCTACAGACCAAATGTTTCGTGCATTGTAAGAAAGCCGTCAATGGTGAACTATGTTTCCTTTGCTCATTCATGCAGAATTTTCTGTGTTTCATCCATTTGAAATTTAAAAATCTATCAATCATTGCTTATTGATATTTTGCATATAATCATTATCACAACTGTAATTTTTTTTTTTTTGGAGCAGCAGAATTATGATTTCATATCCTGGCAAATTGACACTCATATGGGAAATTCCATGTGAATAATCATGCATACTCTTGTATTAATGTTAAGAATTTTGTGGTAGTGTAGTCTTACTGAAACCTTTGACTGAGTTTGACATCTATGACCTTTGTTCTTCAGATGGACACAGAAGGTGCTAAGACAGAGAGAGAGAAGATCCTGACTTTCTTCGATGAGGCGACAATAGACGAACTATCAGCAACACCTGGCTGTTCCAAAAAGCGTGCTGAGGTCATCATGTCACTAAGGCCGTTTAAGACATGGAACAAACTAGTGAGTGATGTGTAGTCTGAATATACTGCGGAATCATCATTATCCGTGGGGGATTGATGTTCGTGGATTTTGTGGTTTACTCTTACCCATGAATTTACGTGTCCTCGAACATTTTTAAAACCCAGTAGAGTTATCTCTCCTTGTAACATCGTATTGCTTACCCACGAAATTACGTCCCCACGAACCAGCAAAGTTTTGCTTGCCCACGAACATTGGCTCCCATGTATTAAAGTGATTCCACAGTATTGAATTAACAGCATGCATTATTTATTGTCTGTGTTGTGTATTTCTCAATGATTTTATTCCGTTGCATGGATTTGTCTGATTTCAGACGACAGAATTTTGCAACAACAAAGCGTTGTCGTATGAAATTGTCAGTGGTTGTAAAGAAATCTTCCGGGTCCGACAAGTCATTCTCAAACTCATGCAGAAATGTGAGGGAATTTCAAAGAAAATGGAGACCGTTGTTTCGTGCCTGACAAAGAAAACGGACATAGATGAAAGCAGCGATGATGAATCTATACAAATAACTAAACAGCCAGGAAACTTGTCTCCGAAGTAAGTTATTGCACAATTCAACAACCAGGCCCAGGGATCATATAACAGACTCAGACTAACTCCAAATTTCAATCACCTGTAAGATGTTTATTGTTTTTGAACTGAAACTCTTAATCTGCAGATACTACAAATTTTATAAAACCATACTGAATGACAGTTTTATTTTGGAATGATTGTCTTCACAATATTCAGATTATGACTAAGCTTAAAATGTTTCATGATCCTGGGACCAGGGTATCTATTTACTTAGTAAGACCACAATGTGCAAACAGCTGATAAAGTGGTGAATGACAGGGGGGAGGGGGGTTGGGGTTGGGCGTCCCTGTAATAAGGTACTTACTTAATTTTTTTTATAATCAACTCCTCTCACACCTCTTGCTTGATGTTCCTCAAACTTTGTACAGTTGTTATTGATAAACTGAAGATATGCATATACCTTTTTGAAAGTGATCAGACATTTTTCGAAAAATTTACATGTAATTGAACTTAGTCATTTTTAAGCATGTCCTGAATAGACGGAACCTATCTTGTGTAATCAACACCTCTCACACCTCTAACTTGAAATTCCTCAATTTATGTACAGTTTTTATGGACACATTGAACATATGCATGTGTCTTTTTCGGAGTGATCGGACATTCTATGAAAAATATTCATGTACATGATGTAGTTGAACTTTGTCATTTTTAAGCATGTTACCTACTTTGTATAACCAACTCCTCTCACAGTTTTTATGTAAAAATTTTCAGACCTTGTACATTATAGATGTTATAAAAACATTGAAGATATATATTTGACATTTTTAAAGTTTAAAATGTTTTAAAAGGTTTTTTTTTTTTTTTTTTTTAATTCTACATTTGATATCATGTCTTTTTTCTAGTATGTTTTGTACTCCATGATAAATAACATTTTAAAGCAACCCACTGGCAGCAATTTCTGTTCTAGAATCAATTTTTTTTTCAATATTTTGTCCATCTTAAATACACAACCAACTTTTATATTGGGTAGAAACCATAAAATCACACTCGAAATGCATGAGGAATTTTTCAGAAAAATTATTCAATATGAGATACACATTTGATTAATATTTCTTTTCATGAATCCACCAAAAAATTGGGAAAAAATAACTTTGTACACAGTCTGTTCTCCTTTAGAAAGTAGGTAATTAAAGTGCCTTTCTTTTAAGATGCAGCTGAACAAAAAGACATTCTATCTCTCTTTAAAAATGGAGAAATATTCATCCCCTCACCCCAACACAGTAATAAATTGGACTAATCGGTAGCAGTCAGGTAGTATCACGTGGGGAGAAGCTGTTACTATTAGTCCTTCTACTGCTAGGAATCATCACGTCCCACTCTGTCTGCTGGGATAAGTTTGTTAAGTAAAAGTGAGAAGCATTTTTGATGCAGAGGTTGTTTTTGATGTGTACTTTTCCTGAATATTGGAATTTAGCCTCTGTTGTTTCACTACAGCTCTCGTTTGAAGCTGTTTTAGATGGTGGGTTCCTGGAATGCCCGTTAGTACTTCTAGTACTTTGATTTTATGTAAGCCTCTGTTGTTTCACTACAGCTGTCGTTTGAAGCCGTTCCAAATGGTGGGGTTGAACTGGTTGAGAATCATGCACTCGCAGCACCTGAATGGGATCTTAGCTGATGAAATGGTAAACGGATGCTGACCTTTAAATATTGAAAATTATATCAGTTGTTAATTGTAAATTGCTAGATATGGACAGTAAGTGTATTTTAAGTATTGAACAAAATCTACAAAATTATTCGTAAATTGTAGAATGTACAAACGATTCATTAGCAGTAGTCCTGTGTTGTTGTCAGTACACTGTGTTGATTGCTTCCTTTACTGTTGTGTAAGTTCATTGTCTACGTTGTCTTGTAGGGATTGGGCAAGACGATACAGACGATCTCCTTTATTGCTCATCTGATGGAGGAAGGGGAGAGGGGACCTCATGTCGTCATTGTTCCTTCCTCTACAATAGGTAACGTGATCTACCCCTATAACATACACAACTCTGCTGGCAATTGGCAAACTTTTATCTGTTTACAAAGAAAGTAGGATAACCCAGATTTGATAAAACTCTTTTCTTACAGGAGTATGTAAAAGGAAATCGGGGATTCTGAGTTGTTGTTTTTTTTTCGGCAGAAGAGCGATTTTCTTTGAAAATACTTGAAGGCATGAACTATGACATTTTGTGCCAGCATACTTTGTGTTCATGATAAGTATACTCCATGAAGTGTTGCTGTTCATACTCCCATGTATTTTCAAAAGTGATTTTTGTTTTCATATCAACATTTCATTTTCATTATGCTTGGGTTATAAATGTAGTTGTACTATATTCATCAAAATTCATACGCACATTGTTCACATTCATGAGGAAATGACTATCATATCAGTTGGTAAAGATATCGAAGGTCAACATTGGAAATGTAATTATTCTCTGACAATGTTAACTTGTGCCTGTATTAATGTTGTTTTATTTCTGGGAACTTACAGAGAATTGGATGCGAGAGTTTGAGACCTGGTGTCCGGACGTCAACCTTCTGGTTTATTATGGATCAATAGAGGACCGGCGTCAGAGTCGACTGTCGCTGATGTATGACACCAAGGAGGAATACAACGTTGTCCTCACCACGTAAAACATTTTGTTTTATTGTCGCCAAATTAGAAATCTTCATCTTCTCCAAAGGAGATGTTATGATTCTTTCTTTCTTTATTTCATTTTGTTCAGATATAAAACGTAAAAAAGCTTGAAACCTGTCACATCATCTCAGCATTATGTACCGTATATACTCGCCTATAAGTCGGGCCGCCTATAAGTCGGTTGTATTTTTTAAGTTATTTTGTAGGAATTTGCCATTGACCCGCTTATAAGTGGGTACAAATTTTTGTCAGAATCGGTTGACAAATTGAAGTCAATGCTCTATAGTGTTTTTACCTATGTTTCAAAAAATATTTTGAGAAATTAATAATCATGAGGTGCTCAATATCCAAGCCATGTGTGTTTGGGGTTTAAACGCAACCTTTGATCTATTATGGGCAATGATCCCTTGTTTACCTAAGCAATTATGGTCTCCTAATTACCAGTACCTGACACCGTGTTTACTTAGTGGCACGCGCCTCGCGAAAACTGTTATTGTGGGATTCCGGTATAATTCATTGTATCAACGATAGTTTTTAAGAGTCAAGAATGATGATCTAAATTATCTGTTAACAATATTCAATTTTTTATGAAATATATTTCAGCCGGTATACATATGAATATTTCAATACTAAATCGGGTTCGTAATTCAATTTTACCGATAAACAATAGATTAGTTGAATTGAAAGTATTAGTTACCGGTATTTAAATAATTTTTAACTAAATAAAAATATGTAAATACTTGTACTTTATACATAATTTTAAAATACATAAACAATACACTATGTCTAGATATTTGTGAACAATAATCATTTGTGTGGTAGTCTATGATAATCATCGGAGTTGTTTAAAAAACACTACATTACGCCGCCCAGAAAAATACCAATCTTCTTAGGACGCGCCTATAAGTCGGACATAGAGTTTTGGACCAAAAATTGACTCCTAAAAATCCAACTTATAGGCGAGTATATACGGTAATGTAACAATAATTCTACATACAGTCAAACCATGTTATGTTTAACTTGATGGGGCTTAGAAATAACTTTGAGATGTCCAAGAGCTTGAGATTATTGAGGTTAAAATACATGAAGAAAATATAGTTGGAAATTCTAAATCACTTTGACATATCCAAGGTTTTCATTTATCGATGATCAGGGTTAGAATAGGTCCTCAATACCCCTTGCTTGTCGCAAGAGACGACTAAATGGGGCGGACCTTTGGATGAGACTGTCAAAACCGAGGTCCCGTGTCACAGCAGGTATGGCATGATAAAGATCCCTCCCTACTCAAAGGCCAAAAACGCCGAACATAGGCCTAAATTTTGGAACCCTCCACTGTCAATGGTGACATCTCCATATGAGTGAAAAATTCTCAAGAGGGACGTTAAACAATACACAATCACAATCAATCATATATCGATGTTCAAGATACCAAAGTTCAAAGGTCAACTGTATGTGTATCTATGTAAGTGGCATGTAGAATCTCTTACAAGAGCAGAAAATGATTTACATAAGATGGCAGAAATTCAGATTGATTTTCACAAAAGATTAGGGCAAGAGGAGATTAAATGTGCTGACAAGTCACTGTTTAAACAGCTGCAGGCAAAGAGAGATAAGTCTGTTCTGAAATAACCCAAAGCAAGTAGTGGGTGATTAAAATTGAGAAAGCACTTGTGGTCAGGAATCCCGGTACAGCAGAAAGACTGTACAATTGTTAGCAGTGTGGATGATCAACAGCGATTCACATTTTACATTCACATTTTATAGCGTTTATTTTTATAAATGTTTATTGGGTATGAAAAATTGATAGTCAAGTGGTGATAGGGCAAAAAAAAAAAGATCATTTGTTTCTGGGGTAAAAATATTTCAACATTTAATGAGACAGGCAGGATTTTTTTGTTTTAGGTCAGACCTGTCTGTCGTGTGTCATCCGTCTTACGTGAACAGTTGAAAGCTTACATTATAGCTTATGTGAAGATTTCAACCTTTAGTTCTTGTATACAACTTTTGTATGATGTTTACTTTCATTGTCTAGATTCCACATGGAAAGTTTTCTATTTTCAGTTTCTAGATATGACTTTTGTAATGATGTCTACTTTCATTTTCTAGATACAACATGGCCACGGGAAGTGTAGAAGACCGAGCACTTTTTAAGAAAGTCGAGTTTCACTACGCCATCTTTGATGAGGGTCACATGTTAAAAAACATGTCGTCACTTCGCTACCAAAATCTTATGAAAATTGCAGTAAGTCTGAGCTACATCATCACTAGTCAACCAGATACACATACTAGAGAAATTCGCAGCAGTATTTAGTATTACGTTTATGATGGTACTTGAGAAATGAAATTCAATATTCAAGTTATTCCAGTTCCTTATATTATGAATTTTAGTAGGGATGTGGATGAGTAATTAATTATAGAAAATGAAGTTTTTTGTTGAACATAAGCTTTAATGGGATTAAAATGTGGATTCCCATGAATCAGTGTTTAATGGTGTTGGTGTAATTGTATATATTTACTAGATAAAGGTGCTGTATGCATTTGGATGTGATGATTTATGGGTTATTTTAGAAATAAATTTTAGAAAATACATAAGGGCATGAACTATGACACTTTACCCAGCATGCTTTATGAAGTGCTTCATGGAGTATGCTGGCATAAAGATTTGCTGTTCATACCCTTGTGTATTTTCAAAAATGAAATGTTATTTTTCATATTTACATTTTACTTTTATTTTTGGAATATTAATTTTTGGAATATTTCCAACCGTTAAAATAGTCATACTGTATGTATGTTTTTCAAGATTCATTCACACCTTGTTCATATTCGGGAGGAAATGGTTAACATTTCAATTGGTAAAGATATCGAAAGTAAAAACATTGGTAAAGATATCGAAAGTAAAAACATTGGTAAAGATACATTGGTAATGAGATATCGAAAGTAAAAACATTGGTAATGAGATATCGAAAGTAAAAACATTGGTAGAGGTATCAAAAGTAAAAACGTTGGTAAAGATATCGAAAGTAAAAACATTGGAAATGTGAATATAAATGATAACTACAAGAACAGTACGTGCTAACTAATATATGGACTTACAACAATCAATCTACAATCTGTTGTTGTAGTATAAGGGGAGGGAATTCTCTCACAATAACAGTCTACAATCAGTTGTTGTAGTATAAGGGGAGGGAATTTTCTCACAATAACAGTCTACAATCTGTTGTTGTAGTATAAGGGGAGGGAATTTTCTCACAATAACAGTCTACAATCTGTTGTTGTAGTATAAGGGGAGGGAATTCTCTCACAATAACAGTCTACAATCTGTGGTTCTAGTATAAGGGGAGGGAATTCTCACACAATAACAGTCTACAATCTGTGGTTCTAGTATAAGGGGAGGGAATTCTCACACAATAACAGTCTACTATCTGTGGTTCTAGTATAAGGGGAGGGAATTCTCACACAATAACAGTTTACAATCTGTGGTTCTAGTATAAGGGAAGGGAATTCTCACTCATTTTCTTTGGGATTTGAAACAAGAGGTCAGTTTAGTCATTCACATCTAATGAGGTATAGAGAATTTAGTGTCCATCTTGTAAGTTTTCTGTTTACAGGTATTAGTTTTCTGTTTACAGGCGGAGCGGCGTTTGCTGTTGACTGGCACTCCCCTTCAAAACAACCTCTTGGAGCTTATGTCGCTGTTGTGTTTTGTGATGCCAGAAATTTTCAGTGGGAAAACTGATCAACTCAAGCAGATGTTCTCCATGATCAATGTAATAACCCTTTTAAACCATAACACCAACAATGGTCAATGTCAGAAAACAGTTGTTCTCCATGATCAATATAAGAAAGAACAGTTTCACTGAATATTCCTTGGCATTTTGTTTAATTTCTCATGCCACATTTTGTATTACGATATTATTTTGTTTTGTAAATTATACAGAGGGGAACTGATGATAAAGCAAAAAGTAGATATGAAAGGGAGAGAATTCAGCAGGCTAAGAGAATAATGCGACCATTTGTCCTACGGAGGCTGAAGTCGGAGGTTAGTCTCCAAACGTTGTGTTCTAACTGCTGTGAAAATAAATCCTTAGTTTTGAGAGACCTGGCATCCTATAACCCATCTATAGATGGTAAATCCATACACTAGTGAGGTTATCTAACATTAATCTACAGATGTAAATACATACACTAGTGAGGTTGTCTAACATTAATCTACAGATGTAAATACATACACTAGTGAGGTTATCTAACATTAATCTACAGATGTAAATAGATACACTAGTGAGGTTGTGTAACATTAATCTACAGATGTAAATACATACACTAGTGAGGTTGTCTGACATTAATCTACAGATGTAAATACATACACTAGTGAGGTTGTCTAACATTAATCTACAGATGTAAATAGATAAACTAGTGGGGTTGTCTAACATTAATCTACAGATGTAAATAGATAAACTAGTGGGGTTGTCTAACATTAATCTACAGATGTAAATACATACACTAGTGAGGTTATCTAACATTAATCTACAGATGTAAATAGATACACTAGTGAGGTTGTGTAACATTAATCTACAGATGTAAATACATACACTAGTGAGTTTGTCTAACATTAATCTACAGATGTAAATAGATAAACTAGTGGGGTTGTCTAACATTAATCTACAGATGTAAATAGATAAACTAGTGGGGTTGCCTAACATTAATCTACAGATGTAAATACATACACTAGTTAGATTGTCTAACATTAATCTACAGATGTAAATACATACACTAGTGAAATTATCTAACATTAATCTACAGATGGTAAATAGATACACTAGTGAGGTTGTGTAACATTAATCTACAGATGTAAATACATACACTAGTTAGATTGTCTAACATTAATCTACAGATGTAAATACATACACTAGTTAGATTGTCTAACATTAATCTACAGATGTAAATAGATAAACTAGTGGGGTTGTCTAACATTAATCTACAGATGTAAATAGATAAACTAGTGGGGTTATCTAACATTAATCTACAGATGTAAATACATACACTAGTTAGATTGTCTAACATTAATCTACAGATGTAAATACATACACTAGTTAGATTGTCTAACATTAATCTACAGATGTAAATAGATAAACTAGTGGGGTTGTCTAACATTAATCTACAGATGTAAATAGATAAACTAGTGGGGTTATCTAACATTAATCTACAGATGTAAATACATACACTAGTTAGATTGTCTAACATTAATCTACAGATGTAAATACATACACTAGTTAGATTGTCTAACATTAATCTACAGATGTAAATAGATAAACTAGTGGGGTTGTCTAACATTAATCTACAGATGTAAATAGATAAACTAGTGGGGTTATCTAACATTAATCTACAGATGTAAATACATACACTAGTGAGTTTGTCTAACATTAATCTACAGATGTAAATACATACACTAGTTAGATTGTCTAACATTAATCTACAGATAGTAAATAGATAAACTAGTGGGGTTGCCTAACATTAATCTACAGATGTAAATAGATAAACTAGTGAGGTTATCTAACATTAATCTACAGATGTAAATACATACACTAGTTAGATTGTCTAACATTAATCTACAGATGTAAATACATACACTAGTGAGGTTGTCTAACATTAATCTACAGATGTAAATAGATAAACTAGTGGGGTTGTCTAACATTAATCTACAGATGTAAATACATACACTAGTGAGGTTGTCTAACATTAATCTACAGATGTAAATAGATAAACTAGTGAGGTTATCTAACATTAATCTACAGATGTAAATACATACACTAGTGAGGTTATCTAACATTAATCTACAGATGTAAATACATACACTAGTGAAATTATCTAACATTAATCTACAGATGGTAAATACATACACTAGTGTGGTTGTGTAACATTAATCTACAGATGTAAATACATACACTAGTGAAATTATCTAACATTAATCTACAGATGTAAATACATACACTAGTTAGACTGTCTAACATTAATCTACAGATGTAAATACATACACTAGTGAGGTTGTCTGACATTAATCTACAGATGTAAATAGATAAACTAGTGAGGTTGTCTAACATTAATCTACAGATGTAAATACATACACTAGTGAAATTATCTAACATTAATCTACAGATGTAAATACATACACTAGTGAAATTATCTAACATTAATCTACAGATGTAAATACATACACTAGTGAAATTATCTAACATTAATCTACAGATGTAAATAGATACACTAGTGAGGTTGTGTAACATTAATCTACAGATGTAAATACATACACTAGTGAGGTTGTCTAACATTAATCTACAGATGGTAAATACATACACTAGTGAGGTTGTGTAACATTAATCTACAGATGTAAATACATACACTAGTTAGATTGTCTAACATTAATCTACAGATGGTAAATACATACACTAGTGAGGTTGTGTAACATTAATCTACAGATGTAAATACATACACTAGTGAGATTATCTAACATTAATCTACAGATGTAAATACATACACTAGTGAAATTATCTAACATTAATCTACAGATGTAAATACATACACTAGTGAGGTTGTGTAACATTAATCTACAGATGTAAATACATACACTAGTGAAATTATCTAACATTAATCTACAGATGTAAATACATTAGTTAGATTGTCTAACATTAATCTACAGATGTAAATACATACACTAGTGAGGTTGTCTGACATTAATCTACAGATGTAAATACATACACTAGTGAGGTTGTGTAACATTAATCTACAGATAGTAAATACATACACTAGTGAGTTTGTCTAACATTAATCTACAGATGTAAATACATACACTAGTGAAATTATCTAACATTAATCTACAGATGGTAAATACATACACTAGTGTGGTTGTGTAACATTAATCTACAGATGTAAATACATACACTAGTGAAATTATCTAACATTAATCTACAGATGTAAATACATACACTAGTTAGACTGTCTAACATTAATCTACAGATGTAAATACATACACTAGTGAGGTTGTCTGACATTAATCTACAGATGTAAATAGATAAACTAGTGAGGTTGTCTAACATTAATCTACAGATGTAAATACATACACTAGTGAAATTATCTAACATTAATCTACAGATGTAAATACATACACTAGTGAAATTATCTAACATTAATCTACAGATGTAAATACATACACTAGTGAAATTATCTAACATTAATCTACAGATGGTAAATAGATACACTAGTGAGGTTGTGTAACATTAATCTACAGATGTAAATACATACACTAGTGAGATTGTCTAACATTAATCTACAGATGTAAATACATACACTAGTGAAATTATCTAACATTAATCTACAGATGTAAATACATTAGTTAGATTGTCTAACATTAATCTACAGATGTAAATACATACACTAGTGAGGTTGTCTGACATTAATCTACAGATGTAAATAGATAAACTAGTGAGGTTGTCTAACATTAATCTACAGATGTAAATACATACACTAGTTAGATTGTCTAACATTAATCTACAGATAGTAAATACATACACTAGTGAAATTATCTAACATTAATCTACAGATGGTAAATAGATACACTAGTAGAGGTAATCTGACATTAATTGGAATATGTCATGTGTTCACATGCAGGACGTCAACACTTCCACACAATATATCTTCTGATATCAATGTATAACTGAAGTAAACTCGATAGGCTATAAATGTTTGGCCAGCATGGATGTACTAAGTAGACGTTATTTAACAGAAACCATGGTAACATTTTATTTTCAGGTTCAGCAGCAGCTTCCACAGAAGCGAGACAGAGTCCTATACTGTGACTTGATTCCCCAGCAGAGGGCGCTTTACCACCGACTGATCCAGCAATTTAAGCAGGTCATGAAGGAGGACAGGGTTAAACAGTCAAATGATGGGGCGTCCATGTTGATGCAGCTCCGGAAGGCGTCCAACCACCCGCTGTTACTGAGAAATCATTACACCGACGACATTGTGAGAAAGATGGCAAAACAACTCACCAAGGTAAAGGTCATGTAGAGGTCATTGTTATATATCAGACATGATTTTTCTATATAACGATTCCGCTTCTGGAAATTTCTAAGTTGCTCAATATATTTCACCATTAACGAATCTTGTTTTCTGGAATATCGGTTTACACTGAATTTTACAAAGCTTGACGTCAGTATTTCCTCATGGTATTCCTCTCATTGATTGGTTGAATCATTACGATATTGCCCAGTCAGCAGAATGAACACTGATTGTAAACACGTGGGCCTTACAAAAATGTTTATAAAAGTAGTACAAAGAGAAGGCAGTAATGTTAATAATGCCATTGCCAAGGTCCACCTTTTGAAGAACCTTTTAGTCAAGTGTTGGAAAATGTGCGTAAGACCCTTGCGTAAGGAACCAATATTACTATTGTTGGCATTTTTATAAAATTTAAAAAACCTCAAAATTGGTTCAAAGAATTCATTTTCTGAAAAGCCTCTTGAAGTCAAAATATCCATTTTCAGCTGGGAGCCTTGAACCCCTGTATACCCCCTGCTGGGGGAGGAAAATCAAAAATCTTTGGCTAGAAAGATCTTTTTAAATTTTTTGTTATAACAATGCCTGTGAAATGATTTTGAATACAAACGCCATTGTTTTGTACAGGAACCATCACACCGAGAGCGGGGGGCTCTGACAGAGTTTATCTACGAGGACATGGCGATGTTAAACGACTATGACATCATGAAACTGTGTGACCAATACAAGGTAGCAATAGGGCAGGGAATCAGCCTAACAAAATAACATTGCGAAAGTAAGAGGACCAGTTTAAGTTATTGACAAATAATTATAGTTCAATGTGTTTCATTATTTGCTTTCAGAAATATTTAGGGAGTTACAAACTAGATAATGATGTCATCACAGAGTCAGGGAAATTCCAAGAACTGGAAAAACTCATGCAGTCTCATAAATCTCAGGTATGTAACGGTAGTAATTCTAAGGTGAGCTTCCACAATCTAAAACAATTCTCATGTTTTATGTTCAGCGCATGTACAATCTAAAAGAATTCTCATGTTACCCTGGGCATCCGGGTTAAAATAGGTCCTCAATACCCCTTGCTTGTCGTAAGAGGCGACTAAATGGGGCAGTCCTTTGGATGAGACCGCAAAAACCGAGGTCCCATGTCACAGCAGGTATGGCACGCTAAAGATCCCTGCTCAATGGCCATAAGCGCCGAGTTTAGGCCTAAATTTTGCAGCCCTTCACCGGCAATGAGTGAAATATTCTCAAGAGGGACGTTAAACAATATACAATATACAATCATGTTATATGTTCCACGCATGTTCAGTTAATTGTGATAGAGTTACATACATATATATTTATACTACAAATCACATTTTTCTCTATGAACCTATTTGAGAGTGTAATAATTTAAAAAATGCAACATTTGTGACAGAGATTTTGCAAAGTCACATCTTGGACTAAGATTGTGGACTTAAGTGGATTTTCATCCCAATCTTGTGGTCTCCTAGCTCCAAAATACATTGCACCATTAGGCCTAATTTTTAACAAAATGCAATGGTGATGAAAGACAGGGTAAGAAGGTGTGTGACGTCATGTCTACATTTTGACGTACATCATTATATGACTGTGACAGAGGAGGATCTAAGGAGTTTGTTTTGTGCAACAAAAAGAAAAAATAAGAACTGCATAGATCTATTTAACAGTTTCAAATCCTTGGCACGTTCCGCTTATCAGACTGAACGACGAGCCTCCACAGTACCCAGGGAGTCCCTTAAATTCAGGATAAAATGTCAATGTTAAAGGTTATATGTTCTCGATTAAGATTGTGGTTGTTTCAGAGTTCTATTTATAGATTATGGTTGTTTCAGGGTTATATGTTCAAGATATAGATTGTGGTTGTTTCAGGGTTTTTATGTTCTATATATAGATTGTGGTTGTTTCAGGGTTTTTATGTTCTGTGTATAGATTGTGGTTGTTTCAGAGTTTTTATGTTTTATATACATTTGTATATAGATTGTGATTGTTTCAGGGGTTTTATGTTCTATATATAGATTGTGGTTATTTCAGGGGTTTTATGTTCTATATATAGATTGTGGTTTTTATATTCCCCGCAACAAGTTGTGGGGGGGTATACTGGAATCGGGTCGTCTGTCTGTCTGTCCGTCCGTCCGTCTGTAGACGCAATGGTTTCCGGGCTCTAAAGCATTATCCTTTCCACCTACGGTCACCATATCATATATATGGACTACCGATGGGATGAAGATGTTCCCTATCGATTTTGGGGTCAAAAGGTCAAAGGTCACGCGCACTGGACATCGAAGTAGCAATATGGTTTCCATTTAAATTCTTTAACGACTTTTTTCATCGCATGGAGATGCTGTGTTCCTAGATACCTTTTGGATCATAATACTGAAGTTTATTTATACCTATTAACAACACCCTTTGGGAAATTGGGGTAAGCGGGGGGTATTCTTAGTGAGCACTGCTCACTGTACATCTTGTTTTTCAGGGGTTTTATGTTCTATATATAGATTGTGGTTGTTTCAGGGTTTTTATACCCCCCGAACGAAGTTCTGGGGGGTATATAGGAATCTGTCTGTCTGTCTGTCCGTCCGTCTGTCTGTCTGTGCAGATTCGTGTCCGGGCCATAACTTCTTTGTTCTTTGACTTAGGCATACCATATTTGGCACACAGGTAAATCACCATGAGACGATGTGTCATGTACCTTCATGACCTCTATATGACCTTGACCTCAAGGTCAAAATTAAAGGTTTTTTACAATGGATTCGTGTCCAGGCCATAACTTCTTTGTTCTTTGACATAGGCATACCATATTTGACACATGAGTGTATCACCATGAGACGATGTGTCATGTACCTTCATGACCTCCATATGACCTTGACCCTTGACCTCAAGGTCAAAATTAAAGGTTTTTTACAATGGATTCGTGTCCGGGCCATAACTTCTTTGTTCTTTGACATAGGCATACCATATTTGACACATGAGTGTATCACCAGGAGACGATGTGTCATGTACCTTCATGACCTCCATATGACCTTGACCTCAAGGTCAAAATTAAAGGTTTTTACAATGGATTCATGTCCGGGCCATGACTTCTTTGTTCTTTGACATAGGCATATCATATTTGACACATGAGTGTATCACCATGAGACGATGTGTTGAGTACCTTCATGACCTGTATATGACCTTGAACTTTGACCTCAAGGTCAAAATTGATTATAGGGTTTTGACATAGTCATACCATAAGACATGGGTGTATCACCATGAGACTATGTGTCATGTACATTCATGACCTCTTTATGACCTTGACCTTTGATCTCAAGGTCAAAATTATAGGTTGATGCCATGGATTTGTGTTTGGACTATATCTTCCATTTTCTTCTACAAATGCATACCATATTTTTACACTCAGGAAAGAGGTAATTTATACCTATTAACAACACCTTTTGGGAGATTGGGGTAATCGGGGGGTATTCTTAGTGAGCATTGCTCACAGTACATCTTGTTATGTTCTGTGTATAGATTGTGGTTGTTTCTGGGGTTTCTGGTTCTATATATAGATTGTGGTTGTTTCAGGGTTTTTATGTTCTATATATAGATTGTGGTTGTTTCAGGGAGACCGGATTCTACTCTTCAGTCAGTTTACAATGATGATGGATATCATGGAGGACTTCCTGAAGATGAAGAAATACTCGTACCTACGTCTGGACGGCTCCACGCCAGTCCCTGACAGGTCAGTACCCACACAGTTCCTGACTGAAGTCATAATTAGATTATAGCCACAGTTTTGTATCCTTAAAATGAAGAGATCCCGGGGCATGTACCTTTTAGTTTGTCCGTCTGCCTGTTTTTCTGCAAAAACTTTATACTTTAACTGTGGCCATAGATGGTGCTAGGGCTTTCATGTTCTCCACGTGTATTCCTTTTGACAACACCTCTGCATACCAAATTTTTTTTACCTCATCACCTCGACCTTGAAGTTTTGCCATACAGGAGACCAGTGTTTTACAAACACATCTTGCTCTTTCTTACTTGGTATACAATTGTAATATTGAAATGTAAAATCAGTTAATTATACCAATTAGGGGTACCCCAATACATATTTTAATGACATCTGATTATGATATACAGTATGTTTGTTAGGGAGAACTTGTTTCTGCTATGTATTGTCTTGTGTATATTAACATCACATGGATAGCATTGATGTACAAGGTTCACCTACTTAAGAACATACAGAGGAATGATGAACATTTCAGGACACCTGTGAAACTCAAACGTTTTTAAAAGCTTTGAAAAAAACACTAGAAATTCTTCTTTTTTTTTTTTTTTTGAAAAAGATGATATGCAATACAGATTCATATGATTTGCCTCTGATACTGGATACACAGAATTTTTAGTGAGGATTTAATTTTGTCATTATCAGTGAGAGTGATGAGATCACTAAAATTGGATATCGTTAAGTATTTATTCCGTATTGTAGGTGATAAGTTATCTTTCATGGAATTATAGCGTCGCTAAATTTAGCTCTCGCTAAATATATAATACCCATTTTTATGGAAAAATCGTTCAATTTATGTCTTGCTAAAAATTCCACTTGTACGTTATTTACAGTCATTAAGGGACTGGTTCACGTTTTTCGAAAGAAATGTTTTTCATTTTTGATGTTAAAAATTAAAAATATAGCTCATTTAATGTTGACAACCACAATTTGGACTGTCTAAATGCGAGGATAAGAGCAATATTTTGGCTTTGATTCTGTGTTATGTAAACAAAGACTTGAGTCTTTTTATGTAAACAAACAAACCAGTGAAATGTTAATTTTGTAATTTAAAGCATCTTCATATTGTACAATCACAAATTTTAACTTTTAAAGGATACATTTTACCTAAAGAATACTTGAGATGTGATATATAATTAACTTGGATGAATATCCATTTATTTTGAAAACCCTGTAAACAATAACACACCTCAATTTTATGTTTTTAAAACAAATAATAAACTCTCTATAATGAGCTTCCATTATGATGAATAACCTTAATTTTTTAGTGAAACCTTCTAAACATATTAGACTGTAGATTTTGATTATTTAAAGTGAAGAACAAAATTTGGAAGAAAATCGTGAATCAGTCCCTTTAGAGAGTATATATTGTCAAAAACAATGCAAGAAAAACTACTGTATGTAAAAAATGGTCATTTTCTGTCAAAATACCAAATATTGCAGTAAACTGATATACTAACTAAGTCAGGTTTACATCACTTTTATCAAATTGAGAGCAATCACTGGGTTGCATTGGGATTGTTGCACTGAAAGTTTGAAAGGAGAGCTTGAATGTCGAATTTAGTGGGCAAATATAGTCCTTATCACTTGTTACCAGCCATTAATGATATCATTTCCAGACTTAACCCATTAATGATCTGATTTCCAGACAAGAGTTGATCGACAAGTACACAAAAGACGAAAGTATATTTATCTTCATGCTGTCCACACGAGCTGGCGGTTTGGGAATCAACCTCACAGCGGCTAATGTCGTCATTATCCATGACATAGACTTCAACCCGTACAACGATAAACAGGCTGAAGACAGGTGTCATAGAGTAGGGCAAACCAGGTAATCACTGAGAGAGACAGGTAATTACTGAGACAGACAGGTAATCACTGAGACAGACAGGTAATCACCGACACAGACAGGTAATCACTGAGACAGACAGGTAATCACCAAGACAGGTAATCACTGAGACAGACAGGTAATCACCAAGATAAACAGGTAATCACTGAGACAGACAGGTAATCACCGACATAGACAGGTAATCACCGACACAGACAGGTAATCACTGAGACAGACAGATAATCACTGAGACAGACAATCACTGAGACAGACAGGTAATCACTGAGACAAACAGGTAATCACCGAGACAGACAGGTAATCACTAACATAGACAGGTAATCACTGAGACAGACAGGTAATCACTAACATAGACAGGTAATCACTGAGACAGGCAGGTAATCACTGAGACAGACAGGTAATCACTGAGACAGACAGGTAATCACTAACATAGACAGGTAATCACTGAGACAGACAGGTAATCACTAAGACAGGTAATCACTGAGACAGACAGGTAATCACCGAGACAGACAGGTAATCACCAAGACAGGTAATCACTGAGACAGACAGGTAATCACTGAGACAGACAGGTAATCACTGAGATAGACAGGTAATCACCGAGACAGACAGGTAATCACTGAGATGGACAGGTAATCACCTAGATAAACAGGTAATCACTGACATAGACAGGTAATCACTGAGACAGACAGGTAATCACCGAGACAGACAGGTAATCACCTAGATAAACAGGTAATCACTGACATAGACAGGTAATCACTGAGACAGACAGGTAATCACCGAGACAGACAGGTAATCACTGAGACAGACATCTGTCCGAGGTAATGTTTTCCAGACTTTTTTCTGTAACAGATGCATGGACGGCTTTGAAATATTGTCACAATTTCTGCCTTAAGAATTGTAAGAGTGAGTTTGCATTTCAGCTGGATTGGTGCACCTTGACCTACTTTAGGTAGTTTTCCAAGTAATTTTCGTTATGGATAAAGGTATTGCCCTGAAATTTTTTCACAACCTCCCTCTCAGAGAAATGCATATTATTAATCAGTTCACGTTTGAACTTAAATTGGTGCACCGTGACCTACTTTAAAGTTAAAAGTAGGTCAAATAGTTTCCCGGACTTTTTCTCATCATACATGTAGATGCAGATATTGCAATGACATTTTGTCATCACCTCCCTCTCAGAGAAATGCATAACCAGTTCACAGATGGATTGGTACACCGTGACCTACTTTAAAGCTTTTCTATTCAGAACGTGTGTGATACATGTATCAATTCAGAATTTCACTGTCTGAGACGGGCATATGTTTGCACCGTTTGCTGTACTCTTGTTAGGACAGGTTTTGGGGAATAATTTGTAGAGATAATTAGATGATGGTAGTAATATTTTTTAAGGATAGAGATTTGATACTTATATAGATATATTTGTTTTGTAACAGGGAGGTTTCAGTGATTCGTTTGATCAGTAAGGACACGGTAGAGGAAGGAATGCTGAGGTGTGCTCGGGACAAACTCAAACTCGAGAAAGATATCACTACAGATGAAAGTAAGTCATGTGTAGTAATACAGGGTATGACAAAAGTATACCCTACTCAGTAATACAGGTTATGACATTAACTATTTTCAGTTAAACGTTTTGCCGACTGTGGTTGAGCAGCACAAACAGCTGTGACTTTGTTTATTGAGTTTGAATCGGTACCGACAGCTGTGATTTTTCTATAAACATCAAGCTGAATATTCAAAGTCCTGCGGTTTCTGAGTAATATTATGTACTGGTGTCAAGGCTTATTCTGTTATAACTGTTTATTTAATGATTTTATCAAGTATGACATTAAATTTAGTCTTTGTTAGACTGTTAATATTGTACTTAAAGTCACTAAAAAAAATAATAAAAACACAAAAACAAATAGCAAAAACCACCACGTGTAAACATTAAAGCAGTGGAATGTGAATTTTCTTCCAGGCTCGGACAAAGAAAGCTCCTCTGATGTTGCCTCACTCCTCAAAGATGCTCTCTCTGTCAGCTCTTGACCTCAGTTGACCTTGTAGACCACCAATCACCACTAGATCAGATCCACATGGGCCAATCAAATGTCAAACAACGTTAGAACTACGTATCATTTGTCAGCAATGTGTATCATGACAGATAGCATTACACTACATTAGTGTCAGTGAAATGAAAGCAAGATGTTTTATGTAAGATGTACAGTTCAGATTGTACATCTGTTGGATTGTTTGAAATATGGAAATTTTGTTTAGAATATGAAAAGAAGTATAGAAATGGGACCTTATTTTGTACAGAGTTATATTATGGTAGGGAGTGCATTTTGTATGGAGTTTTGTGTGTATTAAGTTTTATGGAAATTGTATTTGTATGTCAAGCAGTTTTGCAAAAATACAACAGCCCCCAATTATTATTGAAGGATGATATTTAAAGGCGCCCTTCCCTTTTGATATTTGAGGGTCTCTCTCTTGAAGTGAAATTTCCGAATATGTTTCTTTGCAAATTTAATGCCAACTGTCCTCATTTTGCAACTTTGAACAGTGAAGTATAGCAAGTAATTGGAAGTATAGACCATTATGAACAAAAGTTTTTGGAGTAGGATTCAGTTTGCACGGAATGCTGGGATATGGTTGTCTCTGCAAAGGATGCTGGGATATAAATGTCATTTTTATAAAGTCAAAAGTTGTATGGTGTCTGTGTAGTGCTCTATATCTTAGCTGTACTTGTAGATATGAACGTAGTGTAAGATTTTGTTGTCAATTTGAATATTGTTTGTCATAGGAGATGAATTAACTCCATATAAGAACAAATATGGGCTATAGAAAATTGTTTTACAAATGGATGGGATAAAATCTTGCCAAATCTTTTACTTGTTCCTTGAAAATTCTCCTAAAAAGGTAAATCTTATTTTTGCCGGGGGGGGGGGGGGGGGGGGGGGGGGATTTTTTCCCATA